>NC_140987.1:382034835-382450858 GCF_052327205.1 Somniosus microcephalus | reverse complement strand
TCGCTCTCTCTCTTCCCCCCCCGTCGCTCTCTCTCTTCCTCCCCAGTCGCTCTCTCTCTTCCCCCCCAGTCGCTCTCTCTCTTCCCCCCCAGTCGCTCTCTCTCTTCCCCCCCAGTCGCTCTCTCTCTTCCCCCCCAGTCGCTCTCTCTCTTCCCCCCCGTCGCTCTCTCTCTTCCCCCCCAGTCGCTCTCTCTCCTCCCCCCCAGTCGCTCTCTCTCTTCCCCCCCAGTCGCTCTCTCTTCCCCCCAGTCGCTCTCTCTCTTCCCCCCCCGTCGCTCTCTCTATTCCCCCCCAGTCGCTCTCTCTCTTCCCCCCCCAGTCGCTCTCTCTCTTCCCCCCCAGTCGCTCTCCCTATTCCCCCCCAGTCGCTCTCTCTCTTCCCCCAGTCGCTCTCTCTCTTCCCCCCCAGTCGCGCTCTCTCTTCCCCCCCCAGTCGCGCTCTCTCTTCCCCCCCCAGTCGCTCTCTCTCTTCCCCCCCCCCCCAGTCGCTCAGTTGCTCTCTCTCTCTCCCCCCCCCCCCCCCAGTCGCTCTCTCTCTCTCTTCCCACAACAACATGCCCTCGAAAAAGCCTCGGCACCGCCAGGCACCCCCAGCTAGTAGTTAAATAAAAAGAAAAAGGGTGGCTAAAGTAAATGTTGGTCCCTTAGAGGATGAGACCGGGAAATTAATGGTGGGAAATATGGAGATGGCAAAAACACTGAATGAATATTTTGTATCAGTCTTTACAGTAGAAGACACTAAGAATATCCCAACACTGGACAAACAGGGGGCTATAGCGGGGGGAGGAGCTAAACACGATCAAAATCACTAAGGAAGTGGTACTCGGTAAAATAATGGGACTCAAGGCGGATAAATCACCTGGACCTGATGGCTTACATCCTAGGGTCTTGAGGGAAGTGGCGGTAGGGATTGTGGATGCATTAGTAATAATTTTCCAAAACTCCCTGGACTCAGCAAAGGTCCCGGCAGACTGGAAAACTGCTAATGTAACACCCTTATTTAAAAAGGGCAGTAGATAGAAGGCTGGAAACTATAGACCGGTTAGCCTAACATCTGTGGTAGGTAAAATTTTGGAGTCCATTATTAAGGAGACAGTAACAGGACATTTGGAGTATCATAATTTAATAGGACAAAGTCAGCATGGTTTTATGAAGGGGAAGTCATGTTTGACAAATTTGCTGGAGTTCTTTGAGGAAGTAACATATAGGGTGGATAAAGGGGAACCAGTGGACGTAGTGTATTTAGACTTCCAAAAGGCATTTGACAAGGTGCCACATAAAAGATTATTGCTTAAGATAAAAAATCACGGGATTGGGGGTAATATTCTGGCATGGATAGAGGATTGGCTATCTAACAGAAGGCAGAGAGTTGGGATAAATGGTTCATTCTCAGACTGGCAATCAGCAACTAGTGGTGTTCCGCAGGGGTCAGTGCTGGGTCCCCAACTCTTTACAATCTATATTAACGATTTGGAGGAGGGGACCGAGTGTAACATATCAAAGTTTGCAGATGACATTAAGATGGGAGGCAAAGTAGTGAGTGAGGAGGACATAAAAAACCTGCAAGGGGACATAGACAGGCTAAGTAAGTGGGCAGAGATTTGGCAGATGGAATACAATTCTGGAAAGTGTGAGGTTATGCACTTTGGCAGGAAAAATCGTAGAGCAAGTTATTATCTTAATGGCAAGAAACTGGAAAGTACTGAAGTACAAAGGGATCTGGGGGTCCTGGTGCACGAAACTCAAAAGGTTAGTATGCAGGTGCAGCAAGTGATTAAGAAGGCCAATGGAATGTTGGCTTTCATTGCTAGGGGGATAGAATATAAAAATAGGGAGGTATTGCTTCAGTTGTACAAGGTATTGGTGAGACTGCACCTGGAATACTGCATACAGTTTTGGTGTCCATGCTTAAGAAAAGACATACTTGCTCTCGAGTCAGTACAAAGAAGGTTCACTCGGTTAATCCCGGGGATGAGGGGATGGACATATGAGGAGAGGTTGAGTAGATTGGGACTCTACTCATTGGAGTTCAGAAGAATGAGAGGCGATCTTATTGAAACATATAAGATTGTGAAGGGGTTGGATCGGGTGGATGCGGGGAGGATGTTCCCGATGATGGGTGAAACTAGAACTAGGGGGCATAGTCTTAGAATAAGGGGCTGCTCTTTCAAAACTGAGATGAGGAGGAACTACTTCACTCAGAGGGTGGTAGGCCCATGGAATATGCTGCCCCAAAAAGCTGTAGAAGCTACATCATTACATAAATTTAAAACAGAAATAGACAGTTTCCTAGAAGTAAAGGGAATTAAGGGTTACGGAGAGCGGGCAGGAATTTGGACATGAGTCTAGGTTCGGATCGGTCATGGCCCTGTGGGTAGCGGAGCGGGCCCAGGGGCCATGTAGCCTGATCCTGCTCCTATTTCGTGTGTCTAATTCTGTTAGATTCAGGAGATGGTTCTGTGATAGTAGATTGGCGGTTAGGATCAGATCAGCCATGATCTTATTAAATGGCGGAGCAGGCTCGAGGGGCCGATTGGCCTACTCCTGCTCCTATTTCTTATGTTCTTATGTTCTTATGCCTGCAGCACAGAATTGCAGTAATAATATGTACAGTACTAATTGGGTTGAATGCTTCTGGGGCTGAAGGCTCTTTTAGTTGTGTGAAACATATGTACATATAAATAAATTCTATGCAGTAGAGTACTGAATGTGGAAAAGCATGCTACTGTATATGCTTAGTACAGTATAATATATCCTCAGAATAGTCACCTCATTCAACCTACTCTAAACTGATAACTTCGATACGTCGGAGGAAGTGTACTCAAGGTAGCTGTGAGAATCAATGGGCTTATAATGGATATTTGTCGATACCTTATCCCCAGAAATGGAGATACGAACATACGTACATATGAATTAGGAGCAGGAGTAGGCCATTTGGCCCTTCGAGCCTGCTCCGCCATTCAATAAGATCATGGCTGATTCGATTACTCCACATTCCCGCCTACCCCCGATAACTTTTCACCCCCTTGCTTACCAAGAATCTATCTACCTCTGTCTTAAAAATATTCAAAGACTCTGCTTCCACCGCCCTCTGAGGAAGAGAGTTCCAACAACTCACGACCTTCTGTGAGAATTTTTTTTTCATCTCTGTCTTAAATGGGCGACCCCTTATTTTTAAACAGTGACCCCTAGTTCTAGATTTTCCCACAAGAGGAAATATCCTCTCCACATCCACCCTGTCCAGACCCCTCAGGATCTTATATGTTTCAATCAAGTCACCTCTTATTCTTCTAAACTCCAGCGGATACAAGCCTAGCCTGTCCAACCTGTCCTCATAAGATAACCCGCCCATTCCAGGTATTAGTCTAGTGAACCTTCTCTGAACTGCTTCCAACGCATTTACATCCTTCCTTAAATAAGGAGACCAATACTGTACACAGTACTCCAGATGTGGTCTCACCCATGCCCTGTATAACTGAAGCATAACCTCCCAACTTTTGTATTCAATTCCCCTCGCAATAAACTATTAGCTTTCCTAATTACTTGCTGTACCTGCATACTGTACTAACCTTTTGCGATTCATACACTAGGACACCCAGATCCCTCTGCATCTCAGAGCTCTGCAATCTCTCACCATTTAGATAATATGCTTTTTTATTCTTCCTGTCAAAATGGACAACTTCACATTTTCCCACATTATACTCCATTTGCCAGATCTTTGCCCACCCACTTAACTTATCTATATGCCTTTGTAGCCTCCTTATGTCCTCTTCACAATTTACTTTCCTACCTATCTTTGTGTCATCAGCAAATTAGCAACTACACCTTCGGTCCCTTCATCCAAGTCATTTATATAAATTGTAAAAAGTTGAGGGCCCAACACTGATCCCTGTGGCACACCACTCGTTACATCTTGCCAATCAGAAAATGACCCATTTATGCCTACTCTCTGTTTTCTGTTAGCTAGCCAATCTTCTATCCATGCCAATATGTTATCCCTTACACCATGAGATTTTATTTTCTGCAATAACCTTTGATGTGGCACCTTATCAAATGCCTTCTGAAAATCTAAGTACAGTACATCCCCTTTATCCACAGCACATGTTACTTCCTCAAAGAACTCCAATAAATTGGTTAAACATGATTTCCCTTGCACAAAGCCATGTTGATTCTGCCTATTTACTTTGAACTTTTCTAAGTGCCCTGCTGTAACATCTTCAATAATAGCTTCTAACATCTTCCCTATGACAGATGTTAAGCTAACTGGCCTGTAGTTTCCTGCTTTCTGTCTCCCTCCCTTTTTGAATAAAGGAGTTATATTCGCTATTTTCCAATCTAATGGAACCTTCCCCGAATCTAGGGAATTTTGGAAAATTAAATCCAACACATCAACTATCTCACGAGCCACTTCTTTTAAGACCCTAGGATGATGTCCATCAGGACCCGGGGACTTGTCAACCCGTAGCTCCAACAATTTGCTCAGTACCACTTCCCTGGTGATTATAATTTTCTTGAGTTCCTCCCTCCCTTCCATTTCCTGATTTACAGCTATTTCTGGGATGTTACTTGTATCCTCTGTAGCGAAGACCGATGCAAAATACCTGTTCAATTCAACTGCCATCTCCTTATTTTCCATTATTAATTCCCCAGACTCACTTTTTATAGGGCCAACGCTCACTTTGTTAACTCTTTTCTTTTTTAAATATATATAGAAACTCTTAGGACAGAAATTTCATTGAGCCGTGGAGGCGGAATTGGAGGCGTGTGGGGGTCTAAAATCCCGAAATCGGGGGGCACGAACCCATCCCGCCCCCAACCCGCCTCTATGCTAGTTTCAAAGGTGGTGGGTACCCGACCCATGCTGGGACCCGCCTCCCCGAGGCGGGAAGAGGATTAGTGTGTCAGGGCGAGGCTGGATCTGGACCCAAGTGCAGAGACGAGGCTTGAGGCAGGTATAAAGTTCAAACAAAGTACTTTACTTAATAAACACAAAGATACAATTACACTTTAGGAGCTCTGACAAGCAACCACTTGGCACAAAGGCTTGTCAAGACTGAGCACAGAGAAGGGGGAAAACAGAACTAATATACTACAAATCACAGGTGAAACTCATAAGCCCAATAACAGTCAATTAGGGATTTAACACAGGGGTAACCACTCATTCCCGTCCGAGCTTACTCCCGTTCGGATGGAATTCCTTATCGGCGCCTTGCCCCGAAACTCCCCTCGGGGATCGGTGCCTCACAACTTGAGCCGTCTCGAGGAAATACCCTCCGTGCTTTTTCATTCTGCGCGGAGGGGTTTCCTGTACGGGCTGCTCTTGCACACCTTCCACTTTGCCATCTTCGCCTGCCGTCCGGACACGCCGTGGCGTGCCGTTTTACCTCCGGACGGAGGCGGAGGTCCCCAATGGGGGGCTCTCTATGCGGGAGTCCTCCCTTGTTCTATCGTGGATTTGGCCTGGAGGGTGTTGCACAGAGCAGTTCCGTGCAATAGATTTTTAAATAGGTTTACGGACTCCCAGACCGCCTGTTTGTTTTGCGGTCTGGAGGAGTCCGTCTTTCACGTTTATATGGGGTGTGAGAGGTTGCAGCCCCTCTTCCACTTTTTGAGGGGGCTGCTCCTCAAATTTTGGTTGCACTTCAGTCCCACGCTCCTGATCTACGGTCACCCCGTGCGGAGGGGGGCGGGCGGGTCGGAGGACCTCCTCGTGGGCCTGCTCCTGGGCCTGGCCAAGAAAGCCATTAATTGGTCCTGGCAGCGGGCGAGCGAGGGGGTCGTCCGACCGGATTGCCTCCCCCTCTTCCGTGGCCATGTTCGCGCCCGGGTGGCCCTAGAGATGGAGCACGCGGTGTCCGCCGGCACGCTCGAGCTTTTTCGTGACCGGTGGGCGCCGCGGGGACTGGAGTGCATAATTAATCTGGACAACCAAATTTTAATTTGATTGGTGGAGGGTTGTTTAAAAGGGTCATTGGGTTTTTTTTTTTTGTTAGTTCATTTGTGAACTTGTTTTTTTGGTTGATTAAAAGAGAGGGGTAACCACTCATTCTTCCGTGGCCATGTTCGCGCCCGGGTGGCCCTAGAGATGGAGCACGCGGTGTCCGCGAGCACGCGGTGTCCGCCGGCACGCTCGAGCTTTTTCGTGACCGGTGGGCGCCGCGGGGACTGGAGTGCATAATTAATCTGGACAACCAAATTTTAATTTGATTGGTGGAGGGTTGTTTAAAAGGGTCATTGGGTTTTTTTGTTAGTTCATTTGTGAACTTGTTTTTTGGTTGATTAAAAGAGAGGGGTAACCACTCATTCTTCCGTGGCCATGTTCGCGCCCGGGTGGCCCTAGAGATGGAGCACGCGGTGTCCGCCGGCACGCTCGAGCTTTTTCGTGACCGGTGGGCGCCGCGGGGACTGGAGTGCATAATTAATCTGGACAACCAAATTTTAATTTGATTGGTGGAGGGCTGGTTAAAAGGGTTATTGGTTTTTTGTCAGTTTATTTGTGAACTTGTTTTTGGTCGAATAAAAAGAGAGGGGTAACCACTCATGAAGGTGCCACCTAGGGGTTACTAGGAGAACTAACCGGCACCCTCACATAGTGCCAATTAACTGCCTGTTAACAGGTAGTTAACAGGCAGTTTTTAGCCTAATCCCTATTTTCATTGGTGAAATGTGGGTTTCCCGACGGCTCCAAACCACGCCAAGTTAGCGAGGGGTCGAGATGTCCAGTGTTCAGGTGAGTGATGGGTGCATGAGTGCAAAAGTAAGTGTGTTTGGTGTGTGTAAAGTGTTTAAAGAAGTTTTACTTACATGTACTTACCTTTACAGCCTTCCTTCCTTCAGGTCTCGGGAGTCCCTCATCTCACTGGCGCAGAAAGCAGAATGGCCGCGAGCTGTCAAAAGTTCCAGCATTCAGCTTTCTGCTCCAGGGAGATCTTTAAATCATCCTGAGAGGAAGGAATTAACCTGGAGTACAGATTGTCAGTGAAACAGCTGTCGAACGCTGATATTTCATCTGTCAAAATGTCTTGACAGATGAAAGTCAATCTGTGACGTCACCTGTTGCCGGGTGGCCCTTAATTGGCCTGCTGAGCCCGCTGGGCGGGCTCAACAAGGTCAATCAAGTCAAAATCGCGTGAGTTGGCTAGAACTCGATGGAGGCGGGACTACAACCCTGAAAGTTGTAGCCCCGCCCCCTACCAGCCTCCTGAATGAAAATCCAGCCCTTACTATCTGTTTTTATATTTCTAGCTAGCTTTCTCTTGTACTCTAATTTTTCTCTCCTTATTAATCTTTTAGTCATTCTTTGCTGTTTTTTATATTCTGTCCAATCTTCTGACCTGCCACCCATCTTTGCGCAATTATATGCTTTTTCTTTAAGTTTAATACTATCTTTAACTTTTTTAGTTATTAACCAGGGATGGTGGGTCCTCCCCTTGGAATTTTTCTTTCTTGTTGGAATGTATACTGTGTATTTTGAAATATCCCCTTAAATGTCTGCCACTGCAACTCTATTGACCTATCCCTTAACCTAATTTGCCAGTTCACTTTAGCTAGCTCTGCTTTCATGCCCTCATAATTGCCCTTATTTAAGTTTAAAATACTAGTCTTGGACCCACGCTTCTCTCTCAAACTGAATGTAAAATTCAATCATATTCAATCATATCAGATAGAGAAGTTGAAGAAGGGAAGAGTCAGAGATGGACCATGTGAAGGTGGAGGAAGGGTGGAAATTGGAAGCAAATTTGATGACATTTTCCAGGAAACGGCACCGATACAGACAGTAATTTTTGTTTTTCAAACCTTAAAATATGAGGCTATAAATTACTGTTGTGGCGGTACCACTGGTTGTCCCTTACATTGAGACACATAATTCCCTTTAACTTACCTTACTGTATGTTTAACTTACCTTTTGGGGCCGTTGCCCTTTTAACTTACCTGTTGGGGCCATTACCCCTTTAAGGCGCGCCCTAGCGCGCTGACGTCACGTCACGTACGACGTGATGTGCGTGCGCCGGCACAGCCCGGCCTAGCGTCTTCGGCCTCAACGGCCAGCCGACGGGAGCGACGCACGGCCAGCCGACGGGAGCGACGCAATCTTCCGCTCCCGCGGCAAGCACCGGCACAGCCCGGCCTAGCGTCTTCGGCCTCAACGGCCAGCCGACGGGAGTGACGCAATCTTCCGCTCCCGCGGCAAGCACCGGCACAGCCCGGCACCCCGACTTCGGCCTCAACGGCCAGCGACGCAACGACGCGCACCACGTGACGCCCTAAGTGCGGGAAACGCGAGCAACGTGATGACGTCACAACACAAACGCGATGACGTCATCACGCTCCCCACAGGACTGCGAACTCTGTCCTCGTGGAGTCCCCGCTGGGACAAGACCTATACCACAAGTGCTCCTACAGTCAGCCATCTTACCTGCCATCTTACCTGATGTAATTAGCCTGTTCCTGTAAATAAACAACTTATTTATAGTTCGTCGAAGTCAAACTCTCTTATTTAGTGGCGATCTACACGAACCGCTACACTGTTGACAATATTTGTATGATATTCCTATATCAGCTATTTTGATGTAACTGTTCACCCATTTAAAATAAATGGCATATCTGATTGGTTCTGACAGCCTCCAGTTCTGTCCTCCAACTAATCTGATTGATTTTTAGGGAAAAAATTATTTTTATTGTGAAATGTTAACAAGCTGACTCATGGATTGATACACTGTCAGCTTCAAAGGCTGACACTTGGCATGTATGTATAAATCTGAATTTTCCTCAGATGTGATTCGTAGTAAGGGCTTGCCTCTCCATAGGCTAGACAAATTCGCTCTGATAAATCCTACTTGGGCTCTCCCATCGTACTGGAGAAATTGTAGGGACTATTAAGCCTATTCTTGGTGGTAAACCCTTATGAATTTTGTCCTGATTACTAAAAAATTTAAAAATTAAAATATATGCCTTCTCTTCTCTTCTCTTTTGCTTGAGGTGATTCATTCGATGATAGCCACCAATTCGTCTCTAGCTATGTAATAAGACCTGATCATCCTGATGGTTTTAAACCGTATAAGACCTCTCCCCCACCCAGAACTATGTTTCGGTTGGATCAACTTCTGATCAGAAATTTAATTCCAAAATATTAGTGACTTATTTAAGCCTCACAGTGTACTAGGCCGATGTAGCAGAGCCTGGTCTCCAATTGTCTTGGATCCCCTTGCCATTGGACCAAGCCCTTGCTCTGTCAAGCCCGTGTGGTAGCTGGTGTGCAACGGCCACCCCACGTTAAAAAAATTCACGCACAGGCATCTTCCACCTTTTAAAATTAAGCTCGGGACCTGGAACTTCAGGACCCTCATGGGCAACCCCAACAGCGACAGACCAGAACGCCGTACTGCTATCATTGCCCGGGAGCTCAGACTTTTCGACATAGACATCGCTGCCCTAAGTGAGACCCGGCGGGCAGGGGAAGGCCAGCTCAAGGAGCAAAGCGGTGGTTACACCTTCTTCTGGAAAGGCAAACCTGAAGAAGAACGCCGCCTCCATGGGGTAGGCTTCGCCATAAAAAATTAGCTAGTTGAATGTCTCAGAGACTCCCCTTGTGGAATAAACAAATGCTTCATGACTCTACGGCTCACGCTAGCCCGGAACCAGTGCGCTACGGTCATCGGTGCATACGCCCCAACACGGGAAGCCACAGACGAGACCAAAGAGGAATTCTACTCCAGCCTCGAACAATCCCTGTCCCGAGTCCCAACGGGCGACAAGCTGATCCTCCTTGGCGACTTCAACGCCAGAGTTGGAAAGAACACAGAACTCTGGGGAGGTGTGATCGGCAGAGAGGGGGTAGGGAAAGCCAACTCCAACGGTACCTTCCTCCTGACGAAATGCTTAGAACATGGCCTTGTCATTACCAACACCTTGTTCTGTCAGAGAGACAAGTACAAGGCTTCGTGGCAACACCCTCGCTCCAAGCACTAGCATCTGCTGGACTACGTCATCGTCCAAGCGAGTGACCGCAAGGACGTCCACATCACCCGCGCCATGACAGTAGCTGACGACTGCTGGACAGACAACCGCCTAATCCACTCTGTCATCTCCATCAATGTAGCTCCAAAACAGCGGCGGCAACAGAAGCAATGCTGCAGGAAAATCAATGCTGAAGCACCCAAAGACTCTGCTAAGAAAGCCCTACTCAGCGTGCGCCTCACAACCAACCTGACGACTCCCAGTGATTCAGAGACACAGAGTGTCCACAGCGCCTGATATGCACTCAAGGCCTCCATAACCAGCACCTGTGAAGAGACGCTTGGTCACTCGACCAGGAAACACCAAGACTGGTTCGACGAGAACAACCAGGAGATCCAGGAGCTAATAAGCCGCAAGCGCAAGGCATTCCTGATCTGGAAACAGCAACAGAACTCGAGAGCAAGAAAGCAGCTCTACAGATGCCTGAAGGCCGAGGTCCAACAAAAAACTCACAACCTAAAGAACAGATGCTGGGTGGAGAAAGCGCAGGAGATCCAGCAGCTAGCCAACAACCATGACGTGCGTGGATTCTTTAGTGCAGTCAAGACCACCTACGGCCCAAGCACCCAAGGTCCTACCCCACTGCGGGCCAAGAATGGACAGGTACTCATCAAGGACAGAGAGGCAGTCAGTGCCCGCAGGAAGGAACACTTCAAAGATCTCCTTAACCGAGACTCTGTCTTCGACGCGAGTATCCTCAACTCCATCCCACAGCATACTACCTGCCACCACCTCAGCACAACCTCAACTCGGCATGAGGTTGAAAAGGCCATCTGACAACTGAAGAACAACAAGGCCTCAGGGGCAGATGGAATCCTCGTCAAGGCGCTAAAACGTGGCGGAGAAGTACTACTGGCACGAATTCATGAACTAATTTCTCTTATTTGGAAGGAGGAGAGCATGCCAGGGGATCTCAGAGGCGCCGTAATCGTGACTATCTTCAAGAAAGGTGACAAGTCAGATTGCGGTAATTACAGAGGATTCTCCCTGCTGTCTGCCACAGGGAAAGTCATCGCACGAATCCTCCTCAATCGCCTTCTCCCAGTGGCTGAAGAGCTCCTCCTAGAGTCGCAATGCAGTTTCCGCCCATTAAGGGGCACAACGGACATGATCTTCACCCTGCGTCAACTACAAGAGAAATGCAGGGAACAGCACCAACCGCTGTACATGGCCTTCTTTGACCTCACAAAGGCCTTCAATACTGTCAACCGTGAGGGATTATGGAGTGTCCTCCTCAAATTCGGCTGCCCTCAAAAGTTTGTCACCATCCTCCGTCTGCTTCACGATGACTTGCAAGCCGTGATCCTGACCAACAGATCCACCACAGACCCAATTCACGTATGGACCGGGGTCAAGCAAGGCTGTGTCATCGCACCAACGCTCTTCTCGATCTTCCTGGCTGCAATGCTCCATCTCACCCTCAGTAAGCCCCTGGCTGGAGTGGAGCTAATCTACAGAACAAACGGGAAACTGTTCAACCTCCATCGCCTCCAGTCCAGATCCAAGGTTGTCCCATCCTCTGTCATCGAATTACAGTATGCAGACGACGTTTGCATCTGCGCACACTCTGAGGCCGAACTCCAAACCATTGTCAACACCTTCACCGAAGCGTACAAGAGTATGGGCCTTACACTAAACATCTGTAAGACAAAGGTCCTCTACCAACCTGCCCCCGCCACAAAGTACTGCTCCCTGATTATCAAAATCCAAGACAAGACCTTAGACAACGTGGTGCACTTTCCATACCTCGGGGGTCTACTGTCAACAAGGGCAGACGTAGATGACGAAGTCCAACACCACCTTCAGTGTGCCAGTGCTGCCTTCGGCCACCTGAGGAAGAGAGTGTTTGAAGACCAGGACCTCAAACCCAGCACCAAGCTCATGGTCTACAGAGCAGTGGTGATACCCTCTCTCCTGTATGCTTCAGAGACATGGACCATGTACAGCAGGCACCTCAAAGCACTGGAGAGATACCACCAACGCTGCCTCCACAAGAACTTGCAAATCCATTGGCAGGATAGACGCACCAATGTCAGTGTTCTCGCTCAGGCCAACATACCCAGCATCGAAGCTTTGACCACGCTCGATCAGCTCCGATGGACGGGACACATCGTCTGCATGCCCGATACGAGACTCCCAAAACAAGCGCTCTACTCTGAGCACCGACACGGCAAGAGAGCCCCAGGTGGGCAGAGGAAACGCTTCAAGGACACCCGCAAAGCCTCCTTGAAAAAGTGCAACAACCCCACCGACACCTGGGAATCCCTGGCCCAAGACCACACAAAGTGGAGGAGAAGCATCGGGAAGGCGCCGAACACCTCGAGTCTCTTCGCTGGGAGCAAGCGGAAGCCAAGAGCAAACAGCGGAAGGAGCGCACGTCATCCCAAGCACCCCACCCCCCCCGCCCCTTCAACCACCGTCTGCCCCACCTGTGACAGAGACTGTAGGTCCCGCATTGGACTCATCAGTCACCTGAGAACTCAATTTTAGCGTGGAAGCAAGTCATCCTCGGTTCCGAGGGACTGCCTAAGAAGACACTGTACTAATTTAGTTGTCAATGAGTATATTCAAGACTGAGATTGATAGGTTTTTGGGAACTAAGGAAATCAAGGGCTATGGGTTAGGGCATGTTAGAATGTTTTAAAATGATATCTCAGCATCCTTTTGCTTCAGTTTATTATTATAACAATGTCGCAGAAAGGGATATCTTAATTTTAATCTATATATGAACAACAGACAGTTCCAATTTCATCACATACCACGGTAAGAGATAAGATATAGTCTAGGCCCTTTCTGTACTATAAACAAAGCTTGTAGCACAGAGGCAAAGGCTGAAAAGATTATAAGCTGGGTAAACACCTAAAAATGCAGCCTCAGCTAAATGTGCAAGCTATATATTATGTATCTATGTATTACGTAAGCACAGGCCAAGGTTGTATTATAGTATAAGAATAGAACCAGGTCCCCTTTAAGACAGTGTTCTCGAGGGTCAGGAGCAATGCAGCCGCGTGGAGGGCCTGGAGGGCAGGAGCTGGTCACTCCAGGACTTGTGTTCCTCTCTGACATCAGAGAGCGTGCTCGGAGGTAATTTGGAGCTTGGGAACCAGGTTGTATTATTTACCTGTCATTTAATATAAATGGAAGACCAAGTCAGTCACTGTAATAAAGCTTGTTATTATAAAAACCACTCACGCATGAATCATAAGCGGAGTTATATTCGCCAGACTAACAACCCTTTGATGCAACGGTAACCACTAAGAAATCTGCTAACAGCGCGGGAAAGTGGAGTTGATGTAGAAGTTCAGCCATGATCTTATTGAATGGTGGAGCAGGCTTGAGGGGCCGTATGGCCTACTCCTGCTCTTATTTCTTATGTTTTTTCTCAGAATCACTTGAATCAAATGGGACTTAACTCTTTAAGGGTATTTTTGTTCATTTTATGTTTATAAAAGGGATTTTAGTGTTAGGGAAAGGAACATTTTCCATTTCAAGAACGCCATGTCAGCATCAAGCACGTCTGGATAATAACCTTTCCGCGGCACCAGCAGCCTTGCAGTACTTCACCGAAAAAGCTCGGACAGGGTGTCAACAGACTGTTCCACTGTGGCTCCATCAAAGTTGATTCTGATCGCGTGCTCGCCTGTGTCCATGTGTGTATCTTGAGACAGCTTCACTGGATAGGCCAGTACTGCTGAGGCCAACTGTGGTATCCCTAACGTCACCCTGGCTAAGATCCACTAACTCAGCCACAGAGGATCAAACCTTTGATCTTAAGGCCATGAGCTCTGGAATTCCCTATCTAAACCGCTCTACCTCTCTTTCCTCCTTTAAGATGCTCCTTAAAACCTACCTCTTTGACCAAGCTTTTGGTCATTTACCCTAATATCTCCTTATGTGGCTCGGTGTCAGATTTTGTTTGATAACGCTCCTGTGAAGCCCTTTGGGACGTTTTACTGCATTAAAGGTGCTATATAAATTCAAGTTGTCATTGTTGTTGGTCTGTATGGTGTAGTACCAAACTCAACACCAAATTATAGCGTTTTTTCAATTATGCAGTCGCTAATGAGTACCTGTCTATAGACAAACATCATAGCAATCTGTTTTATTAGTTGCTCCTGTGCTCGTTGAATAGGCCCTTATTTCATTCCACTTTCTTTTTTTCCTAGCTGCAAATGTTCTTACTTCCATAAGAAATGAAATACACAACTTTCTGAAAAATAATTTTAAGACTAAAAGTAAGTTCTTACTTTTGCATTTCTACCTTTCATAAAAATATTATTGATAACACTTATTTTTAATCTTTGTTTCAGTTGTTAATTTACCTGTTCTCATTTTCATTTTGATAAATAACGCCTGCAGAGAGGACCACCATCACGGCAGTGGCGAGGCGATATGCACAGCTCACTCAGAACCCTGTTACACCAGGTCTGTTCTTGTTCACTTGTTATTGTTGTTTATGGAGTGTCTAACCGGATAAACTGTAAAATGATTTGATGGGACAGTACAATGGTGTTGAGGGTTAGGGCACTGACATTTAGAGCCATGGAGTGAAGGCAGTTCCTAGTTTGAGCTGCACTGAGCAAGGAGGCATCTCCTTGCAGTGGAAGTGGGAATATTGGAGGGGAGAGTCAGTGCCTTCTGCTGGCTGACTGCAAGGTTCCAATTGGCAGTGCTCTGGGAGTGGCTCACCTGCCCACCCTATCTGCAGCAGTTGTGGCAAGGCCAGGCAGAGAATAGAGAATAATAGAAACATAGAAGATAGGAGCAGGACTAGGCCATTCGGCCCCTCGAGTCTGCTCCGCCATTCAATGCGATCATGGCTGATCATCCAAGTTCAGTACCCGGTACTTGCTTTCTCCCCATACCCTTGATCCCTTTAGCCTTAAAAAATATATCCAACTCCTTCTTGAATATATTTAATGAATTGGCCTCTACTGCCTTCTGTGGTAGAGAATTCCACAGGTTCACCACTCTCTGGGTGAAGAAATTCCTCCTAATTTCTGTCCTAAAAGGCCTACCCCTTATCCTTAGACTGTGACCCCTGGTTCTGGATTCCCCGATTTATCAGTAGAAAAAAGTACCTAAAAAGTGACAATGCCGCTGCCACATTGTGCCTATGAGTGGCATGATATGGCTTTGCATTTGTGATGTTCACACACTGAGCTAACAATCTCAATCCAAACCTACTCTACTCACCAAATTTACGCGGAACCCACTCGAACCATCTTAACCTAACCAAAACATTCTTCCATCCTAACCTAACCAGACCCTATTACTTTCCTAATCGAACCAAAAGCCGCTATCGGGGAGAAGGTGTTGATTGGAAGCCAAGCGTTCCCCAAAGGAAATGAGGGAGTATCATAGGGTAACACCCAGCACTAGTTATAGAGAGCAATGACACAGGTCCCGAGAAAAGATCGCTGTGTACTCTCCCAATTAGGCTAAGGAATGCAGACCAGGAAAACTTTAAGAGGGAAAGGAGAAAATATCCTTAAAACTCACAAAAATATATAATGATTGTAATTAATGTAATTACCAAGAAACGTTGTGGAAGTACATTATCATAATACTGTTCACTTGTAAATGTGGTGTAGTGGGTGCTCAGAGGTGTGAATAATACTAAAGATTTCTCACAATCCTCCACTATATTTTCTTATTTTAGGTCAACTGTGTAACTGTGCCAATAATGGTAAGTAATCAGAATATATTAATTTGTACTTAGTAGGCAGCCAAACCTATCTAAATCCCTCTCTTTCTACCCTAATCTAAACAGAACCCAATCTAACCAATGTAATGTAATCTAACCAGAGCCCAGCCTGACCAACTAATCTGTTGTCAGGAAATCACTAGAGTCTACAATTAAGGATAGAGTGACTGAACACTTTGAAAATTTTCAGCTGATCAGAGAGAGCCAGCATGGATTTGTAAAGGGTAGGTCATGCCTGATGAACCTGCTTGAATTTTTTGAAGAGGTGACTAAAGTAGTGAACTGGGGAATGTCTATGAATGTTGTTTATAAGGACTTCCAGAAGGCATTTGATAAAGTCCCTTATAAGAGACTGTTAGCTAAAGTTGAAGCTCATGGAATTGAAGGCAATTTATTGACCTGGTTAAGAAATTGGCTGAGCGGCAGGAGACAGAGAATAGGGGTAATGGGCAGTTACTCTAATTGGCAGGATGTGACTAGTGATGTCCCACAGTGATCTGTGTTGGGGCCTCAACTATTCACTGTATTTATTAATGACGTAGATGATGAGATAGAAAGCCACATATCCAAGTTTGTCGATGACACAAACACAGGCGGCATTGCAAGCAGTGCAGATGGAAGCATAAAGTTACAAAGAGATATTAATAAATTAAGCGAATGAGCAAAACTGTGGCAAATGGATTTCAATGTAGGCAAACGTGAGGTCATCTACTTTGGACCTAAGAAGAATAGATCAGAGTACTTTCTAAATGTTGAAAAGCTAGAAACAGTGGAGGTCCAAAGAGACTTGAGGGTCCATATAATAGATCATTAAAATGTCATGGACAGGTACAGAAAATAATTTAAAAGGCTAATGGAATGCTGGCCTTTATATCTAGAGGACTAGAATACAAGAGGGTAGAAGTTATGCTACATTTATACAACATCCTGGTTAGACCACACCTGGAGTGATGTGAGCAGTTCTGGGCACCGCACCGTAGGAAGGATATACAGGAAACTTTGGTTTATCCGGAGGTTATATGTCCGGAATACTCGATCTAACGGCAAAAATCAGGAGCCATTTTCTATAAGTTTTTTCAGTTCTCGTTGCTTTTTTTCTCCCAGTCAGGCACTGCAAGGTCTGTAGCTATAGCAACAGCTTCAGCTAGAGACGCTTGCAGCTGCAGCCGACTGTTTTGAAGCTGTTGCTAAGCAACAGGGTTTGTTGATTCACACGGAGCTTTTCAGTTCCGTATCTCTCAACATTAACGCTGGTATGTCCGGCACTTTTGATGGTACGGCACCAGCTCGGTCCCGTCAGTGCCGGATATCAGAAAGTTTCCTGTATTGGCCTTGGAAGGAACACAACAAAGATTTACCAGAATGATACCTGGACTCCAAGGGTTAAATTACGAGGTGAGATTACATAAATTAGGGTTGTATTCCTTGGAATTTAGAAGGTTAAGGGGTGATTTGATCGAAGTTTTCAAGATATTAAGGGGAACTGATAGGGTAGATAGAGAGAAACTATTTCCGCCAATTGGGGAGTCTAGGACTAGGGGGCATTGTCTAAAAATTAGAGCCAGGCCTTTCAGGAGTGAAGTTAGGAAACACAAAGGGTGGTAGAAGTTTGGAACTCTCTTTCACCAATGACAATTGATACTAGGTCAATTGTTAATTTTAAACCTGAGATTGATAGATTTTTGTTAACCAATGGTATTAAGGGATATGGGGGAAAGGCCGGTAAATGGAGCTAGGTTGCAGATCAGCCATGATCTCATTGAATGGTGGAACAGGCTCGAGGAGCTATATGGCCTATTCCTGTTCATATACTCCTATACTCTACCCAGAACCCTCTCTAACCATCATAACCTAACTATAAGTCTCTCCAGTTCTATGTCTAACCAGAACCACTCTAATCTACTCCAAACCCTCGGTAACCATCCTAACCTATGCTTTCCTTACATAAGGAACGCTTTAGAAATAAGTTGTTATAACCTGATCAGAACCTTCTTTCATTCTAAACTATCCAACCTCACTTTAACCATGCTAACCTAACCAAAACTTTTCCTCATTGTAACCTAGCCAGAACCATCTCTAACTGGCCAATCTATTCAGAACTGAATCTGACATCGGGGCAAAATTCTTTTAAATATACAATTTGCAGCAGAAATGACCTTTACATTTTGGTGATTTGTAACATGCAACGAATTTTTTACACAAATCTTGTGAATGTTTGAGAGGCTGAAAATAAAGACCCTGTGAGGAATGTTGAGTCTTCAAAATGTATGAAAACAGCCATTTTCTAAAGCTAGTTTTTCATTCTTGCAGTGCGTTTAGTTCACTGTGGTACGTGTGAGACAAGGGATGTAGCCTGTCCATCTGAAAGTAAGTCTGTCCAAAGAAACACTTCAAACACAACATAAAACATTTAACTCAGCTGTATCCTATAAGCTCTGACTTTATCATTTCCTTCTCTGTAGCCAAATGTTTTACTAATTTCTCCTCTCTGTAAGTCTTCTTGTAATCAGCACCATTCCTTCACTGGATGGAGTGTTCCCTAGCCTCGGGGCAGTACCATCTTGTAACTGGATGCTAGGAGCTGAGTCAGAGTGGGCCAGGTGGCATCTGCAGATTCTCCCTCCTCCTAGTGAGGAAGAAACCAACTTGTCACATTCCCCAGCTCCACTGTTCAGTCTTTTTCTAACTCTTTATGTGTGGTTGTCCTCTGTACAGAGGAGCATTTTAGATGACCATTTCAATCATCTAAAAACCTGGGGGAGAAATTCATTGTAGCCCCATTTGGGGCGCTAAAACTTCGAAAGCTAAAAGATTAGTGCCAGGCATTAATGATGATAGGCTCCCGCGAAATTCAGTTGTAGCACTCCAAGAGGGAAGTGGAGCGCTAAATCAAGCATTAACCACTTCTCTTAGGGCGCTAATGTCGGAGAGCGGGGCAGTACCGGCAGAGCGCAAGACAATCTGCAGCGCATTCCAGACGGCACTCTTCAATCACAGAGGCTGCTTCCTTCGCTTAAAGGGAAGGGACAATACTGCACCAGAAGCTATTTGTCGGCACTGCAGTCTTGCAAGGCGACTGCCAATACAGCCCCAAACACTGTCACGAAGTGGTGGGCTTGGACATCCTGCAGCGATGAAAGAGTGAAAACTTTGTGCAGGCACCAGACTGGTACAAATAATAACAGTTCAGCGATCTGAAAAGCATTCCCTTTAATTACTGCTCCCGAAGCGGCCATCTGACTTCAGAATGACTCCTCTTGCTGGCGTTGTCAGCGCGAGGCAATAATGCAGGGGGCGAAAGTCAATTTCACATCCGGGGGCGGTAACGGGGCATTGCACACTTGATGACATCACGATCTACGGGGCGTTAGAGACCGAAGCCGAGTGTTAGCGCCAGCGCAAAACCGCCAGGGAAGTTTGCAGGCATCGCTGAATTCCCCACGCCTGGTCGGCAACCCCTTAGCACCCCGTTACCGCCCCCTGCAGGCGCAAAGCAGCCAAATTTCTAGCCCTTGGTATCTAAATCTTTTATGGGGAAACAGTAGATGAAAACTAGTAATGTAATGCACCTACAGGACAGATAGTTGTTCAGTGATTTCATTAGTTTAACAGTAATCAGGTCCATTGGTCTTTGAACGATATTAATTCGAGCCTATCAAACAAAGCTATAATATTCTATCAATGGGTGAAAGCTGTGACAGTCATTCCCTCTGAATATCATAGCATATCACAGAACAAAGCGAGGAATAGCTTTTACAGTTGGAAAAGTCAAATTGAACATGTTCGCTCAATCGAAAATCATGATGCCCCGATCAGTGCTATACTCTATTCCTGCGGTCATCGTCATTGTTGGTTTCCTCTGCTTCCTTACGTAAGTAACATACATGATACTCTTTACAGTTTAACCTGTTCAATGTGAGATATTTAATTTGCTTATATATTAGTTCATCTCCTGTGACATTGCTTGTGGTAAATTGGAGGAAACTCTACCTGATAACAGTAAAAGTGCTATAACATACAACACATAGGCCTAGAAATTCAGTTAGGGGCGCCCAGCTCGCCTGGGCGGCGGAATTACCGCTGCGCGCGGAGCCACTTGCGCCAGCGGGAAATTCAGTTTCAGCGCCCCAAGTTGAAGCCGGCCGCTAAACAAGGGTTTCGGCGCCCCACTTGGGGCGCTGAAACTGAATATCGGCGTGTAAAGTGCCGCAGCGCCACCCGCTGCGGCACGGCAGCCTGCGGTACTGCAGGCCTTCCTCTAATTCTTAAGGGGGAGGTGCCTGCAACAGCGCGATCCCCGCTCGCGAGTGCCGGCAAATGAGCCCGGCACCAAGGAGAAGTGCCGGGCTCTCTGGAAACAGCCGGCAATGCCGCGACGGGGGGGTGTAGGAGGCCGGGGAAGGAGGTGCGGGCAGGCGGCCGCCGAAAAAGTGGCCGGCCACACCTCCACCTTAAATCGCCCCAGTACCGGCACAGGTAGGCCCCGTGTACCGGTTGCTGTTTGCGGCCGGCGCGGACGAGGCGGCAGCAACCAAATATGGCCAGCGGGGCGCTGCGCACACCGATGACGTCATCGGTGGCGGCGCAGCGCTAATGGTTAACGCCGCCATTAGCGCCCCGCTAAATATCGCGGTAGGTTTGCACAGTGGCGCAAAAGCCCTCTTTGGGCGCAAACTGGTGGCGCAGGCCACTGAATTTCTAGGCCATAATGTATAATATAATAAGGGGAGTGTCTGTGTCTTGGTAGTTCCACTTCTAATAGGGAAAGAGACTTTGAGGAAAGTGGCCTGATGCCAAAGTGAAGTTGTGTTTAAAGTGGCCAGTCCTTTAAGGCCACAAAGTCTAACTGGACTAGAGCAGAAATCTGATTTTCTACTTGCTCATCTAATCCCTTTGGGGAGGTGCTGTGATTAAATACATCCTGAGGTCCATTAGAGGCTATTTGCTGTTGTTTAGGGAATTTTTAGCTCTAAATTAGCGACTGCGTATAAATAGTCTTCTTTCCCTTGGGAAGTGTTTGGATTATGAAGGTCAGAAGAAAGCAGCAGCAAATTACTGGCTTCTTTTCCTTTTTTAACATTGGTTTTTCAAGATGTGACATTAAAGGAAATTTCCCTATCAAGTGATTTATTGCTGTTTTATGAACTATGGGGATGAAATTGGGTGCCTTTGCGTCTCCTGTTAGTGCCCCCGGGGGCGCAAATAGCTTTGCGACCGGGCATGACGCTGACATATATTCGGTGGGAGTTTTGCAGCAGCGCTACGATGTTGCGCCCCGATCTCCTTTGCCCCAGTAGCGCCCTGGACCCGAAATTGACCCGCCCCCTACAGCAGCGCTGGTCGAAAACACCGACAGCTGCAGGAGGCGTGCATCGGGCAGCCAGCCACTTCAGGGGTGATGATTAAAGGCGAGGTGGCCGAGGTAAGTATAAAAAACCTTACCTTTCCTGTTCTAGTTTTTTTTGCGGGTTCCTGCCCACGATCGATCAGCCCGGCACTCTGCTTGAGCGCCGGACTGATTGTGTGGGATCGTGGCTGCCTTGGTGGCCCAGGTAGGTACTTTTTAAATGGCAGAGCCTGCAGCGATGGCCCTTCCCTTTAAGGGAGGGAAGGAACCTTTGAATGCGGCAGCGCTGCCCGGCCCAGTGGGCAGCGCTGCTGAAGCCTCCACCCCGCCTGCTGCCGATTTGCGCTCCAAGAAGGAAGTGGAGCGCTTGATTTAGCACTCCACTTCCCTCTTGGGGCACTAAAACTCAATTTCACAGTCGCTGGCACTAGAGTTCGTGCCCAGGCGATGTTAGTGCCCCAAAATGGTCGATACCGAATTTCCCCCCTATAATATTTGGCATATATCAGCTGCAACATACGCTTCGCATTTGTAAAACTTTGACTGCAATACTTTTATATATGTCTAGATAGGTATATTCTTAAAGATATTTCACCTTGCCTTCCTCCTTTCTCTTGTTTCCCAATGATGCTATGTAGCACAATCACTGAGTGGTTGAACTGGTATGTTCCCACACCTGTGGGCATGCTATTATAAAACCTGGCCAATGGGAGTGTGTGGGAGCAGTCCAGGATGAGTTTCCCTCCTATTGCCCATTCGGAAAATCGTGGTCTCCATTTAACAGTCCTGTATCCGACCTCTTAATGGCATTGGAACTCCCAATAGACTGGGTTAATGTACCACCCCCAACATGGGTATTTTTATTAACAAGATACTGTGTATTGTTTGATTATAGTCCTATCTTACCAGCAACAGAATACTTAAGTGTAAATTAGGGCAAGTAAGTTACTCTATCATATATCCCAAATAGATTTTTTCTTATTTGACAGTGAGTAGGTATTTCTTCTTTTCAAGTCCTTCTTGGTCTTCTTACATCCCACTCCATCCTCTGCTGAGATTATGAGCACGTGATCTCTTTGTGGACTTTCACCAATCCTCAGTTGAAACTGTTACATGAAAACAGCCCAAAGTTAACAGCCTCCCTATAGAGAAATGCTTGGTCTCCACTCTATACCTATAATGGTGAGATCAAGATCAATAACTCTGCAGCTGGAAGAGCATTAGGCACAGGCCCTCATACTATCACTGCATCATACACTGTTTTGGGACTGCAGCTCTGTGTTGCTTTTTGCTTCTATTTATTGAAATCGCCTCTTGCTTTTAAATATTTTAGGTACTTTCTCTACTCTTGCAAATCCCTTTCCCAATCTATATGCCTTCTCCCCAAAAGAAGATGAACAGCACCCTGTTCCTATACCTCTGCCAGTGTGGCTCAATAACTAGATATGAAGAAGTGCAGTCTGGGGTAACTTGCTTTCCAATTTCCATTCCCTTTCCCCATGACAAAACACCTGGCATAAGAACATAAAAACTTAAGAAAGCACTTGATCTCTTTGTGGACTTCCACCAATCCTCAATTGAAACTGTTACATGAAAGCAGCCCAAAGATAACAGCCTCCCTATAGAGAAATGCTTGGTCTCCACTCTATACCCTATGATGGTGAGATCAAGATCAATGAGATCAGGAGTCGGCCATTTGGCCCCTCGAGCCTGCTCCGCCATTCAGTAAGATCATGGGTCGATTGGGCTTATACTCGCTGGAGTTTAGAAGAATGAGATGGGATCTCATTGAAACTTATAAAATTCTAACAGGACTAGACAGACTAGATGCAGGAAGGATGTTCCCGATGGCGGGGGAGTCCAGAACCAGGGGTCACAGTCTAAGGATAAGGGGTAAGCCATTTAGGACAGAGATGAGGAGGAATTTCTTCACCCAGAGAGTGGTGAACCTGTGGAATTCTCTACCACAGAAGGCAGTTGAGGTCAATTCATTAAATATATTCAAGAAGGAGTTAGATATATTTCTTAAGGCTAAAGGGATCAAGGGATATGGGGAGAAGGCAGGGACAGGGTACTGAGTTTGGATGATCAGCCATGATCTCATTGAATGGCGGAGCAGGCTCGAGGGGCTGAATGGCCTACTCCTGCTCCTATCTTCTATGTTTCTATGGCTAATCTTCTACCTCAATTCCACCTTCCCGCCCTATCCCCGTATACCTTGATTCCCTTAATATCCAAAAATCTATCACTCTCTGTCTTGAATATACTCAATGACTGAGCATCCACAGCCCTCTGGGGTACAGAATTCCAAAGATTCACCACCCTCTGAGTGAAGAAATTTCTCCTCATCTCAGCCCCTTATTCTGAGAATGTGACCTCCTAGTTCTAGACTCCCCTACCACAGGAAACATCTGCTCTACTCTGCACCTCTTCCCAATTGTAGTCTCAAATTAATTTAGTTAATATCCTCAACAATTTATCTTGGACTCTTTTAAATTACTTAGTTTAAACAAGTATCTTCCATTTGCTTTTTTTAGATTTTATTGTGATGTTCCTCACCACTGACCGATGAACTGAAATCTTCATCAGATAATTAACACTCTTCAGAGTATGTCAGATGTATCACTTCTGAACTTACAAATGTAAATAGAAACTCCCATTATGCATCGTAAGTGTCTAAAATGATGCTTAGCTCAAGACAGGTGACACTGTCTGAAGAGATATTTGACACCCTGGTATTAGAGGAAACTTTCAGCACATCTGGGACTGCCAGCAAAGAAATAACCCAACATGCCATAAAAAATCAAAACTTTTGTGAATTCAAGAAAAGGACGAAATATATATGTGTGAAAATCTATAATTTAATAAAATGTTTATCTTGGAAATGGTTCACTGCTAAGGCTCTTTTTCACAATCAAACATAATGGCCAGAATTTTCCTGTTACCGAGCGTCTGAGTTTGGGGCGGGACAGCAGTAAGCATCGGGGAAATTGCCAGCACGTTGGGAACCGGCCGTCATCCCACCGGCTTCCGCATTTAACTCGGGCGCCATGGACCCGATAGGGAGAGGCAGGCAACCTCATTCAAGTAATTAACTTGTTGAGAGACCCTTAAGAGGGTTTTTAACAGCAGTTTTTGGCTTTAACTTCAGGAGCACGGGTTTCACCTCGGGAACCTTGCCTGGGATCTCGCAGTCGGCCACCGCCAGATGTATCACCCAGGTGACTGATGCCACGTTTGACAAGTTAGCCAATTATGTCAACTTTGCCACTGATGAAGCCAGTGTTACTGAGTGGGTGCTCGGCTTTGCGGCTCTGGCTGGCTTCCTACGGGTGCAGGGCATCATCGACTGCACACATGTGGCCATCAGGACACCCCATCATCACCCAGGAGTGTTTGTGAACTGCAAGGGCTTCCACTCCCTCAATGTGCAGCTCGTCTGCAACCATAAGAAAATCATCATGCATGTGTGCGCTAGATTCCCTGGCAGCTGTCATGACTCTTTTGTGCTGCGCCTGGCCACCCTCCCTCAGCTCTTCGTACTGATAGACTTACTAGCTGGCTATCCACAAGGGCTATCCACTGAAGACGTGGCTCATGACACCCTTGAGGATGCCAAGTACTGAGGTCCAGGAACGTTATAATGAGAGCCATATGTCCACCAGATGTATCATAGAGCAAACAAGCATGTTGAAGATGTGCTTCAGATGCCTTGACAGATCTGGAGGGGCCCTTCAGTACATACCAGTCAGGGTCTCCAGAATCATCGCTGTTTGCTGCGAGCTGCACAACATAGCACATAAGCGAGGATTGGAGCTGCAGAAAGAGCAAGGTGCAGAGCGCACAGCCTCTTCAAAGGAGGAGGAGCAGGTGGAAGACGAGAAGGAGGAGAAACCTGAGGTGGAGATGGCACCAGCAGCGCTCACATTGCTGCCTGGGAGGCTGGGGGTGGTTTCATCATGGTCAGATTTGCTTAACTTGCTCCAATGCACCCATATGGCTGCCACATGCTGTACTAAGTTCCCCCTCACCCCACGCCAACAGCACCATAAAACATCCCTACAATGACTAAGCCATTCCTGTCACCCAAACCCTCATTGCTCGAAGTTAAGTAATGTCTCACCGTTCACTCCAAGTGACAAGGCCACTTCCAGGTAGCAGGCAAAAAATGGACAAGACCAGAAAGTGGGGCAAAGAAATACATTTATCTGTTCATAAAAATAACTGAAACTTAACACTAACATTTGCTCATACACCTATGTGCATACCCTAATGCATCTAGGATTGTGTCTTTTTTCTTTTCCGAATGCTTCTATGAGGTGCAGCCCCTGTGGCTTCAACAGAGGTAGAGCAGGCTGCTCACTTCCCTGCTGCGACTGGTTAGACACTTTTGGCTTTTGGAACCTGTGAGAACCCCGCCAAAGACTGCTCCGCCTGCAACTTTGCAGTGGCAGACTCAGCCATCGGGATCCAAGGAAGTATGTGGGACTCTGACTGAGGGGGAGGCAATGAGGAGAAATGGGAGTGCTTTGAGAAGAGCCCCCACTTCCATGTCCCCTCTCACCATCATCCCTCTCATGGGCCACCTGTAGTTCCCTGCTAGCAAGTTGATGGTGAGCACCTTGCTGCACAGCAGTGGGGTGATGAACGCCCAAGTCTACGTTTATATCCCTCTTAGAGATGAGGTCTATGAGTGCCTGCCATCTGTTGTCCACAGCAAGCATGTGCTTATGTGACTGGCGCATTTGCTCCTGCATGCAGGTGGCCATCCTTTCCATGGAACAGCATATCGTCACCATCGCCTGCTGGAGATGGATTCCTCCATTCTCTGCACATTTGCAGACATTATGGCTGCAAAAGCTGCCAGAGCTTCATGCAATTGTTGCTGCCCCTCCAAGATAACCCTCTTTCCTGATGCCCCCTTAGGCTCAGGGAAGACGACCTCCCTGCCTGCTCTCACTGCCTGCACCAGAACATCAAGGAATGCATCGCTAAATCTTGGTGCGGCCCTTTGCCTTTGTGTATCCATGAGCGACACTTTTATCACCTTTGTAATAGTAGCCAGAGCTCTGGAAATCACCTCCACACTCCTTCATCAACCTTCAAATGAGATGTGTGCAAGGCTGCTTGAAATATCGGTGCTGGAAACAAGTCATCGATGAAGTCATCAGTCCCACTCCATTTAATTGGGCCGGGAAACGCGCATGACTGGTTTAATTGAGGCCATTACATAAAAGTCGCTCTGAACAACGCACTGCTCACAACACGGCATTCCCCAACCGCTACGCGCACCGCACGCGCAAAACACGACTCCAAGGTAAAGATTCCAGCCAACATGTCTGGATGCATCACCCTGATACTTTTGTGAGGATATTCCCCATGGCATGCCCTGCAATCAAGACACATATTTACATGTTTCTCTTTCTAGCATTTAAATGATTAATACAGAATTTAGAACAAATATACATTCCTTTAAGACACAAAAACCCCACAGGAAAAGTGGTCCAACTGTGGCTAACAAGAGAAGTTAAAGATAGTATTAGATCAAAGGAAGAGGCTTATAATGTTGCCAAAAAGAGTAGTAAGCCTGAGGATTAGGAGGATTTTAGAATTCAGCAAAGGAAGACCAAGAAATTGATAAACAAAGGGAAAATAGAATATGAGAGTAAACTAGCGAGATACATAAAAACAGACTGTAAAAGCTTCTATAGGTATGTAAAAAGGAAAAGATTAGTGAAAGTAAATGTGGGTCCCTTACAGGCTGAGACAGGAAAAATTATAATGGGGAATAAGGAAGTGGCAGAGAAATTAAACAAATACTTTGTATCACGGAAGAAGACGCAAAAAACTTTCCGGAAATAGTGGGGAACCAAGGCTCTAGTGAGAATTGGAAGGTAGCAAATGTATCCCCACTATTTAAGAAAGGAGGGAGAGAGAAAAATGGGGAACTACAGACCAGTTAGCCTGACATCAGTAGTAGGGAAAATGCTAGAATCTATTATTAAGGATGTGGTAACAGGGCACTTAGAAAATAATAATAAGATTGGGCAGAGTCAACACGGATTTATGAAAGGGAAATTGTAATTGACAAATCTGTTAGAGTTTTTTGAGGTTGTAACTAGCAGAATAGATAAGGAGGAACCAGTGGATGTGGTGTATTTGGATTTTCATAAGGCATTCGATAAGGTGCCACACAAGAGGTTATTAAACAAAGTTAGGGCTCATGGGATTGGGGGTAATATATTAGCATGGAGTGAGAATTGGTTAATGGACAGAAAACAGAGAGTAGGAATAAACGGGTCATTTTAGGATTGGCAGGCTGTAACTAGTGGGGTACCGTAAGGATCAGTGCTTGGGCCTCAGCTATTCACAATCTACATCAATGATTTGGATGAGGGGACCAAATGTAATACATCCAAGTTTGCTGATGATACAAAGCTGGGTGGGAATGTAAGTTGTGAGGAGGATGCAAGGAGGCTTCAAGGGGATATAGACAGGCTAAGTGAGTGGGCAAGAACATGGCAAATGGAATATATTGTGGAGAAATATGAATTTATCCACTTTGGTAGGAAAAATAAAAAAGCAGAGTGTTTTTTAAATGGTGAGAGATTGGGAAATGTTGGTGTTCAGAGGGACCTGGGTGTCCTTGTACACGAATCACTGAAAGTTAACATGCAGGTACAGCAAGCAATTAGGAAAGCAAATGGTATGTTGGCCTTTATTACAAGAGGATTTGAGTATAAGAGTAAAGATGTCTTACTGCAATTATATAGGGCCCTGGTGAGACCACACCTGGAGTATTGTGTACAGTTTTGATCTGCTTACCTAAGGAAGGATATACTTGCCATAAAGGGAGTGCAACGAAGGTTCACCAGACTGGTTCCGGGGATGGGTGGGTTTGTCCTATGAGGAGAGATTGAGTAGACTGGGCCTATATTCTCTAGAGTTTAGAAGAATGAGAGGTGATCTCATTGAAACATACAAAATTCTTACAGGGCTTGACAGGGTAGATTCAGGGAAGATGTTTCCCCTGGCTGGGGAGTCTAGAACCAGGGGTCACAGTCTCAGAATAAGGGGTCGACCATTTAGGACTGAGATGAGGAGAAATTTCTTTACTCAGAGGGTTGTGAATCTTTAGAATTCTCTACCCCAGAGAGCTGTGGCTGCTCAGTCGTTGAGTATATTTAAGACGGAGATCAATAGATTTTTGAATATTAAGGGAATCAAGGGATATGGGGATAGTGCAGGAAAGATCAGCCATGATCTTAGTGAATGGCGGAGCAGGCTCGAAGGGCCAAATGGCCTACACCTGCTCCTATTTCTTATATTCTTATATCACCGCAAATTGGACAATACCCTTATTGAGGTATGAGACATTTATAATCAAAATGCTTCCAGGCCTTTGCCTCTGCTCATTTAGGGAAAGGATGGCATGGTGGAAATTGGATCCAAATGTCTGTATGACAGGACACAAACTCACCATAAGATCCTTTAGGAAAGGGAGAAATAGAGAGGAGACTCCCCCCCCCTGGCAATATGCAATGTTAGAGAATTTCATTAGGGTTTATTAAAAGTAAAATCTAAATATTCTGGTAAATTACGATCAGTGTGATTTTTCTGGGCTGAAGCTGGGTGGAATTCAATGTTCCAGATAAATTCAGTGAATATTTGCCTTTAAATTACAAATTAAAGACATTGCAAGGAGTGAGAAAATGCAGCGTGAAACTAAACTTAAATTTAATTCTAAATACTCATCACTTAAATTTTATGTTAAGTATCCCTCATTAGGGATGTAAGATTAGGATCACAGGCCACACACAGATTACTCAAAGGGTTTTAGCAGTTGCAAGGCTTTTATTAAAGAGCTAGGGGGGAAAGTTCAGTATCGCCCCGTTTGGGGCGCCATTATCGGCCATGCGCAATGTTTAGCGCCTGGCGCTAATTATCGCCTCCGACGGCAAACTTGGTTTTTATCGCCCCTGGATGTGATTGGAGCGCTAAATCAGGCGCTTCACACCTGTCTTAAGGTGCAAAGGCCGAGGAGCGAGGCGCTACCTCAGAGCGCTGGTGAAGCAAGGAAAGGCAAATCAAAATAAACCTGCAAAGTGCTGCACGGTACTCAAAACTCCTTCACACAGCGTTGAATCTCTCCAGAAGTCTCTCTCTCAGAATGTGTGGTGCAAAAATGTCACCAACAAAAAAAGGCAGGAAGCGGTCGCCTTTAAATAACGCGCCCCCAGTCCCTTTCTGACTGCAAAACGCTCCCCTCAACCTGTCGTTGCTAGCGGTAGGCGGTAAGGCGGGGGCACCACTCAATATCCGGTCCGGGGCGTTGCGCACTCGACTGACGTCACGATCTGCCGGCACAGGAGATCATGGCGGTAGTGTTTAGCGCCGCCACAAAATGTCTAGTTAATTTCGCAAGCGGCGCAAACATCGGTGCGTCCAGGCGCTAGTTGCTTTGCGCCCCATTAGTGCCCTCTTAAGGCGCTTACGGGATGCGCAAACAACTGAATTTTTCCCCCTACAGTTTTAAAGCATAATCAGATACTCCATATGGTTTAAGCTGAGTATAATAGGCGTACAACCCGTGACAGTAGAGAGCGACCTACGACTCCCGAATCGGAATGCCATGACCGGACGGACGGGAAGGCAGTACGGTGGTCTCGGATTGGTGGATTCCTGCAGTCTGCTGCAGAGGTCACTTCCGTTGGATCATCTCTCAAGCTGTTGGAGGTGTTAGGCCGTCAGCCACCTCAGAGGCTAAACGTGACCAAGGTGTTAGGCCGTAGCCACCTCGGGGAAGCCTTCGCCCCTACCTGCCTGATTTCCTCTCTCACTTGTCTATATTTATAGTTATTTCAGCGGGCTGGTAATCACCTGGTGTCAATCATCTGATCCCCCATCCTATTGTCCAGTTGTGAAGTGGGAAGGCATCCCTCGCCGTCCCTTTCTGCATGACTGACGAGGCCTCCCTCTTATCTTTCTGAGGAATGTTTTATGTTTTTTTAAGGATATTTTATGACTTTTCGGCTCCATTTTTGTCTATTATCCCACCACCCTGTGTTGTTTTGCATTTTACGATTCCCTTATCATTTCTATTTGTCTTTTGATGCTTGCTTTTCGACCTTGCTGGCATTTCTGCTTTCTGTTCCCGGCTGCATGTTGTCAGTCTCTGTTCTAAGAATTAAAACCCATCTTTCAATCTAACAGCTATTTCTTACAATTCCCTTCTTTGAGAAGGAAATTTCCTTATTGACTTCTCACAATTGGCTCTTGACTAATCTAGCTAGTTCTTATTGCTCTCTCAACTTGGGCGTTAGTTAGTAGGGAGTCTCGAAAATGAAGATTTCCCCCTTCCTTACAGTCCATTCCTTTGACGGGGAGGAGCAACCTCTGACCCCTTACTCAAATTCAATTCACTGTTCTGGTGTTACAATTCTGTCCCGCCTGGGGTATCCTCTGTTTCTTCTATCTTTCCTGATGTTACCCCGCCTGGGGTCTCCTCTACATTGCTTCGGATCTTCTCTTTTGGTGTGCTCAATAAATTTGTTAGTGCTGGTTAGTCATAGGCATGAGTATACAATTGGCTTATGTATCAAAGTCTTGCTACATAGTGTATACATATATCAAATACACTATCATTACAAGTTGGAGAACTATCAGAGCGTGTGAAATAATACAAACCTAAGGGTGTGCTGATGTATTAAGCCCAATATCCCACCAGTGTGAGTTGTCCTCTATGCTGTCAATTTGAATATCTGTTCTAGAGTTGTCTTGCTCCAAATCATAAAAATGCTTTAGGGAGGAGTTCAGTCACATCACAAGCTCACTGAAGCCCTCAGACAACAGGGGAATGTATTACCCGAATTGTGCCACATAATTGTTCAGCTCATACTTAAGTATCTCATTTACTGTCAGTTTCACTTGAGCATAGGTTTTGATATTGAGTAAAACGTGTTGATTGATGGGACAGGTCCTGTTAGACCCATAAAGCATGGTAGTTGCGGTAGTAGTGACACAGGAGGCACCACCAAAATCACCTCATACTGGATTCGTACTGGTTTTTCCCACGCTCTGTTACCTACAAAACACAATTATTACAGTCACAGTTAAATTCAGTCTTACAATCATTTCAAGTGACATTACAGTTTAACATCTAATCAACAAATCATGGACTTAAAAGATTCTCCAGATCTCTTTTACTCGTATCTATCTTGTGGATAATTCTTACTAAACATGATTTCTCCTTAGCCCTCAATTGTCCCAATCTAAATTCCATGTAACTCTCCACTTCAACTTCAATTTCAATCCCTCTAACAGGTACCAGTGTGTTTAACTCTATTCTGATTGTTTCATTAATTAGATAGTTTCTCGATGGGAGTATGTGTCAATGCTTTAAAGGTTGTCTCACTCTCTTCTGCTGCTGCTGCTGCTGCCCTTCTTCTTCTTCTTCTTCTTCAGCTGGGAACTGAATGTCCCAGGGTACTCAACATTTAGGAAGGACAGACAAAAAGGAAAAGGAGGTGGCGTAGCACTGTTAATAAGGGATGAGATCGGTACAGTAGAGATAAAAGATCTTGGCTTGGCAGATCGTGATGTAGAACTGGAATCAGTCTGGGTGGAGCTAAGAAACAGCAAAGGGCGGAATAAGGGCACAGCAGTCATCATGGGTGATTTTAATCTACATATAGATTGGGCTAACCAAATTAGTAACAATACTGTGGAGGAGGAATTCCTGGAGTGTTTACGGGATGGTTTCCTGGACCAATATGTCGAGGAACCAACTAGAGATCAGGCTATCTTAGACTGGGTATTATGTAATGAGAAAGGATTAATTAGCAATCTTGTTGTATGAGGCCCCTTGGGTCAGAGCGATCATAATATGATAGAATTCTTCATTAAGATGGAGAATGAAGTAATTGACTCAGAGACTAGGGTCCTGAATTTAAATAAAGGAAACTACGATGGTATGAGGCACGAGTTGGGAAGGATTGATTGGGGAATGTCACTCAAAGGGTTGATGGTGGATAGGCAATGGCAAACATTCAAAGACCACATAGATGAACTATAGAATTTGTTCATCCCAGTTTGGCATAAAAATAAAACAAAAAAGGTGACTCAACTGTGGCTAACAAGGGAAATTAGGGATAGCATAAGATCCAAGGAGAGGACATATAAATTGGCCAGAAAAAGCAGTAAACCTGAGGATTGGGAGCAGTTTAGGATTCAACAAAGGAGGACAAAGGGATTAATTAAGAAGGGGAAAATAGAATATGAGAGTAAGCTAGCAGGGAACATAAAAACTGACTGTAAAAACTTTTATAGATATGTGAAGAGAAAAAGATTGGTGAAGTCAAGCGTAGGTCCCTTGCAGTCAGAATCAGGGGAATTTATAATGGGGAACAAAGAAATGGCAGACCAATTAAATACATATTTTGGTTCTGTCTTCACAAAGAAGGACACAAATAACCTTCCAGAGATGTCAGGGAACATAGGGTCTGATGAAAGGGAGGAACTGAAAGAAATCAGTATTTGTAGGGAAATGGTGTTAGGGAAATTGACGGGATTGAAGGTCGATAAATCCCCAGGGCCTGATACTCTACATCCCAGGGTACTTAAGGAAGTGGCCCTAGAAATAGTAGATGCATTGCTGGTCATCTTCCAAAATTCTATAGACTCTGGAACAGTTCCCATGGATTGGAGGGCAGCTAATGTAATCCCACTATTTAAAAAAGGTGGTAGAGAGAAAACGGGGAATTATAGACCGGTAAGCCTGACATCGGTAGTGGGGAAAATGTTAGAGTCCGTTATAAAAGATGTAACAGCAGAGCACTTGGAAAACAGTGACTGGATCGGACAAAGTGAACATGGATTTACAAAAGGTAAATCGTGCTTGACTAATCTACTGGAATTTTTTGAGGATGTAACTGGTAAAATAGATAAGGGAGAACCAGTGGATGTGGTGTATTTGGACTTTCAAAAGGCTTTCGATAAGGTCCCGCATAAGAGATTAGTGTGTAAAGTTAAGGCACATTGGGATTGGGGGCAAGGTATTGAGTTGGATAGCGAACTGCTTGGCAGACAGAAAGCAAAGAGTTGGAATAAACGGGTCTTTTTCCGAGTGGCAGGCAGTGACTAGTGGGGTACCACAGTGATCGGTCCTTGGACCCCAGCTATTCACAATATATATTAATGATCTAGACAAGGGAACTAGATGTAATATCTCCAAGTTTGCAGATGACACAAAGCTGGGTGGGCATGTGTGCTGTGAGGAGGATGCCAAGAAACTCCAGGATGATTTGGACAGGTTGGGTGATTGGGCAGAAGCATGGCAGATGCAATATAACGTGGATAAATGCGAGGTTATCCACTTGGGTGTCAAAAACAGGAAGGCAGATTATTATCTGAATGGCAATAGATTGGGAGAAGGAGAAGTGCAACGAGACCTGGGTGTCCTTGTGCACCAGTTGCTGAAGGTAAGCCATGCAGGTGCAGCAGGCGGTTAAGCAGGCAAATGGTATGTTGGCCTTCGTAGCGAGAGGGTTTGAGTACAGGAACAGGGATATCTTGCTGCAGTTGTACAGGGCCTTGGTGAGACCACACCTTGAGTATTGTGTGCAGTTTTGGTCACCTTATCTGAGGAAGGATGTTCTTGCCATGGAGGGAGTTTAGCGAAGATTCACCAGGCTGATACCTGGGATGGCAGGAATGAAGTATGAGGAGAGATTGGGTCGATTGGGCTTATACTCACTGGAGTTTAGAAGAATGAGAGGGGATCTCATTGAAACTTATAAAATTCTGGCAGGACTGGACAGACTAGATGCGGGAAGGATGTTCCTGATGGTCGGGCAGTCCAGAACTAGGGGTCACAGTCTAAGGATAAGGGGTAAGCCATTTAGGACAGAAATGAGGAGGAATTTCTTCACCCAGAGAGTGGTGAACCTGTGGGATTCTCTACCACAGAAGGCAGTTGAGGCCAATTCATTAAATATATTCAAGAAGGAGTTGGATATATTTCTTAAGGCTAAAGGGATCAAGGGATACGGGGAGAAAGCAGGGTCAGGGTACTGAATTTGGATGATCAGCCATAATCGCATTGAATGACGGAGCAGGCTCGAGGGGCCGAATGGCCTACTCCTGCTCCTATCTTCTATGTTTAAAACATTGGTGGGAGTTGTGTATAGGCCACCAAACAGTAGTGGTAATGTAGGGCACAGTATCAATCAAGAGGCTAGAAGGGCATGTAACAAGGGCAATACTGTAATCATTGGGGACTTTAATCTACATATTGACTGGGCAAATCAAATTACCACTAATGGTGTGGAGGACGAATTCTTGCAATGCATGCAAGATGGTTTCCTGGATCAGTGTGTGGAGGAACCAACCAGGGAACAGGCTATTCTGGATCTGGTACTGTGTAATGAAAAAGGGCTAATCAATAATCTTGTGGTAAAGGGGCCTTTAGGGACAAGTGACCATAATATGATTGAATTTTACATTAAGTTTGAGAGTGATGTAGTCCAATCTGAAACTAAGGTCTTCAATCTAAACAGAGGAAACTACGAGGGTATGAGGGACAAGTTGGCCATGGTAGATTGGGAGACTACACTAAAAGGTATGAAGGTGGACATACAATGGCTAACATTCAAGGAAATAATGCATAATTTGCAACAAACATATATTCCTCTGGGGCATAAAAACCCAAAAGGAAAAGTGATCCACCCATGGCTAACAAAAGAAATTAAAGCTAGTATTAAGTCAAAGGAGGAAGCTTATAAAGTTGCCAGAAAAAGCGGTCAGCCTGAGGATTGGGATCTTTTTAGAAATCAGCAAAGGGGGACCAAGAAATTGATAAAGAAAGGGAAAATGGAATATGAGCACAAACTAGCGAAAAATATAAAAACAGATTGTAAAAGCTTCTATAGGTATGTGAAAAGGAAAAGACTGGCGAAGGTAAATGTAAGTCCTTTACAATCAGAGACGGGAGAATTTATAATGGGGAATGAGGAAATGGCAGAGAAAGTAAATAAATACTTTGTTTCTGTCTTCATGGAGGAAGACACAAAAAACCTCCCAGAAATACGAGAAAACCAAGGGTGTGGCGAGAATGAGGTACTTAAAGAAATTATTATTAGTTAAAAAACAGTACAGGTAGACTACCCTTTATCCGGACTTCCGAAAACCGAAACCCTCTAAAAACCGAAGGTTTTTTCGTTCAGCGTAAGTCGTGCGTACGACTTACGCTGAACGTTCGGTTTTTAGAGGGTTCCGGTTGCGGAAGTTCGGATAAAGGGTAAGTCGTGCGCACGACCCCCCGCCGACCCCCCCGCCAGCCCCGACAACCGCCGACCCCGCCAGCCCCGACAACCGCCGACCCCGCCAGCCCCGACAACCGCCGACCCCCCCGCGGACCCCGACAACCGCCGACCCCGCCAGCCCCGACAACCGCCGACCCCCCCGCGGACCCTGCCAGCCCCGACAACCGCCGACCCCCCCGCCGGCCCCGACAACCGCCGACCCCGCCAGCCCCGACAACCGCCGACCCCCCCGCGGACCCCGCCAGCCCCGACAACCGCCGACCCCCCCCGCGTACCCCGCCGGCCCCGACCCCCGCCCACCCCGACTGACTTACGCTGAGCGTCAGCGTAAGCCGTGCGCACGACCCCCCGCGGACCCCCGCCGACCCACCTTCCGAAATCCGAAATTCTCCTTTATCCGAAACTCAGCTGGTCCCGAGGTTTTCGGATAAAGGATAGTCTACCTGTACTAGCAAAATTAATCAGTCTAAAAGTCAATAAATCTCAAGGACCGGATGACCTACATTTTTTTAAAATTTGTTCATGGGATCAGGGCGTCTCTGGCAATGCCAGCATTGCCCATCCCTAGTTGCCCTTGAGAAGCTGGTGGTTGTAGTGTCTGCGTATCAATAACACACGGACTGCAGGAGAACGGTAATAACAGGTGTTTACTGAACAGAGGGTATGCTGGAACTAACTGTACAAATTACTACACGGTGTTATATACAGGTGTGGTCACTACTGGTACTGCAGTATACAGGGGCTGTAAAAGATAGTTCCTCTCTTAAAGGTACATATATTACAATTCCTCCCCTTTTAGATAAACAGTACATAACATTCATTTAACAATTAAATAATAACTAATTACAATTACAATTTTCTTTGTACTATATACATCAGCTGAAAGTAATCATTTATAAATTCAGTCTTTGAGGAGGCTTCCTGATCCTGTCTGGATAGTGCCTTTCTCGAGTATCCTGTTCTTGCGGCGGAGTCGATTCTGGCTCATTGTTATTGGTTGGTTCATCAGCTTCCAATACCACTGATTCTGAGGTAGACGCAATCTGTACTTCGGGTTCATCACCAGGTACGTATGGGCGAGGCATGGGGTTGACTTGTTCCTGTGACTCTAGAATCTGGTCAACATGGCGTCTCACGATGCTCTCTCCAACGTCCACTGTGTACATTAGTGGTCCCTGCCGTGTGCATATTGTTCCTGGCTGCCATTTTTCTGTTCGGTAGTCGCGGGCCAAGACTGGTTGCCCTATCTTGAAGCTCCTGGTTGGCTTCACATTGATGTGCTGGAATTGCTTATTCTCAACATCTCGTCTTATGTTTGGTTTGAGCAAATCCAGGCGACATCTTAACCTTCGGTTAAAGAACATCATGGCTGGAGCTTGGTTGGTGACTGCATGTGTCGCATTCCGCTAAGCAAACAAGAAATTATCCACCTTGTGTTGCAGTGGTATGTTGTCGTTATACATCGCCTTTATTGCTTTTTTAACGGTTTGAACAAACCTCTCAGCCAATCCATTTGTGGCTGGATGATATGGGGCGGATGTGTAATGCTTTACCCCATTATTCCTCAAAAACCTCCGGAAATCCTCGGACACAAACTGTGGTCCATTGTCGGAGCAAATTTGTTCTGGCAAGCCATTCCTGGCGAAGATGGTCCATAGGACTGCAATAGTTTTCTCCGTGGTGGTGGAGGACATTTTGATGACCTCTGGCCATTTCGAATGTGCATCCATGGCGATTAAAAACATTGAGTCCATAAATGGACCAGCAAAATCAATGTGTACCCGTTGCCATGGAGATGAGGGCCACTCCCATGGATGTAGCGGGGCCTGTGGTGGAGCGTTTTGGACTTTCTGGGATCCTGTGCATCTCTTGGTCATTTCCTCGATTTCTTTATCGATTCCCGACCACCACACAAACGCCCTGGCTAGGCTCTTCATTTTTACCCCTCCCAGATGACCCTCATGAAGCTCATTGAGCACTCTATCTCTCAACTTGGGTGGAATTACCACTCGGGATCCACACATCAAGGTCCCCCGGCACACTGACAGCTGTTCTCTCCTTGGCGAGAATGCTGGCAACAGTGAGTCGCCATGTGCTGGCCATCCCTTCACCGTCAAATCATAGACCCGAGAGAGTGTCGGGTCATTTCGGGTTTCCTTCTCTATACTTGAGTTAGTAACAGGTAGACATTCGACTATGGTCGAATGGAATATCTCAACAGGGTCCACTGCAGGTGCTTCCTCCACCATAGGCAGCGGCAGGCGCGACAGCCCATCAGCGTTTCCATGCTGCTTCGTGCCCTTATACTCTATGTCGTATTGATGTGCCCCTAGAAAAAGGGACCGTCTTTGCAGCCGTTGCGCCGTCATCACCGGAACGCCCTTCTTTGGGTTAAAAATGGAGACAAGAGGCTGGTGATCAGTCAGTAAGGTGAATTTCTGCCGGTGCAGATAGTGATTGAACTTCTTCATCCCCCACACCAGGCTGAGGGCCTCCCTGTCAATCTGGGCGTAGTTACGCTCGGCTGAGGTTAACGAGCGTGACGCAAAGGCTATTGGCCTCTCTGAACCGTCAAGGAATTTGTGCGACAGCACCGCTCCAATGCCGTAGGGAGACGCATCACATGCCAACCGAATCGGTAGTGTTGGATTGTAGTGGGCCAATACTTCTTTTGAAGCGATTAGGCATTTACATTTCTGAAAGGCACGCTTACACTCATCACTCCATTTCCATACTACTCCAGTTTGCAGCAGGGCGTTCAGTGGGTGCAGAATTGTAGACAAATTTGGCAAGAACTTATGGTAGTAGTTCACCAACCCGAGGAACGACCTCAGTTGCGACACATTTTCCGGTGCTGGAGCCTTGACTACTGCCTCAATCTTGTCTGGGGACTTATGTAACCCCTCTTCATCAATCACGTGACCACAATACGAGATTTGTTTCCTGAAAAACTCGCATTTGGGGCGGTTGGCTCGTAGCCCATATTCTTGTAATCTAGTGAGCACCTGCTCCAGGTTAGCAAGGTGTTCACTGTCATTTTCGCCCGTAACCAGGATGTCGTCCAAATAACACTGGGTCCCCGGGATCCCTTGCAGGACTTGTTCCATCGCCTTCTGCCAAATAGCGGAGCTGATGCTACCCCGAATACCTGTCGGTTGTACTGGTAAAGACCTTTGTGAGTGTTTATCGTGAGGTATTTTCTAGATGCTTCTTCTACCTCCATTTGTAGGTACGCTTGGGCCAGATCAATCTTCGTAAAGTGTTTCCCCCCAGATAGTGAGGCGAAAATATCTTCTATCCGCGGAAGTGGATATTGTACTGTGTGAAGGACTGGGTTCACAGTTACCTTAAAGTCCCCACAGATGCGAACCTTCTTCGGCTCCCCAGGCGTGCTGCTCAATGATTTCTTCATTACTGGAACGATGGGTGTGGCCCACTCGCTCCAGTCCACCTTGGACAGCACACCCGAACGCTCCAGACTCTCCAGCTCTGCTACGACGGCTGGGCGGATCGCATACGGCACCGGTCTGGCCTTAAAAAATTTTGGGTTTGCATTATCTTCAATTTTTATCATTGCTGTTACGCCTTTTAGAGTCCCCAGTCCTTGCTGGAACACCTCTTTCACGTCAGTTAGAATTTTTGACAGTCGTCCAGGTGTGACGTCGTCATCCTTTTTGTCAGCCACAGTTAGCGCCTGAATGGAATGCCAATCCAATTGTATTTTTCGGATCCATTCACGTCCCAATAATGGTGGTCCTCCATCTTGTAGTATATGTAGATACAGTTTCTGTGTTTCCTTGCCGTTGTATTTAACTGGCACCCTTATTTTTCCTCTGGGGTAGACTTTTTGCCCCGTATATGTCTTCAAGACAATGGACGTGTCCTTCAAGGGTATGTGTGAGAATAGCCACTCATAGTCTCATCGATTCATGACTGTTAGGGCTGATCCTGTGTCCAATTCCATCTTTACTTGGGACCCTGCTATCATGAGGGTGACCCAAATGGTTCGGTGATCCTCCTTTGCGATCACGTTGTGTAACTTTAGACAACTTAGTCTCCTGCTCCCGGAGTCATTATCACTCTTCTGATCTTCTGAACTATTGTCCGTCATCTTTTGTACTTTCTTGTACTTTTCATTAGTAGTTCTTTTAATGTTGGTTTTCTTTCCCGACCTGCAGACTCGTGCTATGTGTCCCACTTTTCCACATTGCCTGCATACTTTGTCCTTAAACCAGCAATCCTTCTGGTCATGGGTTGTTCTGCCGCAGCGATAGCACTTTTCTGCTCCATATGCCATTTCATTGGTGCTATATTCTTGCGGTTTCTGCTTCGTAGGATACTGCCACGCTGAAAGCCTTTTCTAGCGTAAGGTCCTTTTCCGAAAGTAGTCGTTTCTGGGTTCCTTCACTCTGGAGCCCGCAGACAAACTTATCCCTTAAGGTATCTGCCAGTCCTGCTCCGAACTGGCAGTGTTTCGATAACTTGCGTAGTTCCGTAAGACAGTCAGCATTACTCTCGTCTTTGTGCTGGTTTCTTTTATGGAACTTGAATCTTTCTGCTATCAGCAGCGATGTAGGGTTTAGATGTTCCTGTAAGATATTGACAATCTCTTCAAAGCTTTTCTCCATTGGTTTAGCTGGGGTAATTAAATTCCGCAATAGGCCGTACGTTCTCGCGCCCATCAAATTCAATAATACCAACGCCTTCTTTTCATCGACCACCTCATTTGCCTTGCAGTACACTTCAATTCTTTCCACATACGTGGTCCAGTCTTCTATTTCGTTGTCGAAAGCAGTGATGCTGCCACTCTTCGGCATCTTGGGTGGTTTAAAATGGCGCCTCCCGCGCTTTTCCTTCTTCCCCAATGGATTAAAATGGCGCCTCCCGCGCTTTTCCTTCTTCCCCCTGCTGCCAATGCTGCTCCTAGCGTTCTAAATAGTAATGGCGGCGCCCCGCGGCTTTCTGCGCGTCTCTCTTTTGTTAATTAATTTTCTTAGTTTTATTCTTCTTCGACGCTGTCCACTGCGCGTCTCTTTTCCTTCCCCCTTTTTTTATTTCCTTTAACGCTGCCCGGCTCTTGAGCACCGGCCGCGCCCTGTGCGCTCCACCCTCTCTCTTTTCCTTCCTGACGACGCTGCTCGGCCACCTTGCAGAGCCGCTCGATCGAGCTCTAGCCCACCGCAGTCTGGGAAGGGTCAGCGCACTACCTGCTACCAGCCCGATTTGCTGGAACACCTTGACTGGAGAGCCAAGCCCAGCTCTCCACAGCTTCCCCTGCGATTCTCTGAACTCCGATGGATCACTGGGCGATTGCCCACAGTCGACGCCCGTTGCTCTGGCTTCGACCTCCAAGAAGCTTCTTTTCAGGGATGGATCCCCGTGAGGTGATGCAGTACTGCAGGTGAGTTTTAACCTACTCGTCGCCACTGTAGTGTCCACGTATCAATAACACACAGACTGCAGGAGAACGGTAATAACAGGTGTTTACTGAACAGAGGGTGTGCTGGAACTAACTGTGCAAATTACTACACGGTGTTATATACAGGTGTGGTCACTACTGGTACTGCAGTATACAGGGTCTGTAAAAGATAGTTCTTCTCTTAAAGGTACATACATTACTGAGATGATAATAGCTGCCTTCTTGAACCACTGCAGTCCATGTGGTGATGGTACTCCCACAGTGCTGTTAGGTAGGGAGTTCCAGGATTTTGACCCAGCGACGATGAAGGATCGTTGATATACTTCTAGGTCAGGATGGTGTGTGACTTGGAGGGGAACTTGGAGGTGGTGGTGTTCCATTGCGCCAGCTCCCCTTGTCCTTCTAGGTGGAAGAGGTCGCGGGTTTGGGAGGTGCTGCCGAAGAAGCCTTGGCGAGTTGCTGCTGTGCATGTGATGGTACACACTTCAGCCACAGTACGCCGGGGGTGGAGGGAGTGAATGTTTAAAGTGGTGGATGGGTGCCAATCAAGCGGACTGCTTTGTCCTGGATGGTGTTGAGCTTCTTGAGTGTTGTTGGAGCTGCACTCATCCAGGCAAGTGGAGAGTATTCCATCACCCTCCTTACTTGTGCCTTGTAGATGGTGGAAAAGCTTTGGGGAGTTAGGAGGTGAGACACTCACCACAGAATACCTAGCCTCTGACCTGCTCTTGTTGCCACAGTATTTATGTGGCTGGTACAGTTAAGTTTCTGGTTAATGGTGACCCCCCAGGATGTTGATAGTGTAAGGATTTCGCAATAATTTCAAAATTTCCTACAGTTCTGAAGATTGAATTTTGATTAAAGAATACCTGGGTAGTATACCTTTAAAATCCAGGGATCAAAATGGCCGTCAGACCTCGTGGCAGAAGACAAAAGACATTGAAAAGGCAGCTTGTGTGTGTCTGTGAAAAAAGAGGTAATCAAGGATGGCTGCCCGACTTCGTGTCAGGACACAGACTGTGGACATATGAAAAGGGAAGATCAAAGATGGCTGACTAAACTGCCAATCAAAGGCAGTTCAGGGAGTTCCCCTCCCTGCAGAGACAATCGACAGAAACTGCTACTATGTTTACACAAAGGATTAACCACTTGAGACTGCGGTTTCAGTTTGACCACAGGACAATGACTTTTGTTTACACTAACTTTCAAAGCTGTTTACTCAGCAATTATAGAAAAACATGTTTTTTTTCAAACCAAGACAGCTCCATTCAAACTCAGTACGATGAATGGGAATACATTCACAAACCCATCACGATAAATAGGTAATTCATCCAAACCCATCACAGACAATGGGGACAGTTTGGATCCCTTTTGCTCAGCCCAGATGCACCTGGATCTGGGCGGGAAGGTTTCGGCCCCAATTGGGGTATAAGATAGCTTCTCAAGAAGCCATCTCTCTCTCTCTCTGCCGCCTCGCCTCCGTGCTCTGCCTTCAGAAGAACAGCTCAGAAGTCTGCCTAAAGGAGTGGAATACCAGCAGTTTACTTTTAAATACTGGGGTATTTTCTACTTCGGGGCAGTGAAGATCATAGACTGCAGGGGGCACGGAGCAGGCATTTTCATTGGTGAGCATACCTTTTCTGACCCATTACAAGACAACTTAGAATAGGTATAGGGGTGGGAATTAAGGGGAATTTTGTTAGAACTGTAATTTTAGTCGATTTTCCCTCGTTGTGTCCGTTCTCTCCTCCCCTATTTAAGTAACAGTGTTGCACTAGCAGAGAAGTGCTGTAGTGAACACTGAGTTCTGTATTAAAAGTGCTGTATTTAAATAAAAGTGTTGCACTAAGCAGGGAAGTGCTGTAGTGAACATTAAGTGATTTGTAAGAAGTAAAGTGCTGTATTTGAGTAACAGTGTTGCGCTAAGCAGAAAGGTGCTTCAGTGGACACTAAGCAGCTGTATTAAAGTGCTGTATTTAAGTAAAGCCACTAAGCAGAGGTGCTGTAGTGAGCAAAGTGTACTGTATTAAAGGTGTGTTGCACTAGTTAAAGGTGCTGTATTTAAGTAAAGCCACTAAGCAAAAGAGTGCTGCGGTAAACAATAAGTGAACTGTGTTAAGCAAAAGTGCTGTACCAGGTATAGGTGTGTTGTATTGATTATTTTTAAGTTGTTTCTTTCTTTTGTTTCAATAAATACTGGTCTGTTTTGCACCCGAACCACGAGTCACGTTTTTCTGTCTACATCGCTACCGAATAAGTCCGGCGGTCAGAACCAGGAATAGGGGAGCGCTTCGAAACCGCACGGGGGGTCCCTGGAGCAGCTCAGAGGCTTCTGACTGGCCAGAGACAATAACCCCAACCCCGCTTGTTTAATTCCTACAATAGTGGGGGATTCTGCGATGGTAATGCCATTGAATGTCAAGGGGAGGTGGTTAGACTCTCGCTTGTTGGAGATAATCATTGCCTGGCACTTCTGTGGCGTGAATGTTACCTGCCACCTATCAGCCCAAGCCTGAACGGCGTCCAGGCCTTGTTGCATGTGGGCATGGACTGCTTCATTATCTGTGGAGTTGTGAATGGCATTGAACACTGTGCAGTCATCAGCAAACATCCCCATTTCTGACCTTAAGTTGGAGGGAAGGTCATTGATGAAGCAGCTGAAGATGGTTGGGCCTAGGACACTGCCCTGAGGAACTCCTGCAGCGATGTCCTGGGGCTGTGATGATTGACCTTCAACCACCACAACCATCTTCTTTTGTGCTAGGTATATGACTCCAGCCAGTGGAGCGTTTTCCCCCTGATTCCCATTGACTTCAGTTTTACTAGGGCTCCTTGATGACAGACTCGGTCAAATGCTGCCTTAATGTCAAGGGCAGTCACTCTCACCTCACCGTTGGAATTCAGCTCCTTTGTCCAATTTTGGACCAAGGCTGTAATGAAGTCGGGAGCCGAGTGGTCTTGGCGGAATCCAAACTAGGGTTTTGAAAGAGGTGGCTATTGGGATAGTGGACGCATTGGTTTTCAGCTTCCAAAATTCTATAGATTCTGGAACGGTTCCTGCAGATTGGAGGATAGTAAATGTAACCCCGCTATTTAAGAAAGGAGGGAGAGAGAAAACAGCGAACTACAGACCTGTTAGCCTCACATCAGTAGTTGGGAAAATGCTGGAATCTATTATAAAGGATGCAATAACTGGGCACTTAGAAACTAATAGTAAGATTGGGCAGAGCCAACATGGATTTATGAAAGGGAAATCCTGTTTAACAAACCTATTGGAGTTCTTTGAGGATGTAACTAGTGGAGTAGACAAAGGGGAACCAGTAGATGTGGTGTATTTGGATTCTCAGAAGGCCTTCGATAAGGTCCCACACAAGAGGTTGTTGAACAAAATGAGGGCACATGGAATTGGGGGTAATATACTAGCATGGATTGAGAATTGGTTAACAGACAGAAAACAAAGAGTAGGGATAAACGGGTCTTTTTCAGGATGGCAGACTGTGACTAGCGGGGTACCGCAAGGATCAGTGCTTGGGCCCCAGCTATTCACAATCTCTATCAATGATTTGGATGAGGGGACTAAATGTAGCATTTGCAAATTTGCAAATGATACAAAGCTAGGTGGCAGTGTCAGTTGTGAAGAGGATGTGAAGAGGCTTCAAGGGGATCTCGACAGGCTCAGTGAGTGGGCGAGAACATGGCAGATGGAATATAATGTGGATAAATGTGAAGTTATCCACTTTGGTAGAGAAAACAGAAAGGCAGAGTATTTCCTAAATGGCGAAAAATTGGGGAATGCAGATGCTCAAAGGAACCTGGGTGTCCTTGTACATGAGTCACTGAAAGTAAATGTGCAGGTGCAGCAAGCCATTAGGAAGGCAAATGGTATGCTGGCCTTCATTACAAGAGGTTTTGAGTACAGGAGTAAATAAGTCTTAATCCAATTATATAGGGCCTTGGTGAGACCACATCTTGAGTACTGTGTACAATTTTGGTCTCCTTACCTAAGGAAGGATATACTTGCCATAGAGGGAGTGCACGGTGGCATAGTGGTTAGCACTGTTGCCTCACAGCGCCAGGGACCCGGGTTCAAATCCGGCCTCGGGCGACTGTGTGGAGTTTGCACATTCTCCCCATGTCTGCGTGGGTTTTCTCCGGGTGCTCCGGTTTCCTCCCACAGTCCAAAGATGTGCGGGTTAGGTTGATTTGGCTATGATAAAATTGACCCTTAGTGTTAGGGGATTAAATACGTGGGGTTACGGGGATAGGGTGAGATATGTGTCGGTGCAGGCTCGATGGGCCGAAATGGCCTCCATCTGCACTGTGGGGATTCTGTGATTCTGTGATTCTGTAACGAAGGTTCATGAGACTGATTCCTGGGATGGCGGGACTGTCGTATGAGAAGAGATTGAGTAAATTAGGCCTCTTGAATTCAGAAGAATGAGAGGGGATCTCATTGAAGCATACAAAATTATTACAGGGCTTAATAGGGTGGATGCTGGGAGAATGTTTCCCTTGGCTGGGGAGTCTAGAACCAGGGGCCAGAGCCTCAGGATAAAGGGTAGGCCATTCAGGACTGAGAGGAGAAGAAATTTCTTCACACGGAGGGTGGTGAATCTTTGGAATTCTCTACCCCAGAGGGCTGTGGAGGCTCAGTCATTGGGTATATTCAAAACAGATGTCGATAGATTTCTGACTAGTAAGGGCATCAAGGGATATGGCGATAGGGCCGGTGAATGGAGTTGAGGCAGAAGATCAGCCATGATCTCATTTAATGGTGGAGCAGGCTCAAAGGGCCGAATGTCCTACTCCTGCTCCTATTTCTTATGTTCTTATGTTCCCTGGATAACCCATGTCCCTCAGATGGTGAATCGCTAATGTGAAAAAGTCCATGTTTTCTCTTTCTCTGAACCATTTCCTCCTTGGGTTCAAAAATAGGATCTTTAACGTTTCCTTGGATGACCATGTACACAAATTGTTTCTGTAAATATCTAGGAATGATTTATGAACCTTGCCATGTACTATTTTTGAAAGACTGCTGCATAGGTAGAGCAAGTAATTTGTTGTGATGAGTGAATTGTTGTTCAGATCTGCTCAGAAACTGGCAATTTCTCAGCTACTGAGACACTCTAATGCAAACTTGCAATAGTTAATCAAGTTACACCTGGCAAGCATAGAAACATGCAAGATTTGGTGTGGTGATTCACTGCGCATCAAATTGCTTGCTTGCTCTACACCGAAGCCATTGATGTAATTTTGGGTAATCCAACTCTAAAATGCAGATAACATTACAGGCTAAATTTCCCATCATGGACAGAAAAATTGCAGGCAGCAGGCTTGTGATTTTCTGATACATGCTGACTGGTGTGGAATTTGAAAATTCAGCCCTACATATGCATGTAAAAATTCAATGCAATGTAATAGTCACACCCATGTTATGTTAACTATACTATATATTATCTACTACTGATTATCTCAGTAAGTACATGTTTTTTTATAAAAAAACTTCCCATAATCAAAGGACGTGGTGGTGAATTATGAAGTTAAAAGTACAACCACTTTCCATCTAACCGCAATTTCTTGCAGGCAGGCTATCAAGGGGAATTCCATATCTCAATCCATGGTCTGTTTACCCAGACTTTTATTATGGATCACCTATGAACCTTTAAAAGCCATTGAGGAACAATGTGCTTCATGTAGACTCATGCGGTCATTCATCACTCTCAGTCATTATCTGCACATGTTATGGGTTGGTGTACTACTCCAAATTAGAGAGGAGAACTAAGCCAGACAATTATTAGTTTGTTTCGAAGCTACTAATAGATGGAATTTATTCTATTGCCACTGAGGTAGCAGCTCTGTGACTGCCAATTGAACAGACTTTGTACTAGACTCAGAAATTCATACCTATAATATGATCAGCAACATCAAGGTAAGCAATTAAAACAAATAACAGTCTGCCAAATTCCTGGTGCCCAGCAGCATATACCACCATTATTTGAGCCTGGGAGATGAATCTGTTGCCCTGTTTTTCCCACCCCAAATTCAGATGGAAATAAGGACAGATGTCACCAGAAGAAGCGAGACTGGTGGGTTAATATCGTTTGCCAAAATTCCCACCAGTTCCATCTCTGTAGGCCCCAATGAGAACTGCACCAGCATGATGCATATGTAGTGTGCCAGGATCAAATCCTAGCAAATGTGGAGCCCACAAGTGTATGAAATGCTGGTTGCCTAATGATAATTAATTGCAGACTGATTGACTGCTGTTGGGAAATGTGTGTATGTAAGTTTAATTTTTTTTAAAACATCTTCAGCTGGCAAAGTGACCCTAGTCGCAATACATTGCTGCAGGAGTTCCTCAGGGCAGTGTCCTAGGCCCAACCATCTTCAGCTGCTTCATCAATGACCTTCCCTCCATCATAAGGTCAGAAGTGGGGATGTTCGCTGATGACTGCACAGTGTTCAGTTCCATTCATAACTCCTCAAATAATGAAGCAGTCTATGCCCGCATGCAGCAAGACCTGGATGACATTCAGGCTTGGGTTGCTAAGTGGCAGTAGCATTCGTGCCACACAAGTGCCAGGCAATGACTATCTCCAACAAGAGAGCATCTAACCACTGCCCCTTGACAGTCAACTAACACCGAATCCCCCAACATCAACATCCTGGGAGGGGCGGGGTGGGGGGCGGCACCATTGACCAGAAACTTAACTGGAACAGCCACATAAATACTGTGGTTACAATAGCAGGTCAGAGGTTGGGTATTCTGTGACGAGTTCTCACCTCCTGACTCCCCAAAGCTTTTGCACCATCTACAAGGCACAAGTTAGGAGTGTGATGGACTACTCTGCACTTGCCTGGATGAGTGAAGCTCTAACACACTCAAGAATCTTAACACAATCCAGGACAAAGCAGCCCGTTAGATTGGCACCCCATCCACCACCTTAAACATTCACTCCCTCCACCACTGGTGCGCCATGGCTGCAGTGTGTACCATCTACAAAATGCACTGCAGCAACTCACCAAACCCATGGCCTACCTGGAAGGACAAGGGCAGCAGGTACATGGGAACACCACCACCTCCAAGTTCCCCTCCAAGTCACACACCATCCTGACTTGGAAGTATATCGCTGTTCCTTCATCATCGCTGGGTCAAAATCATGGAACTCCCTATCTAACAACACTGTAGGAGTACCTTCACCACACGGACTGCAGCGGTTCAGAAGGAGGCTCACTACCACCTTCTCAAGGGCAGTTAGGGATGGGCAACAAATGCTGGCCTTGCCAGTTACGCCCACATCCCAGGAACAAATTTAAAAAAACAGCTGTGGCAGGAAAAAGTTCCCTGTTTAATTGATCCGCTTCCTGGAGGCTGTATCGGGAATTTCCAGGATGCGTTTAACATTCCAAAGCTGTTAGCACGGTGAATAAATGCACTTCCTGAATTTGGTACTGAGACATAAAAAGCCAGGAATCACAAATGAGCGGATGCTTTCGTCACTCACTATCCACACACAAATTCCAGCGAAGCTCACTGGAAAATGGTAAGGTGTAGTAGAAACTCTCTCATACCCTAGCTGAGACCAGATAACTCAGCACAGACAGAGGATTGAACCTGGTAGCATTCCTGGTATGTAGTTCAGTTGTATGCCTAGTGGAGTTTTACCCACTGAACAATCAGAGATCCCAACTAATAGCACTCTCTATGCCTTTTGGTTTTATTTAAGTTCTTACTAAAGATCGTGGAGTAAGTGGTTCGATGTAGTCTGATTCCAAAAGTTTGTGCAGGAATGAGCAAGTAATGTATAAAAAAATGAAGGTTGCACGGAATTGCAAAAAGCAGTTCAATCACCTCAGTCAGGGCGCACAGTGAAGGCAGCCTGTGATCAAGGTCAGCGAAACAATGTAAAAGTCTTTTAATGCAGGAGATTGAGTTCAACTGGTCAGTGACTAATTCCTTGATCATTTAATGGATAGTGCTAAATGTGGAGGCAAAACTCCTCAACAACGAGTTTGACCTTATAGGGAGAAAAGTTTTCCTACACCAAGTGAAAAAACGAAATTTTCCTACCAGTATGTAAATCTTGACATCAGTTCAGATGCCATTTTGCTATGACCACATGGAAATATACCAATGGAAGGAACCTGAGCGCCAATTCCTTGAGCAACATTGAAGCCACTAGCACAGAGGCTTTAAAGCCTAGAGGTCTATTGAAGAAGATAAATAAAATGTTGCAGCTATCCAACAGTATCTGTTGAATTAAATCAATTGTAATCAGCTCTTGTGCAGAAAATTTAGGTACTTTTACACTACAGAACAGTGGTTGATGAGTCAATGGGTATGCTGTTGGGTTCAGGCTGTCTGTTCGAGTAAGCACAGGGAGTCAGTCCAGTATGTTTATATGCTACCACTCTGTATTTACACAGCAGAATCTGCACCTATAAAATCACAGCGGTGTTTGCTGTATGAGCTGCTCGGATATTAAGCTTTTATTTAAGTTTGACAAGTGGCTTCGTGGAGTTTTGTTTAAAAGACAGTAACTCAAATGACTCAATATCAAGTCAGCTAAAACCAAATGAAACCTGATCCTGTCCCTGCCCTTGTGTGATTAAGCATTTGGTGCATTCCACTGTCTGATCTCTGCAACTTCACATAATGAATAATGGGATTGGCATACACAAACTCACACAGTTGTGGTGCATCAATTAGAATTGGAGGTAGCAATTTCCCAAGTAATAAATGGTTTTATTTAATTTTCAAGTACACCAGAAAGCACATAACGAGTGGATGCAATTACGCCCATTAAGCCCACTTCTTCCACACACCACGTACAGTCTATCATCTCATGGATTTCACTGCACCCATTTAATCTCCTGAGGGAATGTTCTACAAAGCTTCTCCTTGTCCTTCAGCAATAAATGAAGCAAAACTCCAGAATAACAATCTAACCATACATCACTTATTATACATCCTTGACTGGTTGCTTTCCTTGATGCGGCATTTCATGGTTTTAGAACCTAGATATTGGGCAGGCACACTCTGCTTCGTAGAGGGCTTAAACTTTATGGGAGTAATTAGCAATGCTGAACCTGAGAGAATACCTAGTGTAAAAGTCACAAATGTAACAATGAGCAAGGAAAAGAAAGACAAATAAAGCACCCAGAGGATTGAAATTCAGCTCAGCACCATTTTTAGTCCAGTGGTTACTTACTGCTTGTCTAAGATTCCTATGTGTGATATTTGGACAAAGTCATTAACCCTTTTAAAATAAATGGATGACTTTGTTAAAATAGGCCACATAGGAATTTTACCTAACCACTTGGCAGTATTTCAACCAGGACTGTCAGGTAAGACCTGTGATACCACACATGAAAATGTAGCCAAGTGTGATATAACAGAAATGAGTCTACCAATAAACTGTATTAGCAATCCCCCATCCCCCAACCCTTACATTATTTCTAGTTTCTAAGGATTCAGTTTATTCCCACTCTATTGATTTGAGGAAGTTCACTGCTACTTTCTTGTGGCTGCTTTAGCTCAGTGCATTTTCTCATTCATTTCAAAAAGAAATTCCTGTTACTTTATCAAATCATCTGATTGATGTTGGGGAGGGGAATAGTTGAGGCGAGTGGTGGCAATTTCTATAAGGGGATTTAAAAATCAGCGATTCCCCTGACATGGCAACCTCTCTGTGTCAGGTGTGCTGTGGCAGGGAAACATTGAATAAAAGCTAGAAACTTCCCTATGGGAAGGGAGAAAAATAGAGCAAAAATCACTCCTGGCCACTCTCACACTTCCTCGCAGTCGCATCAAAAGTTCCAGCTGAGAGCTCATGGCATCTTCCCATTCATGTTTTCTATTATAGCACAGCAGTGATCCATGGTGGATGGAAAGACTGAAAAGGATGGGTAAACAAAAAGCAAATTAACAAAACTGCCCTCTACAAACATTCCAGCAATGTGGTACAGAGGTTATTACGTACAGTGCAGTATTTGATCATCTCAGTCTATACCTATCCATATAATGATCCCTTCCAACCAGACACTAATCCAAAAGCAAAATACTGCGGATGCTGGAAATCTGAAATAAAAACAGAAAATGCTGGAAATACTCAGCAGGTCAGGCAGCATCTGTGGAGAGAGAAACAGAGTTAACGTTTCAGGTCGATGACCTTTCATCAGAACTTGAAAAAGTTAGAGATGTAACAGGTTTTGAACAAGCACAGAGGCAGGGAAAGGGGGGAGGGGAGGAAAGAATAAAAGGGGAAGGTCTGTGATAGGGTGGAAGGCAGGAGTGACTAAATGACAAAAGGATGATTGTGCAAGGCAAAAGGAGATGGTAATAGGACAAGTAAAGAAACAAAAGATGGGTCTAGATACAGATACTCATCAATACAGCAACGTCTCTTTAAGATATGGTGTTCCTTTGCTCACATAGACAAATATTGCAAAAATGTTTGCATTGGCTTTGGTTAACTCTTCACCTCTCATAAGAGTTTAATGCTGAATGCAGGCGTGTCAGACTGCACTAGTGAGCTGTATGGTTTAATGCATCACGGTGGGATGATAAGCAGTATTACTGTAAGCATATAATTGTGAATATCTTTCAAACAATTCACTTTCAGTCTTCAACTGAACAGCAATTTAATAATAAGAGGCTGCAGGATGTGCAGCTAATACTTTTACCTGAAACCTGTAATTATTTTTTAAGTGAAAATGCAAAGTCATTGCTGCCATTTCATTTTAGGCTATCATTGTTACAAAGTCATTTTTTTGATGACTTTTAACAGGCATTTAAGAGGATTATTCCCATTTTTCCAACAGAAGTGCGGGCTTTCCGAGGCGAGCAGTGGTTCTGCGGGGGTCGGAGGGGCCGAAAAGTGCGCTGTGGAGGTGAGTGATGGGTGCAAGTATGGAGAGGTAAGTATGTGAGGTGAGTGAAAAGTCTTAGAAAAAGTTTCCTTACCTTTGTTTCTTCCTGCAGGTTTTAATCGTTGGGCGTCCGGAGGCTCCGGCATCTCCACAGCAGAGATGACAGAATGGCTGCTGCATTCTCCGATGCAACAGCCGTCTGCTTTCTGCTCAGGAAATAGGTTTGGTGAGCCTTGAGTACAAGAACTCACCAAACAACAGAGAATGTCAGGCACGTAGCGCCACGATAGTCACTCGCAGCGCCCCAAGAGGGAGGCGGGGCGCTTCCAGTAGCACCCCGCCTCCCTCTTGGGGCGCTACCGGTGAATTTCAGGCGCAGGGGCGCTAATTTTTTCGAGGCGCTAAAAGTAGCACCCCGGTGAAGTTAGTGCCCCAAAGGGGGCGCGACCCAATTTTTCTCCCTAGGAGATTGAGTGATGGCTCACTGTGGGATGGTCCTGATCTGGATTGGTTGTGTGTCACATTGACCTACCTTACACTCACGGCACTTCAAAAAGTGCTTACTTGTGAAGTGCTGTGAGATGTTTTAATGTGACAAGTTCTATATAAGTCAAGTATTCTTTATTATTTCCTGAATGAGATCACAAAAACATCTGTGTGAAATACAGGAATAGTTAAACAGAGAGGAAGAGAATTGATTTAGAGGGAAAAAAATGAACAACTACTTCCTTGAAGTCTGACTTGGACAACACCCTTCCCGCCTCTTCTATCAGGTATAAATCTTGAGATCATTGTTTTATCACCAGTTGAAACACAGGAGCCTTGAAACCATGAGCAACTGGGTGATTAACCACGGGCTGTCTGCCCTGGTCATTGTAAGGAGAACATTTAGACTACTCTGCTGAATCTATTCTCTTCAATCACAATGGACGAGCTTGCTGCTGAGAACTGAAGTGATCTCTGTAATTTTTTACTTGCAGGTGGTGTGGCTGGGAATCAACATCTTTCTGTTTGTCTATTATTATAATCTTTATGAGTACAGTCCAGAATATTACTACACAAGGAAAATTATTGGAGTAAGTACTCACACTTTTGTTGTTTTTTGAAGTTCAGTTTCATGTTGGCAACATTTGCTTCACCAGTGTGCAATTAGAAACATCTTTTTGAAGTTTTTTCCTAAAAGAAGTTTGAGAAGAATGTTAATAGTTTATGAGTAACTGCTTATTGCTGCAATATCTGATTAGTGTCGGATGCACGTGTCGCAGCAACAGGAATGTACTGAGTTAACCTCACATGTTTTGAATAAATATAAAGAGGATGCACTGCGACAGTGGAATACAGAGAGGGTGCCCTGGGACAGTGGGATACAGAGAGGGTTTACTGTAGGGCAGTGGGATATAAAGAGAGTGCAATGGGACAGTGGGATACAGAGAGTGTGCCCTGGAACTGGAATACAGAGAAGGTGCACTGTGTGACAGTGGGTTATAAAAAGGATGCACTGCAGGGCAGTGAGATACAGAGAGGGTGCACTGGGTCAGTGGGATACAGAGAGGGTGCACTGGGACAGTGGGATACAGAGAGGGTGCATTGTGGGGCAGTGGAATACAGAGAGGGTGCACTTTGGGACAGTGGGATACAGAGAGGCTGCCCTGGGACAGTGGGATACAGAGAGGGTGCCCTAGGACACAATGGGATACAATGAGGGTGCACTGGGATAGTGGGATACAGTGAAGGTGCACTGGGACAGTGGGATATAAAGAGGGTGCACTGGGATGGTGGGATACAGTGAGGGTGCACTGTAGGGCAGTGGGATACAGAGAGGGTGCACTGTGGGACAGTGGGATACAGAGCGGGTGCACTGGGACAGTGGGATACAGAGAGGGTGCACTGGGACAGTGGGATACAGAGAGGGTGCATTGTGGGGCAGTGGAATACAGAGAGGGTGCACTTTGGGACAGTGGGATACAGAGAGGGTGCCCTGGGACACAGTGGGATACAGTGAGGGTGCACTTTGAGGCAGTGGGATACAGAGAGGATGCCCTAGGACAGTGGGATATAATGAGGGTGCACTGGGATAGTGGGATACAGTGAAGATGCAATGGGACAGTGGGATATAAAGAGGGTGCACTGGGATGGTGGGATACAGTGAGAATGCACTGTAGGGCAGTGGGATACAGAGAGGGTGCACTGTGGGACAGTGGGATACAGAGAGGGTGCCCTGGGACAGTGGGATACAGAGAGGGTGCACTGTGGGGCAGTGGGATACAGAGAGGGTGCCCTGGGACAGTGGGATACAGAGAGGGTGCACTGTGGGGCAGTGAGATACAGAGAGGGTGCCCTGGGACAGTGGGATACAGAGAGGGTGCACTGTGGGGCAGTGGGATAAAGAGAGGGTGCCCTGGGACAGTGAGATTCAGAGAGGGTGCCCTGGGACAGTGGGATACAGAGAGGGTGCCCTGGGACAGTGGGATACAGAGAGGGTGCCCTGCGACAGTGGGATGCAGAGAGGGTGCCCTGGGACAGTGGGATGCAGAGAGGGTGCCCTGGGACAGTGGAATACAGAGAGGGTGCCCTGGGACACTGGGATATAAAGAAGTGCACCGTGGGACACTGGGACCTAGCCATGGCGCACTGGGATATAAAGAAGGTGAACTGGGGGACATGAGATAGCCCATTTGTTCCACAGTTGCAATACTAACTTGGTCACTGTTTCCTGTTTACACATTAGGTGTATGGATAATTTTGCTTAAAATACAAGTTTTTGTAGACAATGATTACAATCTATATAAGACAGCTTAGCATGGCCGTGCTGTTCAGGTGGGTCTGGCGTCTCAGTTGGTCTTTAACATTGTTTTTTCATGGTCTTTCACAAGCAACAAGTCCCAATCCAATCACTTTCTTGTATGGATTTGGAGCATTATTTTTAGTTAATATAAGAACTCTGGGGATTTCCTGAGAACTTACTAGAAAGGCTGCATTTCCGGGAAGCATCAGGCCACCAGTCTCTGAGCCACAATCCCGTAAATGTCAGGTGCAACACTTCCCACTTGCCATCTGTACTCTCCACAGGTGATTGGAGCGAATTAATTTGTCAGGAATTTTGAAGCAAATGGGACATAAAGGGGAATTAAGCATTATTGTCTGGGTGGCAACAGACTCTGTTCAAAGCCTGTAAGGAGATGCCTGAAGCTGTAGGCGTTTGACATACTGGGAGCGTGAGGTTAAATCATGTTCAGTTTTTTAAAGAATGGATCTAGTGAACAGGTCTTGTCACCACTTGGATGTTCCTGTATTGCAGCACAATGGCCTTCCCAGCAATTACAGTGTTCACATTTCTTCATCTTATATGGTTACCACAAAATGTAGCCCTCGGGTGCAAATTTGAATTGAACATTTATCAGTGAAAATAAGTATTTGTTACATAACATACACGTTAAATGACACAATTGTATATGATACCACACACTGTGTAGAATATTCCTGTAGATATATAATACACTGTATACTACTGGAGTATAACGCTCATTTTTATATTCTATAATGGTACACACTGTGTGTTACACGGTTGAACACCCCTGCAGATTTACAATACACTAAGTACTACTACTAAGTAAGTGATATACCTATCAATTCCTCCAATAAAAGGCGAAGAGTTACGAAGGTGACTAAAGGTTTTTATTGACTAAATAACAGAGCCCACTCTCGTGGGTGATCCGATCCAAGCAGGAGGAATACCAGCCAGTCGCTCACCTTTATACCTGGCCTGGTGGGTGGAGCCAAGGCGGAGTCGGCAGTGGTCATCCCAGGTATAGCAGTGTGGCAAGAGGCGACCTCGTACCGTGATACAATAGTGGTCAGTGATACAGTTATAACGAACAGTGGTGAACAGTGCTAACTACTAACAGTGATACGATAGTGAACGTGGTTTACCACATTCACCCCTTGTTTAGAATTAAGTCCGGCGGGGTGAAGTGTACTACCAATTCTGGTAGGTCAGTCTGTCCGGAGGCTTCGTAAGCCTCTCCGATCGCCGCAGCGGTGGTGTTGCCTTATCCGGTGCTGGTGCCTTATCCGGTGTTGATGCTGGTGTTTGCGTGGTCGGCGAGGGCTCGTGGGGTTCCGGCATGCCGTCTACCTGGACTGAGGTTGGGGGGGGTGGTGGCGGTGTTTCCGGATCGGCTGAGGGTGCGAGGTCTCGTAGGGAGACAGTGTCCTCCCGCCCGTCTGGGTACGCCACGTAGGCGTACTGGGGGTTGGCGTGCAGGAGGTTCACCCTCTCGACCAGGGGGTCCGTTTTATGGGTCCTCACGTGTTTCCGCAGCCAGACCGGCCCCGGGGCGGTCAGCCAGGTTGGTAGAGTGGTTCCCGTAGTCGACTTCCTGGGGAAAACGAACATTCGTTCATGGGGGGTGGTGTTAGTGGCCGTGCAAAGTAATGACCGGATGGAGTGCAGCGCTGTCGGGAGGACTTCTTGCCAGCGGGAGGTTGGGAGGCCCTTAGACTTTAAGGCTAAGAGGACGGCCTTCCATACCGTCGCGTTCTCTCTTTCCACCTGACCGTTACCTCTGGGGTTGTAGCTGGTGGTCCTGCTTGCTGCAATACCTCTCTCTAGGAGGAATTGCCGGAGTTCCTCGCTCATGAAGGAGGAGCCCCGGTCGCTGTGTATATAGTTCGGGAACCCGAACAAGGCGAAGAGGGCATTCAGGCACTTAATGACCGTGCTACTGGTCATGTCGGGGCAGGGGAAGGCAAAGGGGAAACGGGAGTACTCATCAACGATGTTGAGGAAGTACACATTACGGTCAGAGGACGGGAGGGGCCCCTTAAAGTCGATGCTCAGGCGCTCGAAGGGGCGGGTGGCCTTGATCAGGCTTGCTCGGTCCGGCCTATAGAAGTGCGGTTTGCACTCCGCACAGGTCTGGCAGTTCCTGGTCATGGTCCTGACCTCCTCGATGGAGTAGGTCAGGTTGCGGGCCTTAATGAAATGGTAGAGTCTGGTGACTCCGGGGTGGCAGAGCTGGTCGTGGAGGGTCTGAAGCCTATCGATATGCGCGCTGGCGCATGTCATTCGTGAAAGGGCATCAGGGGATTCGTTCAGCTTGCCTGGCCGGTACAAGATCTCATAATCGTAGGTGGAGAGCTTGATTCTCCATCTCAAAATCTTGTCATTCTTGATTTTGCCCTTCAGCTTGTTATTAAACATGAAAGCCACCGAACGCTGGTCGGTGAGGAGGGTAAATCGTTTGCCTGCCAGGTAGTGCCTCCAGCGCCGTACTGCCTCCACGATCGCCTGGGCCTCTTTCTCGACCGACGAATGTCGGATCTCGGGGCCCTGTAGGGTCCTTGAGAAGAAGGCCACTGGCCTCCCCTCCTGGTTTAGGGTGGCGGCTAAGGCGAAGTCGGATGCGTCGCTCTCCACCTGAAAGGGGATGGACTCGTCCACTGCGTGCATCGTGGCCTTGGCTATGTCTCCCTTAATGAGGGAGAAGGCCGCGCACGCCTCCTCCGTGAGGGGGAAGGAAGTGGCTTTCAGGAGGGGTCTGGCTTTGTCCGCGTAATTGGGTACCCATTGGGCATAGTAGGCGAAAAGCCCCAGGGTTCTCCTAAGTGCTTTAGGGCAGTGGGGGAGGGGTAGCTCCATGAGGGGGCGCATTCTTTCTGGGTCGGGGCCGATGATTCCGTTCTCCACTACGCAGCCGAGGATGGCAAGGCGCGTGGTGTTAAACACGCATTTCTCCTTATTGTAGGTGAGGTTCAGCCGTTGGGCCGTACGGAGGAATTTCTCCAGATTCGCGTCATGTTCCTGCCGGTCGCGGCCGCAGATAGTGACGTTGTCTAGGTAGGGGAATGTAGCCTGCAGTTCGTTCTGGTCAACCATCTGGTCCATCTCCCTTTGGAAGACCGAGACCCCATTAGTGACACCGAAGGGGACCCTAAGGAAGTGGTATAGGCGCCCATTCGCCTCGAAGGCGGTATACTGGCGGTCCTCAGGGTGGATAGGGAGTTGGTGGTAGGCCGACTTCAGGTCGATGGTCGAGAATACTTTATACTGTGCAATCTGATTGACCATGTCAGATATGCGGGGGAGGGGGTATGCGTCCAGCTGGGTATATCTGTTTATGGTCTGGCTGTAGTCGATGACCAGGCGGTTTTTATCGCCGGTCTTTACGACTACGACCTGGGCACGCCAGGGGCTGCTGCTCCCCTCGATAATGCCCTCTTTCAGGAGGCGCCGCACCTCAGAGCTAATGAAGGCTCTGTCCCCGGCGCTATACCGCCTGCTCTTGGTAGCGACGGGTTTGCAGTCAGGGGTAAGGTTAGCAAACAGAGAGGGTGGCAGGACCTTGAGGGTGGAGAGGCTGCAGGTGTTACGCGGTGGGCGGTTTAACGTTTGCTGGTTGTTGACTGTGAGTGGGGGGAGGGGTCCACCGTATGCTAGGGTTACGCTTTGGAGGTGGGATTGGAAGTCCAGCCCTAGTAGGACGGCAACGCAGAGATGGGGGAGGACGAGGAGTTTAAAGTTTTTATACTCCGTGCCCTTAACCGACAGGGTCACGACACAGTAGCCGCTGATGTCCGTGGCGTGGGACCTCGATGCCATCGAGATTCGGCTGCGCGTTGGTAGGACAGAGAGGGAGTAGTGGCTCACCGTGTCTGGGTGGATGAAGCTCTCCGTGCTTCCGCTGTCGAACAGGCAGGTCGTGGCGTGGCCGTTCACTTTGATGTCCATCATTGACTTGGACAGATGGTGCGGGCGGGCTTGGTCCAGGGTGACGGAAGCTAGTGTGTAGCTGAGCGAGTCGTTGTCATCTGCGGGCGAGGCGGTCGGGCGTGGTGAGTAAAATGGCGTCTCCCACGAGGTAGGGCCCCATGAGGCACTATTGGGGTCGGTTGCCTTAATCAAAGATGGCCGCCCCCATGACTCATGTGTGGGGATGCTGGCCTCAGTTGCCCTAAACAAAGATGGCCGCCCCCATGACTCATGTGTGGGGATGCTGGCCTCAGTTGCCCTAAACGAAGATGGCCGCCCCCATAGTTCGCATGCGGCACTGCTGGCCTCTGAGGATCCGCTCCTGCAGGCCTTGGAGAAGTGGCCTTTCTTCAGGCAGGTTTTACATATGGAGTTCTTGGCTGGGCAGCGCGACCTCGGGTGCTTCTCCTGGCCACAAAAAAAACAGCCGGCGGCCCGATCGCGGATGCCCGATGTCGGGGCCGGTGCCGGGGGTGGCGGGGCCGGTCGGGTCCGGGACGCCGACGCAGAGGTAGGTCCCGGGGGCGGCGCTGGGAAGGGTGCTGTGGTAGGGGTCGGGCCCGAGTCCCAGGGTCGCGAACAGTACCTGGTGAATGCTTCCTGATCTTGGTGGGCCACTTCCAGGGAGATAGCGAGGGCTTCAGCTTTTTCCATGCTGAGGTCTTTAGCTTCCAGCAGTCTTTGCCGTGAGTACTCGGACCGTAGGCCTTTCAGGAATGCGTCGCGGATATTATCTTCAGTATTTTCGGCTGCCGACACCGATTTAAAGTCACAGTTCCTGGCGAGTGCATATAGCGCCTGTGAGAATTCGGCTACTGATTCTCCTGGCTGTTGCGGCCGTGATCTTAGGAGGTGCCTAGCGTACATGTAGTTAACCGGGGTCCGGTACTTCTGTTTCAGCAGGTTGATGGCGGTCTCGTAGGTAGTCATGTCCTCGATGAGAGTGTATACTCTCGGGCTCAGTTGTGCCTGCAGGACACTTAGTTTGGATGCCTGAGGGACGCTGGATTCTCTCAGGTATGATTCGAAGCAGACCAGCCAGTGTTTAAAGTCTGCGGCTGAGTTTGCTGCTCGTGGGTTCAGGTCCAGGTACAGCGGTCTGAGGGCTCGCAGCCAAGCTGGCTGGTGTGGCTGTGCTCCTGGGAGCTGCGCTGGTGGCTCCTCCGCCGGTTGTGACTCGTTGTCGGACATCATTAAATTTAGTCAATAAAATTGATATACCTATCAATTCCTCCAATAAAAGGCGAAGAGTTACGAAGGTGACTAAAGGTTTTTATTGACTAAATAACAGAGCCCACTCTCGTGGGTGATCCGATCCAAGCAGGAGGAATACCAGCCAGTCGCTCACCTTTATACCTGGCCTGGTGGGTGGAGCCAAGGCGGAGTCGGCAGTGGTCATCCCAGGTATAGCAGTGTGGCAAGAGGCGACCTCGTACCGTGATACAATAGTGGTCAGTGATACAGTTATAACGAACAGTGGTGAACAGTGCTAACTACTAACAGTGATACGATAGTGAACGTGGTTTACCACAGTAAGGTATAACAATTTTGTATATAATGTAATAACACATTGTAGCGGCTTGTACACACCATAACTCTCAAGAACAGCGCCTTGAGAATTCTATACACTGAAGGGGTGATTCTGCAATCCCATACGCCCAGCAGGGAGCCTTACTCAAAGTGAGCATCGGTCAGAAAATCAAACTTTGAATATTGTCATCATATCTCCCATCTCCCCACCCCACTCCCTGAGAGCGAGGATTGCAAAATTACACCTTATATTTTTTCATTACCTTTCAGTATTTGTTGACTAACACATTATTGTATTTCTATTGCTTCATACAAATGAAATACATTTTCTGCAATGATAAAAACTTTTTTTCAGCAGCTGACACTCTAGAATATTTGCAGGGAGTTCCCCACCCAGAGAACGTTGCAAGCCACTGCTGTAGATATTAGCTAACACACTGCTTCTGTTACTGGATGTAACACTGATGTGCATATTGCGTAATAATTTGTAAATCAAATTATCACTGATACATTTTAGTTTAACCTGAGAAACACGGAGGTTCTTAAAAGTTAGAAACTAAACAGGGCTGAGTTTAACTTTCTGCGATGGCGGGATGGAGGCCGGTTATACACCCTGTCTAATTCAGGCGGGGTGTGTAACAGGTAACCAATCCGCTAATCTCTCTTTTCTGCAACCACCGAAAGTTAAAACCAGCCCATAAATTCTCACAACAAAGCTGACCAGTGCAATGAGGATCGAAAAGTTTATTTACAACTTCCTTTGTTTGTTTGTAGTCTGCACTGGCCTGGGCACGAGCTCCTGCTGCCTGCCTCAACTTTAACTGCTTGTTGATCTTGCTGCCTGTGTGCCGGAATCTACTGTCCTTCCTCAGAGGATCCTGCTCCGTAAGAAACCTTCCTTTCTTTTCTCATCACTACAGGAGTAGCTCTGGTATAGAGTGAGATACTTGGAAATAGGTCCATCTGCGGTAAATTCTGTTTAGTTTGTTTAACATTTTGAGTATGATATTGTTGCTATCACATTGACATGGTTGAGGGAGGGGCAGGACTGGCAGCTCAATATTCCGGGGTATAGAATCTTCAGGCGAGATAGAGCGGGGTGTAAAAGAGGAGGGGATGTCGCAATATTAATCAAGGAGTCAATTACTGCAGTAAGAAGGGATGATATCTTAGCAGGTTCCTCTAATGAGGCCATATGGGTAGAACTTAAAAACAAAAAGGGGGCAAGCACTTTGCTGGGAGTGTACTATAGGCCCCCTAACAGTCAGGGGTAGATAGAGGAACAGATATGTAGGCAAATCTCAGAGAAGTGTAGAAATAATAGGGTAATAAATAGTAGGGGATTTCAACTTCCCCAATATTAACTGGGATAGTCAGAGTGTGAAAGGCTTAGAGGGTGCGGAATTCTTAAAGTGCATCCAGGAGAGCTTTTTCATCCAGCATGTAGAAAGTCCTACAAGAGAGGGGGCGGTACTGGACCTAATTCTGGGGAATGTAGCCGGGCAAGTGGTAGAAGTGTCAGTAGGAGAGCATTTTGGTGACAGTGACCATAATTCGGTGAGATTTAAGGTAGTCATGGAAAAGGACAAAGATGGACCGGAAAGGTTCTAAATTGGGGGAAGGCTGATTTTAATATGATAAGGCAGGATCTGGCCAAAGTGGACTGGGATCAGCTACATGTAGGAAAATCCACATTGGAGCAATGGGAGTCTTTCAGAAAGGAAAGAGAGAGAGTACAACGCCAACATGTTCCTGTAAAGGTCAAGGGTGGGACCAACAAAACCGGGGAACCCTGGATGTCAGGGATATACAAGAATGGATTAGTAAAAAAAGGGAGTCTTTTGGCAGATACAAAGAACTAAAAACAATGGAAGCCCTATAGGAGTATAGAAAGTGCAGGAGGGTACTTAAAAAAGAAATTAGGAGAGCGAAGAGGGGGCATGAAAAAACACTGGCAGGCAAAATAAAGGAAAATCCCAAGGTGTTTTATAAGTATATTAATGGCAAGAGGATAACCAGGGAAAGAGTAGGGCCCATTAGGGACCAAAGTGGCAATCTGTGTGTAGAGCCGGAAGATGTAGGTGAGGTTTTAAATGAATATTTTGCATCTGTGTTCACTATGGAGAAGGACGATGTAGGCATAGAAATCAGGCAGGGGGGTTGTGATATACTTGAACAAATTAGCATTGAGAGGGAGGAGGTACTAGTGGTTTTAGCGGGCTCAAAAGTGGATAAATCCCCAGGCCCAGATGAGATGTCTCCCAGGCTGCTGTGTGAGGCAAGGGAGGAGATTGCAGGGGCTCTGACACAAATTTTCAGAACCTCTCTGGCCACAGGGTAGATGCCAGAGGACTGGAGGACAGCTAACGTAGTACCATTATTCAAGAAGGGTAGTAAGGATAAACCAGGGAATTACAGGCCAGTGAGCCTAACATCAGTGGTAGGGAAATTATTGGAAAAAATTCTGAGGGACAGAATTAGTCTCCACTTAGAGAGGCAAGGATTAATCAAGGATAGTCAGCATGGCTTTGTCAGGGGGAGATCGTGTCTAACCAATTTGATTCAATTTTTCGAGGGGGTGACTAGGTGTGTGGATGAGGGTAGTGCAGTTGATGTAGTCTACATGGACTTCAGTAAGGCTTTTGACAAAGTCCCACATGGGAGACTGGTCAAGAAGGTAAGAGCCCATGGAGTCCAGGGAAATTTGGCACATTGGATCCAAAATTGGCTTAGTGGTAGGAGGCAGAGGGTGATGGTCAAAGGTTGTTTTTGTGACTGGGAGCCTGTGTCCAGTAGTGTACCGCAGGGATCAGTGCTGGGTCTCTTGCTGTTTGAAGTGTACATTAATGATTTAGATATGAATGTAGGAGGTATGATCAGTAAGTTCGCAGATGACACGAAAATTGGTGGTGTGGTAAATAGCGAGGAGGGAAGCCTCAGGCTACAGGACAATATAGACAGGTTGGTCAGATGGGCAGAACAGTGGCAAATGGAATTTAACCCTGAAAAGTGTGAGGTGATGCATTTTGGGAGGACTAACAAGGCAAGGGAATACACAATTAATGGTAGGACCCTAGGAAGGACAGAGGTTCAGAGGGACCTTGGTGTGCATGTACATAGACCCCTGAAGGCAGCAGGACAGGTAGATAAGGTGGTTAAGAAGGCATATGGGATACTTGCCTTCATTAGCTGAGGCATAGAATATAAGAGCAGGGAGGTTATGATGGAGCTGTACAAAACGCTAGTTAGGCCACAGCTGGAATACTGTGTGCAGTTCTGGTTGCCACACTATAGGAAGGATGTGATTGCATTGGAGAGGGTGCAGAGGAGATTCACCAGGATGTTACCTGGGCTGGAGCGTTTCAGCTATGAAGAGAGACTGGGCAGCTTGGGGTTGTTTTCCTTGGAGCAGAGAAGGCTGAAGGGGGACCTGATTGAGATGTACAAAATTATGAGGGGCATAGATAGCGTAGATAGAAATAAACTTTTCCCCTTAGTAGAGGGGGTCAGTAACCAGGGGGCATAGTTTCAGGAGGTTTAGAGGGGATTTGAGGAAAAACTTTTTCACCCAGAGGGTGGTTGGAATCTGGAACTCACTGCCTGAAAGGGTGGTAGAGGCAGGAACCCTCACAACATTCAAGAGGCATTTAGATGAGCACTTGAAACGCCATAGCATACAAGACTACGGACCAAGTGCTGGAAAATTGGATTAGAATAGATAGGGCTTGATGGCCGGCGCAGACACGATGGGCCGAAGGGCCTCTTTCTGTGCTGTATAACTTTATAACTCTATGACTCTATGAATAAATGCAATACCCATTGAGAAAATGAGCCTGACCGAGTAGGGTCCCAGGTTCAATTCCTGGTCTTTACAGTTATCTGATCTCAGCTAGGGTGGTGCTAAAAGAGTCCTCAACAACCCTGGGCTCCAGAGAGAGGACAAATCATCCAGGGTACCCGCTGTTAATGACTATCTAGTGACTCCTGCTGGAAAATGTGGATGGCAGGTGAAGTCAGTTGTGATGCCCTCCATGGATGAATAGTCTGCTCATACTGTCCAGCCACTTACTGTCTAGGCTCACATAAAAAGAATAGGCACATGCCAAGATACTGGAGAGTAACCAAAGCTGTTGAACTGTAAACCAGCATGTGTTACTGCCGATATAGGAGAGGAGAGCAGAAAATTGGAAGAGATGAGCAAAACAATGTACATGACATGAATGCAGAGAAAAAGGTAGGTTTGCATTCAATGACATATTCCTTCCACACCTGGCTAGGGTAGCATAGTGGTTATGTTACTGGACTAGTAATCCAGAGGACTGGACTAATGATCTGGTTAGATGTGAATTCAAATCCCAGCACAGCAGCTGGGGAATTTAAATTTAGTTAATTAAACAAATCTAGAATAAAACGCCAGTATCAGTAATGGTGACCATGTAACTACCGGATTATCGTAAAAACCCAACTGATTCACTAATATCCTTTAAGGAAGGAAATCTGCCGTCCTTACCTGGTCTGACCTATATGTGACTCCAGACACACAGCAATCTGGTTGACTCTTAACGGCCCTCTGAAATGGCCCAGCAAGCCACTCAGTTGTACCAAACCGCTATGAAAAGGTATAATAAGAATAAAACCGGATGGACCTCCCATCATTGACCTAGGCATCGGATTCTGACACGACAAAACCCAGTCAACCCTGCAAAGTCCTCCTCATCTGGGGACTTGTGCCAAAACTGGGAGAGCTGTCCCACAGACTAGTCAAGCAACTGCCTGACATAGTCATACTCACAGAATCATACCTTTCAGCCAACGTCCCAGACTCCTCCATCACCATCCCTGGGTATGTCCTGTCCCATTGGCGGGACAGACTCACCAGAGGTGGTGGCACAGTCGGGAGGGAGTGGCCCTGGGAGTCCTCAAAATTGACTTTCATGGCATCAGGTGAAACATAGGCAAGGAAACCTCCTGCTGATTACCACCTCCCTCCCTCCCTCAGCTGATGAATCAGTACTGCTCCATGTTGAACACCATTTGGAAGAAGAATTGAGGGCAGCAAGGGCACAGAATGTACTCTGGGTGGGGGCTTCAATGTCCATCACCAAGAGAGGCTTGGTAGCACCACTACTGGCTGAGCTGGCTGAGTCCTGAAGGACATAACTGCCAGACTGGGCTTGGGTGCTGAAAGAACCAACACAAGGGAAAAACCTCCAAACCCACGACCTCAACCACCTGAAGGACAAGGGCAGCAGGCGCATGGGAACACCATCACCTGCAAGTTTCCCTCCAATTCACACACCATCTTGACTTGGAAATATATCATCGTCGCTGGATCAAAATCCTGGAACTCCCTCCCTAACAGCACTGTGGGAGTACCTTCACCACACGGTTCAAGAGGTTAGCTCACCACCAGCTTCTCAAGGGCAACTAGAGATGGGCAATAAATGCTGGCGTTGCCAGCGACGCCCACATCCCATGAATTAAAAAAGCAATCTACATGTCATGAATGCAGAATAACAGGTAGGTTTGCATTAAGTGACATGGGGGCAAAATTGGGTCGCACCCCCTTTGGGGCACTAACTTCACCCCCGCACCCGAAATTCACTGGTAGCGCCCCAAGAGGGAGGCAGGGCTCTGCAGTACGTCGCGCCGCGTTACTGCAGGCCTTCCTCCCCTTATTAAAGGAGAGGGGCCTAGCGCAGCGCAACCCGGCGGCCCAGCTGGGCCACCAGGGATCGGAGTGCTGGCAAAAGAGCCCGGCACTCAAGAGAAGTGCTCAGCGCAGCCAGCACCCTGTGGGGGGGGCTGCACAGGAGGCCGGGGACAGCAATGGGGGCAGGTGCTGGCAGGCAGCCAGCAACAAAAATGGCTGCCCAGCACCTCCCCGTAAATTTGCACCGCCCTGGCCGCAGGTAGGCCCCCTTGACTCTGTCGGACATAGCGTCTGGCGGTAAGTCAGGGGGTGCTACCGAAGATCGCAGCCGGGGGGGCAAGCGGGGCACTGCGCACAGCGATGACGTCATTGCCGGAGTCGCAGTGCCATGGGGCGCTAATGGTTACCGCCACTGCTAACCTCCCGCTCAATTTTGAGGGAGGCGTTAGCGGCACCGCACCCAGGCGCTAGTTGCTTTGCGCCCCGTTAGCCTCTTAGGGTGCTAATGGGAGGTGCAAATCAACCGAATTTTTCCCCCATAGTCCTTCCACATGTGCTTTCTCCTTGGCATTTGGCCAGGGAATTCACTTATACTGGAAATTTCCTTGTGGCTTCTCCCGCTGCACCGTTTTCACTTTGTTTATGTGCATGAATGGGATTTCTGCCGAACCTCCGTCAAAGATACAGCATTGGAGCAGGAGAAGCCGCAAGTGAATTTCCGGTGCTAATGTAGCTACTCCCAGCTGTTATATTTTCATTCAAACCTTGTTAGTTATGCAAACATTTAACGAGATACACAACCTACTTATATCCACATTAATCAAGTATAAAACCGGCGGCAGCGAACGAGGCCCGACCACAGCGGCTGGACCTGGGGGAGAGCAGCATCGAGCGCGGCAAGGTATAAAACCGGCGGCAGCGAACGAGGCATACCAATTCAGCAGCAGGGGACAGAGGTAAAAAGTAATCAAAGTGTGACGTCAGCAGGAAGCAGGTAAGTGATTGGTTGGTGAGTATTTCTCTCTTTTTTAAACTTTAACTCTGGTTTATAGTTTCTATAAGGTCTCTCTGGTGTAGCGGGGACTGTTGGTAAACTATTTAACTGTTGTGTAATTAGTGGGATTGATTGATTTAATTTAAACTCAATTAATTAAAGGGTATATCATGCCAGGACAGCCCGGCCCCGTGATATGCTCCAACTGCGATATGTGGGAACTCAGGGACACTTCCTGTGTCCCTGACAACTATGTGTGCAGGAAGTGCACCCAGCTGCAGCTACTGACAGACCGCATTGCGGCGCTGGAGCTGCGATTGGATGCATACTGGAGCGTTCGCGATGCTCGGGACATCGTGAATAGCACGTTTAGGGAGTTGGACACAACACAGGTAGAGGTTGGACAGGAAGAAAGGGAACGGGTGACCAACAGGCAGAGTACTAGGCGCAGGCAGGTAGTGCAGGGGTCCCCTGTGGCCATCCCCCTTTCAAACAGGTATACCAATTTGGATACTGTTGAGGGGATGACTCACCAGGGGAAGGCAGCAGCAGCCAACTTCCTGGCACCAGGGGTGCTTCTGCTGCTCAGGAAGGGAGGAAAAAGAGTGGGAGAGCAATAGTGGTAGGGGATTCTATCGTAAGGGGAACAGATAGGCGTTCCTGTGGCCGTAGACGTGACTCCAGGATGGTTTGTTGCCTCCCTGGTGCCAGGGTCAAGGATGTCACTGAATGGCTGCAGGGCATTCTGAAGGGGGAGGATCACTGGGCCTGCTTCTGGGGAAGGTGGGACTTGTACAAGTCGGACGGGTTGCACCTGAACCAGAGCGGGACAAATACCCTTGCAGGGAGGTTTGCTAGCACTGTTTGGGGGTTTTAAACTAAAATGGCAGGGGGTTGGGAACCTGAGCAGGGAGACAGAGGAAAGGAAAACAGGGATAAAAGCAAAAGATAGGAAGGAGAAAAACAAAAGTGGCAGTCAGAGAAATCAACGGTTTAAATCAAACATGGCCACAGTAAATAATAATTCTAATAGGTCTAAGAGCGTTAAAAAAACAAGCCTGAAGGCTTTGTGTCTTAATGCGAGGAGCATTTGTAATAAGGTGGATGAATTGGCTGCGCAAATAGAGGTAAACGAATATGATTTGGTTGGGATTACGGAAACGTGGCTCAAGGATGGCCAAGACTGGGAACTCAACATCCAGGGGTATTCGATATTCAGGAAAGATAGGCAAAAAGGAAAGGGAGGTGGGGTAGCATTACTGGTTAAAGAAGGGATTAATACAATTGTAATGAAGGATATTAGCTCTGATGATGTGGAATCTGTATGGGTAGAATTGAGGAATACTAAGGGGAAAAAAACATTCGTGGGAGTAGTATATAGACCTCCAAACAGTAAGGCGGAGGTTGGGGGTGGCATCAAAAGGGAAATTAAAGAAGCGTGCAATAAGGGCACAGCAGTCATCATGAGTGACTTTAATCTACATATAGATTGGGCCAACCAAATTAGTAACAATACTGTGGAGGAGGAATTCCTGGAGTGTTTACGGGATGGTTTCCTGGACCAATATGTCGAGGAACCAACCAGAGATCAGGCCATCTTAGACTGGGTATTATGTAACAAGAAAGGATTAATTAGCAATCTTGTTGTACGAGGCCCCTTGGGTTGGAGCGATCATAATATGATTGAATTCTTCATTAAGATGGAGAATGACGTAGTTGACTCAGAGACAAGGGTCCTCAATTTAAATAAAGGAAACTACGATGGTCTGAGGATCGAGTTGGGTAGGATTGATTGGGGAATGGCACTCAAAGGGTTGACGGTGGATAGGCAATGGCAAACATTCAAAGACCAAATGGATGAGCTACAGAATTTGTTCATCCCAGTTTGGCATAAAAATAAAACAAAAAAGGTGACTCAACCATGGCTAACAAGGGAAATTAGGGATAGCATAAGATCCAAGGAGAGGACATATAAATTGGCTAGAAAAAGCAATAATCCTGAAGATTGGGAGCAGTTTAGGAGTCAACAAAGGAGGACAAAGGGATTAATTAAGAAAGGGAAAATAGAATATGAGACTAAGCTTGCAGGGAACATAAAAACTGACTTAAATAGATATGTGAAGAGAAAAAGATTGGTGAAGTCAAGCGTAGGTCCCTTACAGTCAGAATCAGGGGAATTTATCATGGGAAACAAGGAAATGGCAGACCAACTAAATACATACTTTGGTTCTGTCTTCACAAAGGAGGACACAAATAACCTCCCAGAGATGCCGGGGAACATAGGGTCTGATGAAAGGGAGGAACTGAAAGAAATCAGTATTTGTAGGGAAATGGTGTTAGGAAAATTGATGGGACTGAAGACTGATAAATCCCCAGGGCCTGATGGTCTACATCCCAGGGGACTTAAGGAAGTGGCCCTAGAGATAGTAGATGCATTGCTGGTCATCTTCCAGAACTCGATAGACTCTGGAAAGGTACCCATGGATTGGAGGGTAGCTAATGTTACCCCACTATTCAAAAAAGGTGGTAGAGAAAAAGCGGGGAATTATAGACTGGTAAGCCTGACATCGGTAGTGGGGAAAATACTAGAGTCTATTATAAAAGATGTAATAGCAGAGCACTTGGAAAGCAGTGACAGGATCGGACAAAGTCAACATGGATTTACAAAAGGTAAATCATGCTTGACTAATCTACTGGAATTTTTTGAGGATGTAACTGGTAAAATAGATAAAGGAGAACCAGTGGATGTGGTGTATTTGGACTTTCAGAAGGCTTTCGATAAGGTCCCACATAAGAGATTAGCGTGCAAAATTAAGGCACATGGGATTGGGGGCAAGGTATTGACTTGGATAGAGAACTGGTTGGCGGACAGAAAGCAAAGAGTTGGAATAAACGGGTCGTTTTCCGAGTGGCAGGCAGTGACTAGTGGGGTACAGCAAGGATTGGTCCTAGGACCCCAGCTGTTCACAATATATATTAATGATCTGGACGAGGTAATTGGATGTAATATCTCCAAATTTGCAGATGACACAAAGCTGGGTGGGAGGGTAAGCTGTGAGGAGGATGTTGTGAAACTCCAGTACGATTTGGACAGGTTGGGTGATTGGGCAGAAACATGGCAAATGCGCTATAATGTGGATAAATGTGAGGTTATCCACTTTGGTGGCAAAAACAGGAAGGCAGATTATTATTTGAATGGTAATAGATTGGGAGAAGGGGAAGTGCAACGAGACCTGGGTGTTATTGTGCACCAGTCACTGAAGGTAAGCATGCAGGTGCAGCAGGCGGTTAAGAAGGCAAATGGTATGTTGGCCTTCGTAGCAAGAGGGTTCGAGTACAGGAACAAGGATGTCTTGCTCCAGTTGTACAGGGCCTTGGTGAGACCGCACCTTGAGTATTGTGTGCAGTTTTGGTCACCTTACCTGAGAAATGACATTCTTGCCATGGAGGGAGTGCAGCGAAGATTCGCCAGGCTGATACCTGGGATGGCAGGAATGACGTATGAGGAGAGATTGTGTCGATTGGGCTTATACTCACTGGAGTTTAGAAGATTGAGAGGGGATCTCATCGAAACCTATAAAATTCTGTCAGGTCTGGACAGACTAGATGCAGGAAGGATGTTTCGGATGGCCGGGGAGTCCAGAACCAGGGGTCATAGTCTAAGGATAAGGGGTAAGCCATTTAAGATTGAAATGAGGAGGAATTTCTTCACCCAGAGAGTGGTGAACCTGTGGAATTCTCTGCCACAGAGGGCGGTGGAGGCCAGTTCATTAAATATATTCAAGAAAGAGTTGGATATATTTCTTGAGGCTAAAGGGATCAAGGGATATGGGGAGAAGGCAGGGACAGGGTACTGAATTTGGATGATCAGCCATGATCTCATTAAATGGCGGAGCAGACTCGAAGAGCCGAATGGCCTACTCCTGCTCCTATCTTCTATGTTTCTATCAGGCTTTAGCCTGGTCCTCTGTAAGAGAAAGGCTTTATGTTCCCATAATGACCAGCAAAGTCCTGAGTTTGATTTCCAGTCTGTGCTGGTCTCAGCACCCCTGACTATTATCCAGTGACCCCTGTAAACATCATTGTATGTTGATTGAGGGCAGGATTGGGCTCAGCTATGATGCTGCTGAAGGGGGATAGGCCACTGGCACTTGTTGCCAACGCTCACATGTGGGCGAGGTACCATGGGGCAACCGGTGCTTATGGAACTAAACCACACTCCAACAAAAACTGCACTCTAGCTACAGCCATACTCCAACAAGAAGTCAACACCTTTGGGGAAGGAGGGGAGAAAAATAGTAAAAGAAAAGGAAATTAATGGACAGAATTAGTAGGTGGAACCTGGGGAGCAGCTTGTGTCTGAATTTATGATAAGCATTTTCGTCCCGCCAAGCTCTTATATCCAGGTTTTGTGTTCTATTTTTAGATTTAATAAGTTTGTTCCTTGAAATGCAATCTTCTGTAGATATTTGTGGTCTGTACAAGGGTGTGCCTACACCTCTCCTTCTGTCAGATAGTCCTTTAAAGAGGAAGTTGTTGCTGACTTTATTTAAACTTGTCTTTCCAAATCCAATTTCTATCTCATAATTGCACGAGGTGAGGACTGGGTGTTGTACTGAGGCATAATCTTGAAATACTTATGTGTTGTTTCTGCACTGATGTCACAAATGCAATAGTTTCAAGGACGTTGGGTGCAGCCTACGCAAAAGTGCTTGCAACACACACCCAGTCACACAGACACACCCAGTCACACAGACAGAATGGCACTTTGAAGCTGTCAATTACATGGGTTTAGTCACAACATTATAGAATCACATGATAAACACAGATGAGGAAGGTCCTTTAGCCCATCTTACTTCCTCCATCCAAAAAAACCTACAATTCCCCCATTGCACCAGCCAATTATTTCTTAAATGATTCCAGGGTTTTCATCTCCACTACTCATCTGGAAGTTCATTCCATGCATTGACCACTCTTTGGGGGTAATTTGAAATGGGTGATATTGGACCAGCTGCCCCTTATACACCTCTCCCAATTTTCCTTTCTATTGAAGTCAATGGTTAAGGAAAATCGCGAGTGGTGAAATATGGGCAGCCTGTCCGATATCACCTGTTTTACACTATCACCAAAAGTTAAAACTACCCCCTTTGTGTGAAAACGAACTTCCTGATATTAGTCCTAAATTTGCCTTTTACTAGTTTGAATCCATGTCTCTTTTTCCTATCCCTTAACTACCTTATGCACTTCTATAAGATCACCTTTCAGATGCCTTCTTTGAAGGCTGAAAAACATAGGTTTCTCCAATCTTTCACCATAACTCAGATCTTCGACACAAGCGATCAGCCTCATGTCTCTTATTTTTGAGGAAAAGGAATTCTCCAGTGACACTGGACTGGTAGGCACACACTTGCTGACTTTCATTTCACATCTACAAGGCACTTGACATTAATCATAGGTGCCCCGATAGAGTTGACTGAGTAAGATTTGATAGTGATAGTAAAAATAAAAGTAAAGGAAATTTTACCAACCAGCCTTCACTACACTTGAGAGCTGATTGCACAGGATACCACCTCTTACATTTTACATTTATTTCTTCCTCTTCTTTGGAAGGAGCGCGAATAAACAAAAATAACATCACAGGGAAAATGGCACTGTTCAATTAAATAAAAATGTGACTAGTCCACATAAATTGGAAAGAAACTTTCAAACAATGATTAGGATACATGCTAAATATACTCTCACAAGATGTAAAGGGGTGCAACAAAAGCTGGAGTTCATTGATGAGAAGCTAAATTAAAATGAGACTTAATAAGAGAAGCACATGATAAATCTAATGTTAATAATACAAAAGAAAAGCAAGCAAAAAATATAGAAGGGAAGCAAAAAAGATCAGAAAGGTTAAGAGGAAGTCTCACAATAGATTGGTAGGCAATAAAAAAGGAAACAGTAAAAGTTTTTATCGACACACAAAATAAAGGAATAAATAAAGGGTAACGTCGATTAGAGACAGAAAAGGAAATCTCATGGAGGATGAGGAATGGCAGATACTAAATTAGTATCTGCCTCAGTTTTTAGTTTGAATATAAGAAATGGAGGTGAAGCAATTAGCTCAAATAACTATAGGTAAGGAAGTGATACTGAAAAATTGGCAGAACTCAAAGTGGAAAAGGCATCAGAATCTAATGCCATGCACTCTAGAATGCTGAGGGTGATCCAACAGGAAATAGCAGGGCTGCTGATCACAATCTTTCAAGTAACCCCTGGATATGGAAGTTGTTGCAGAGGACTGGAAGGCTGCCAATGTAATACCTCTGTTCAAGAGAGAAAGAGATATGGCCCAGTTAGTCTAACATTGGTAGGAGTTCAGTTTCTAGCCATGATCTTATTGAATGGCGGAGCAGGCTTGAGGGGCCGTATGGCCTACTCCTGCTCTTATTTCTTATGTTCCAGAGGCCATAGAAAAACATGGGTTAATTAAGGACAACCAGCACAAACTTATAAAAGGCAAGTAGTGTCTAACAAATTTAATAGAGTTCTTTGAGAAAGTAACAGAGTGTATTGATAAAGGACATGCATGGATGTTGCGTACATAGATTTTCAAAGGGGTTCGATAAGGTGTCAGATAGGAGGCTTGTTGATAAAATTAAGGCAAATGTTATTAAAGGGAGTGTGGCCGCATGGATAGGAAGTTGATTAAAGCACAGAAAACAGAGAGTATGGTTAATGAATGTTTTTTGAACTGGAGGGTGGTGTTCCCCAAGGATCAATGTCAGGACCATTGCTCTTCTCAATAAACATAAATGATCTGGATTCAGGTATAGGGGCACAATGTCAAAATTTGCAGATGTTACAAAGATAGCAAGCTTAATTGTAAAAGTGGATGTAGACAGGTTAGTATATTGCATAGATTGATATTGGATGTAATTTCATGCAGCAAATTGTGAGGTGATACATTTTGGAAGGGAGAATATGGAGAGGGAATGCACATTAAATAACAAAACTTTAAAAAGAGTAGATGAGCAGAGAGACTTAGGAATTCAGATACACAACTCTTTAAAACTAGGAGGAGAAGTTGATAAAGCTGTAAAAAAAAGTATCTGGGCTACTACGTTAAGAGCATAGAGTACAAAAGCAAAGCGGTAAACTAAAACTATACAAATCTTTGGTTAGGTCATACATTATTGTGTGCCTTTTTGGTTACTCTACTTTAGGAAGGATATCAAGGTGACGGAGAAGGTACAGAAGAGATGCACTAAGATAATACAAGGATAAGAGACTTTAGTATTAAAAAACATTAGAAAAACTGGGACTTTTTTCATTAGAGCAGAGAAGGTTAAAAGGAGATCTGATTGAGGGTGCCCAAAAGTATGAAGGGTTTTGATAAGATAAGTAGGAAAAACTATTTCCACTAGTCAGTGAATCAATAAGTGGAGGGCACCAAAAGATTGAAGGGGCAGATTAGGAGCAATGTTTTTACGTAGAAGGTGGTTGGGACATAGAATGCCCTACCACAAACAGTGGTGGAAGGAGGATCCATAATACCTTTTAAAAGAGTAGATAAATAGTTGAAAAATAAAAACTTTAAAGGGCACGGGAAAAGGGCAGAGAAACGGATTAAATGAAACGTAATTTCAGAAAGCTGGCACATGTGTGATGGGCCAAATGGCCTCCCTTTGTGCTGTAAAATTCTATGATTTTATGATTCTCGATCCCCTATGATGTGCACCATTCTTGTGCAAGTAGGTGATCTGGTCCCAACTCCATACATCAGCTTGTAGTGAAAGCTGCAGTGGGCTTGCCACAGACTGCCAGTAGTAGTGTCTACAATTATCCATGTGGTGAGTTTGTGATCTCAACCATGCCATCAGTGGAAGGCCCCAATTGGTTGCAAACTCTTCCTGCCTCGTTACAATTTCAACCATTTTTAACAAGCTCACTAGGGTTTCTCTATATGGCCCAGAAAACAATATCTAACTACATTGTATTCAAAATACAATTAGATGTGTTTCTGGAGAGGGAAGAACTGAAGAAAACAGTGAGTAGGAAAGTAGGTGGGGATGGTCTATCAAAAAGAGATGGACTTGTTCGGCCTAATTGCTTTTCTCTGTTTCCTAAAAATTCTCCTGTGTTTATCCCTTGCAAGCTCCACAAAAATGTGAAAACTACAGAAAAATATTACTTGAAAACACTAGTTCTTCATTTTCAGCAGATAATGTGTCATAACAACCGAGTAAGAAAGCTTTAGATTTGTCCCCATGTCCTATCATAATAAAGCTTGATTGCTTAGTAAGATTCCTCTTGGATCTTGACTGTTTTTCTTCTACTCTGTGTTAGTGTTGCAGGTGCAGTGCAAGAAAACAGCTGGACAAGAACATCACGTTCCATAAATTGGTGGCTTACATGATCGCCTTGCACACGGGTAGGCTTTTCAGTGCCATCTGAGGAAGATGGCATTCTTCTGACCCCCTTGCATCCAGGCACAGAAAATGCAAGGCTTTGATTTGCTTTTCATTTTTCACAAATGTATGACTTGCTTGCTCATGTGATTCTGTAGGAGGGAGGGATTTTCCTCTTAGCTGCAATAGTGGCACAACTTCAAGCAAGGCACAACTTCTGCCTACCCCATGCTTGCACCCCAGACCCCAGCTGATTTTACAGGGTCATTTGAATAAGTTGGGCAGGCTGCCATGCCAAGGGCACCTGCTTCAGGTGGGGTGGAGGGAAGTTGCTGCGGTGACTGCCGCAGTGTAGCAGGGCCAATGGTACTGGCTGAAGTTGTGGATTTAAAAGCAAAATTAAAATTCAATTTTCCTGCCTTGCCTAGTGGAGTCAATTGCTCTGTGATAAATTGCACCAGGAAAATTGGTCCTTTTAATCCCCCCCTCACGCTCCCTCCCCCATGGCCCATAACAACTCTGGATGCCTGAACACGCAGCTTTGCTAACATGCAGATGACAGGAAATACATTGTATGATGTATTCTGATCAGTCTAATTACAACACAGTTGGCTATATATGGGTGGATACATTGTACAGCAGTTTTGATAATATGGTTCCCCATAAATAGAGGCAATGTGATCTTTCCAATACTTCATCTCCAATAAGCGTTTGCTTTAAGCCTCGGTCTGGGGAAGAGAAGAGTCGCCGATATTTTGCTATCTAACATTGTGGTCATCTTGTTCCCATAGCAATTCACATCGTGGCACATTTGCTGAACTTTGAATGGTTCAACAACAGCCGACAGTCAAAACAACAGACGTTGGACGCTGTGCTGTCCCGAATTGGAGGCAATAACACTGCCTGGCTGAATCCTATTAGGTCAGATCAGACGGTAAGAAGCGCTCTTTCGTAAGTAGATAACAATTTTTAGCAGAAAAAAGCCATTTTATACGCAACTAATTCATCACCTTCTTGCCACATCCCACAATACTTTCTCTCTCCAGAAACAGATCCAATTCTCTTGAACCCATTTATATTGTCTGCTTCAAAGGCATTTCCTGGTAACCTACTTTGCAACATGATTATCCTTTGAGTGAAAAACTTCATTAAAATTTCCTTTCCTATTCTTAACCATCTAATTTTTAACTTGTGTCCACTGGTATTTAAATCCTGTGCAACAGTGAACAGTTTTCCTGGATGAACATTGTCAATCTCTTTTATGGCCAAAGAATCATAGAAATTTCACTACAGAAGGAGCCTGTTCAGGCCATTGTGACTGTGCTGTTACTTGCTCCGATCCCCCATCTTCCCGGGGTTACCTATTCTAAACCCATTTTCGTGCTCTTTCCCCATACCCTTTAATATTTTTCATCTTCATGTTTATTTAATTCCCTGTTAAAAATCTTGCATAGTTCAATTGTCTTACTGGGAATACATGCCAACCATTATATAACTACTAAGAGCCTGGATTTTGTTTTCAGTGGGACATTAGCACAGCAGTAAATTCACTGTGAGCATTTTCCATAACTAGTATTAACTGCTGCGTGATCATCTGTTGGTTGTGGCTCTGACAACAGGAGAAGTCTACCTGTGCGATAAGTGTAGACAATGTTAAAAGCTTTACCCTGCAAAATGCCATTTGAACGCAGAACCCTGGTGAGGACAGGAGAGGAGCTGGACTACTCAAAAGCACCAAAAATAGGACAGTTGATGTTAAAATGGTTTCATTATGCAAAACCCAATCACTCCAGTCCACCAGCTCTGGTCATCAGCAGCAATACTAAAGACGGCTGGCACTGAGATAAAATCCCTTCAAAAATCAGGAGGCACACTGCCCAGGAGGAGGAAAATCTACTAACGTTTTGGTGATGAGAATCAGATGGAAGGTCCCCAAAAGGAGGAAAGGCTCCAAGGGGCAAAGTTTTCCCTTTCACCCCCAAATGCTAACATGTTTTAAGGATATTTCCACATCAAATTGGAAATCAGAACATCTCTTAGCATTGGCACAGGCCTGGAGTGGGTCAACAATCTGCTTTCTTGGTTTCCCATTTTTGTGCTTCTGGCTCCTGTTTCCCGTCTTGTCAGAAACACGCCCGCTGCAAGGAGACGAGTTTCTCGAGGACATGATTTGTAGTCATTGGTGCAGCACTTTAAAAGCGCTCCTGTAACATCGCTGACATTTAAATGCAACAACTTTGTTGTTGGAGGTTTGGGATAGGATTTTGTAACTCTCTGACCTTGTGACTGTTCAAGCTGACAGCCATTTGCAGTGTCAGCTGATTGGAATAATCTCAGGCCACTTTGACTGTGTGCTTGCAAGCTTCTTGCCTCAACTGAAATCTATAGCAATGGGATGGGAACCATTTACATCATCTCGTCCTGGTCGTCAGATTCAGAGGAAGAGCAGTCGCAGCAGCACCACAACCAGCCACAACAGCAGCACTAGCACCAGGAGCACCAACCTCCTCCTCACCCACCTGATGATGCACAAGGCAGAGGGCCTCAGGGCAGGGCTGCACCTCACCGCAGGAGATACCCCCAACACAGGGTTTACAGGCTGAGGATCAGCTTCCTCAGCATGACTGAGCAGCAGTGCCAAAAAAGGCTGAGACTTTCAAGAGAGGTAGTCGCTGACATCTGCGCAATGCTGCACCAACACCTGGAGCCCCAAGGAGCGTGTGGACACTCCTTACCAGTGGCTGTCAGTCACCACCGCACTCAACTTCTTTGCTTCAGGCTCCTTCCCGGGATCAACTGCAGACATCAGCGGCATCTCCCAGTCGGCCTCACACACCTGCGTCACCCAGGTTACCGATGCCCTCTTTGCAAAGGTGCACAATTACATCCACTTCTCCACGGATGGCCCAAGTGTGACCGCGCGTGCGATTGGCTTTGCCAATATGGTAGGCTTGCCAATGGTGCAGGGCATCATAGACTGCACACATGTAACCATGAGGGCCCCCTATCACAACCCAGCTGTATTTGTCAACCGCAAGGGATTCCACTCCCTGAACATCCAGCTGGTGTGTAACCACAGGAAGATCATCATGCATGTTTTCGCAAAGTACCCTGGCAGTTGCCATGACTCCTTCATCCTGCGCCAGTCTACTGTGTCTCAGCTCTTCCATCCACCAACCCAACTTTCCGGATGGCTTCTTGGCGACAAGGGCTATCCCCTGAAAAAGTGGCTTATGACACCGATGAGGAGGCCATCAAATGATGCTGAGGAGCGCTACAATGTGAGTCACATATCCACCAGAAACATCATCAAGCAAACCATCGGTTTGCACAAAATGCGCTTCCGCTGCCTAGACAGATCTGGTGGAGCCTTGCAGTATGCACCAGCCAGGGTGTCCAGAATTGGCGTGGTCTGCTGTGCCCTGCACAACATTGCACAGCAGCGCGGCTTAGTGCTGCTGGATGAACAAGTGGCTCAGTGCACAGCCTCCTCGGAAGAAGAGGAAGAGGAAGAGGATGAGGAGGAGAACGAGGAGGAGGACGGGGAGCGACACCGTGCGGGGCCGGATGTGACCAATCCAGCAGCAGGTGACCACATTGCTGGCCTTCAGGCAAAGGATGCACTCATCCATGGCAGATTCGAGTAAGCTTACGCTTCAACCACAGGTGGCTGGCACATGGAGATGAATATAAGTCCGCCATTCTCAAAACCCCAGGCATCATCTGCCCAATAAACGGTGGTTTGCGCTCAGTGTTACCACCAACATTCTAAATGGAATTCTCCCTGATTCTCACTCTTGAACTTCCATTTCCCAGAACACAGAGGCCACACTTTAGGTGATCTCAGCAGATCATTAAACCTTTTTCGACACTGAATCCATGTGTGTCTGCACACAGACCTCAAACTCACCTCCTCTGCAACTTGCAGCCAAGCTGCCTTGGTTTGCTGAGGAGGCCTCCTCCTTCCGTTTCCAGGGAAGAGGACCTCCTGATGTCCTCTGACTCCCTCCACAAGAGCATGGAGAGAGCCCTCATTGAACCTGGGTGCAGCCTTCATTTTTGGGGCTGCCATTCCTGCAGAAGCCAGCACTTTTAACACAAAAAAACTAATGCTTCTGTAAAGGGGACATGGCTCCTTTAAATCTTTCCTGAAACAACGCGTCATCAGAGGCGAGAACCTGACGCTCTGCAAGCAATTGCCTGCAGGGACCCGCACGTCGGCTGTAATGAGGCCAATCAAGCAAAAATCTTAACTGCAGGGCGGCGGCATCCGGGAGTGGGTCCGAAAGACGGCGAGCAGCGGACCCGCCATCAACCCGCCTCCTTTATTGAAATTGCGGCCTAAGTCTGACAGTGCAAGGGAGCTGAATTAACATCAGCTGAAATACATTAATACGAGCACTTCAAAGATTGTGGCCTAGAAATTCATTAAGGCGCTGCCAGCTTTGCAGCCAGTTACCGCCTAAAGAGGGCTTCTGTGCCAAAAATGAGTTTGCGCTGCGGTATTGGCGGCGGTAGCCGTTAGCGCTGCGCCGGCACCGATGACGTTATCGGTGTGCGCAGTGCCCCGGTTCCGCCCCGAAACCGGCCCGATCCCCATATTTAGTAGCGGCCGCCTCCTCCGAAGCGGCCGCAAACAGCGACCAGAAAACGGGGCCGTGCTGTAGCCTTAGTGGGGCGCTTTAAAGGGGAAGGTGCGGCCGGCCGCTTTTTCGGTGGCCGCCTGCCCGCACCTCCTTCCCCGGCCTCCTCCACCTCCCCCCCACCCCCCGCGGCATTGCCGGCTGCTTTCCGCGAACCCGGCACTTCTCTGTGGTGCCGGGCTCATTTGCCGGCACTCTCCAGCGGCGATCTCCCCGTTGCAGGCAGCTCCCCCTTAAGAGAAGGAGGAGGCCTGCAGTACCGCAGCCTGCCGCTCCGCAGCGGCTGGCGCAGCGGCGCCAATAGCGCTGAAATTCAGTGTCAGCGCCCCAAGCGGAGGCGGACACACCCTGGTATAGCGCCCGGTTCCGAATTGGGGCGCAAACACTGAATATCTGACGATCGCTAATGGCTCCCCGCCCAGCGCTAACTTTTGGGCGCGAGCGAGCTGGCCGCCCCAAAGTGAATTTCTAGGCCTGTGTCTTTTCAATTCTGTGTGTTTATTCTCCTTTGTGTAAATAATTCCTCAAATTTTCTCAGTATACAAGCAAAGAATACTTGTAAAAATTATCCCCCACAAAATAATTTTTTAAATAGAAAGGAGTTCTTTATGATAGGACCCTAAATCTTGGCTCCTGATAGAAAAACTGCCTCTTTTAAAGGGGTCTTTTTAAATGCAGTACAGACACAAAAAGCCTTTATCAGGTTGGATTATGTGTGAAAATCTTGTTTAGTCTGCATCACTGCTTTTTGATAAGTGCTGCTGTTGTTAACATGTATGCATCTCGTCCTCAGAATCCCAGCTATGTTGCATTCACCACCCTGGCTGGACTAACTGGAGTCATCATCACAATTGCGCTTATCCTGATGATCACATCCTCAACAGACACCATTCGCAGATCGTATTTTGAGGTCTTCTGGTTTACACACCATCTCTTTGTCATATTCTTTGCAGGACTCGTCATCCATGGCGTTGGGTATGTACGATGATACCTTACTTAAAATAGATGAGATTTCTGTGATTTTTGTGAAGAAAGAACTTGCATTTATATAGCACCTTCACGTCCTCAGGGTGACTCAAACAACTTTACAGCCAATGAAGTACTTTTGATGTGTAGTCACTGCTGTAATGTAAGATACGCAGCAGCCAATTTGCACACAGCAATTCCCACAAACAGCAATGTGATAATGACCAGATAATCTGTTTTAATAATGTTGGTTGATATAAGAGATATTCCATCGGACAAAGTGCCCCAAAACAGATAGGGACCATAACTGCAACTATTAGTATTGGGGACAGGTTCAATCCCTGGTTTGTGCTGAGAACATAAGAACATAAGAAATAGGAGCAGAAGTAGGCCATAAGGCCCTTCGAGTCTGCTCCGCCATTCAGTACGATTATGGCTGATCTTTGACCTCAACTCCACTTTCCCGCCCGATCCCCATATCCCTTGATTCCCCTAGAGTCCGAAAATCTATCGATCTCAGTCTTGAACATACTCAACGACTGAGCATCCACAGGCCTCTGGGGTAGAGAATTCCAAAGATTCACAACCCTCTGAGTAAAGAAATTCCTCCTCATCTCAGTCTTAAAAGGCCGACCCCTTATCCTGAGACTGTGACCCCCTAGTTGTAGACTGTCCTGCCAGGGGAAACAGCCTCTCAGCATCTACCCTGTTAATTCCCCTCAGAATCTTATATGTTTCAATGAGATCAACACTCATTCTTTTAAACTCCAGAGAGTACAGGCCCAATCTACTCACTCAATCTCTCATCATAGAGACAAGTTTTCAAGCATAAAAATCAGGACAAGAATCAAGAAGAGAAGCCAACTATTAAGGCTCAGTGATTAAGTTAGGATGCCTATGAATACAAGAGACTGAACATTTGCAGTGACATGTGCCCTCACTGCATAGTAGAGATATAACACAACACAAATATAATGTTCAAATTGATTATCCCCTAGCCGGAGAGTCTGGAACTAGGGGGTATAGTCTTAAGATAAGGGGTTGGCCATTTAAGACTGAGATGGGAGAAAAAATAATGGAGGCCCTAGGCATTATACGTCAGGGTTCTAATTAGAGCGGATGTGTGTCAGAAGACTGTAGAGTGGCCAATGTAATATCCATTTTCAAAAAGGGAGTTAGAACTAACCCTGATAAATACAGGCCAGTTACTTTAACATCTGTGGCAGGGTAAGGCTGAGTTAGCAGCCCTTATTGTGAATGGTGGTAGAGCAATACTGCTTGCGCAAAGGTAGGAAAAGAAATATCATCCAGGGTTGCCACATCTGATCACCGATGGCTCCTACTGGCGAGTGCATGGATGGTCATTTCCTGAGAACAGAATTAGGCTCAGCTGCAGTGCTTCCCCCTTAGGTGCACAGCATCCACATATGAACAAGGTAACAGTGGAGTGCAGACCACTGGCACTGTAACCCAGCAAGCGTTAGTACCTTCTGGAGAGATGGGGCGGGGGGAGGTGGAATTCAGGAAACAGACATGGAGACTTAGTTCTGGGGTAAGCGGGAGTCCGAGTATTTAAATGAGGCCCGAGTCAAAATCACTCTGGGCCACGCCATGCGAGTTTGTTGTTCGCCCAGGCACCCCCGCACCCCCCCCCCCACCCCACAGGCAGATCCCACCTCCACTTAAAACAAGGCCAGTGTGTTATGATCAGCAACATCATGACTGCAGATATTTATCACACCTATAATTGTGTTCAACACCAATTTGGCAGGAATGATCATGCCAAATGGTTATTTTAGTACTACGTTAAATAGCAATACAAAGAAACACCACAAACATCTTGAAAAGTTACTGTTGTAGGGATAGCTTCATCTGGAGCTTTTGAAGAGTCACAACAATCCAGTGTTGCAGTAAGTTCTGTGTGAAATTGTAATTTTACTTGCTGACCTGCCTGGTTCTCTAATAACCACTAATACAAACTTTTCTGATGAAGGGTCATCGACCTGAAACGTTAACTCTGTTTCTCTCTCCACAGATGCTGCCTGACCTGCTGAGTATTTCCAAAGTTTTCTGTTTTTATCTCTAATAACCATCTCACTTTCCCTTTGAATGAAACATGCCTTTTTTCTTTCAGCCGTATTGTTCGACACCAGACTGATGCCAGCATGGAGGTACATGAATACATGAAATGTCAAAATCGCACAGCGGATTGGGGCAAGATCGATGAATGTCCGACCCCTTCGTTTGAGGGAGGAGCACCTATGGTGAGTGTTTCTGTAATGAATTATTAATTTCCCTCTGCACCTCAAGGTCTCTCTAGATCATGCCCATTCCACAGTTGAGAAGACAGGTTGGAGAACTAATTCTGGTATCCACCAATCAGGCTGAATATGGCAACAGCTAGAAGCTACAAAGCAACTTTGGGTGATTCTTATTTATAATGTATTTCCCTTCCTGTGGGAAAGCTGTCACTTTGCCATGTCAGTAAAGAGAACAAAAGTGTTATGTCTGACATTGGTGATAGGTACTCGATTGCCTTGGCACGAATGGCCGCGCCTTCACCCTGCGAACCGATCACCAGGCTCTCACTGCCCTGCTGTCGACATCCGGCACGGGCCACAGACCACTGCGTCTACACCACTGGTCTGACCGCCTCCGCCAATACAATTTCAGTCTCCAGTTCACACCAGGACGTGACAATGTTGTTGCAGATCTGCTCTCCCGCACTGTCTCTGCCCCAGCCCTACTCGTCGGGTCTGAACATGTGGAACAGGATATCGTCCAGATGCTGCACACGCCTCTCCAAACCACAGTCTCTCTCCAGGAGCTCAAAGAGGCCTCTGAACAGGATCCGGCCCTCTCCCAGCTGTGCACCTTCATCAGAGATGGCTGGCCTCGCAAGGTGCCTGAGGAACTGTCTGCCTACTCCAGAGTTAAAGAGGAGCTCTCCTGCTGGAATGACTCCTGTGTTGCACGTGGGCTCTGCACTGTGGTCCCAAGTGCCCTTTGTGCGCGTGTTTTATCCATGGTGCATGAGGGCCACTTGGGCATAGTGAAGCTCAAACAACGATGCCGAGACCTAGTGTGGTGGCCAGGTATCGACAGGGAAATCGAGGCCCTGGTCAAGGACTGTGCAGCCTGCCTTGTAAGTGGCAAGACTGGCCACCAAGCTCCTCCACCCCTGCAACCCCTTGCCTGGCCCTCTCAGCCCTGGGAGCACCTGCAGCTGGACATCTGCGGGGAGATCCATGGTGTCCCCCACCATCAACGGTTCCTAGTGGTGACCTATGACCTGCACTCAAAATGGCCAGAGGTCACTGCCGTGGGCTCCGTCACCTCTCGGGTCATCATCGATATCCTTGAGTCCCTCTTCTCCCGCTGGGGGCATCCAAAGGCCATCACCACAGACAATGGCCCCCAAATGGTCTCTTCGGGACTCGCCTCTTACCTTGAGAGCAAGGGCATCCGTCACATACGCACAGCGTACTACCACCCCGAGTCAAATGGGGGGTGGAGCGTTTTAACCAGGCACTGAAAAATGGCCTCAGAGCACACCTATCCCAGGGGTGTGCGTTTGACAAGGCCCTCCTCCATACACTGCTGCACTACAGAGCCTCCCAGCATTCCACTACAGGGGTCTCACCCGCATCCCTCATGCTAGGCCGTGAGCTCATGCTGCCCCTTGGCAGGCTCCGCCCCTCGCTAGCTCAGAGCCCTGCTCCACGGGCTCAAGCCACAGTCGCTAGACAGCAGGAGAAGATGAAACTCCGCTTCGACCAGTCAAAGAGGGCCAAGGCACCCAACATCTCAGTCTCCGATTGGGTCAGAGTCCGCAGGCCTCACCGCAACAATAAGATGGCCTCATTCTGGTCCTCCCCTCTCCAAATCAGCCGCCAACTTGGACCAGCCACTTTCTGCCTCACTGACGGCTCTCGGTGGCATGCCAGCCGCCTTCGGAAGGTGCCAGCACCCCCTGATGCGGGATTATACGGACCTAATCCCCAAGCCTTACCCCCAGCGTGGCGGGATGCACATGTGGCTCAGCCAGCCAACCCTCAAGCAGATATTGTGCCTCAGCCTGCCCCTCACCAGTCCGCACCTCGGTCTGTTCGTACACGTTCTCGCCTTGGCCACCTACAGGACTTTGTCACTACATTTCATGTTTGAAATTCTGTGAGGGGGGAGGAAATGTTATGTCTGACATTGGTGATAGGTACTCGATGCCTTGGCCTGAGCACATGGAGTTTGATAGTGCTTGTGATGAAATATTCCATTCATCACTGCCTGTGACTGTGGTCGGTTTCAGTGTCATTTCCCTTCCCCCAGTCCTCATTGTATTGTTTATTGGAATGTGCTGGAATGTGCTGTGTGTAGGGCTCCGCCCATACCTGGCCCCTTTTGTAAGCTAGCTCAGTCTGGCCTCAGTCTCCAGAAGGAAGATACCTCTCTCTCTTACGTGCTACTTTCTAAGTTAATAAAAGCCTTGTTTTGTTTCGCTAACATCGAGTCTCGGAATTATTGAGGCACATCAGTGCTGTTATCGTTGTATTGTGTCTGACATTGGATATAGGTATTCGATTGCTTTTGCCTAGGAGAGTGTGTTTGGATCAGCCATTAAAAGCAACAGGAACTGAGCTCTGCATACGGCCTCTGGATTATCTTTGCAAACGCAACAGAAAGAGCTTGCCATGAGGAGATATACAGATTCAAAAGGTGCCCTCTACCATTTTGTGGTCAGTGTGTTTTTATAACAAGGCCAATAAAGAGTGTGAAAATCCACATGTGTGTAACTGATTTCTGATAACTCCAGCACTTCACTGACAATAACTTCATTAATGTGAAGAAACTGCATCAGATTGTGAGCCCTTCCCATCTTTAAAATGTCTGTCTTTGCTGCTTTGCACTGAGCCATCTGCCCTCACTTGACTTCAGTTATTATGGGCCTTTCAGTTTAGTAACTCGTTTACATCACTCTTTAGATGTTCTCTGTTCTCCTTACAATGTGTTGTTCTTTTCCAGACTTGGAAGTGGGTGCTTGGGCCGATGATATTATATATCTGTGAGAGATTAATACGACTGTATCGATCCCAACAGAGAGTTGTCATCACTAAGGTAAAAAAATTAAATATGCTGATACGAGATTCCAGTACTTTTATGGCAATGGAGCAAGAGGGCACAGACAGTGATGCCTTATCCGACCACCCCATTAATCATTCTTACAAACTATGCCCATAATATTTGGATCGGAAGTAAACATACAGGAAACTTTTTTTTATCCGGCACGGACGGGACTGACGTGGTGCCGGTTCATCAAAAATTCTGGATAACCGAACGCTATAGTAAAAGATACGGAGAGCCGACAGCTCCGTATAAAGCAACAAACCCTGTTGCTTAGCAACAAGTTCAGAACAATGGCCACAAGTTGCAAGCGTCTCTGTAGCTTAGCAACAGCTGCAGCCACACCCTTGCACAGCAACAGATGGAGGAACGCAAGTCAATATGAAGTAAAACCTACTGAATTTTGCTGGTTAACCGAGATTTCCGGTTATTTAGGTGTCGGTAAATCGAAAGTTTCCTGTAGTTAAACGGTTAATCACTGTACTTAGTTTCCACAGAGTTGCTGCAGATACATTCTCTCATAAAGGAATTAAAAAAAATATATTTTCCTATATTTATATATTTTCTTTCTCTTCAGGACTTTTACACGTACTCCTTCTGAACCTCTCCCAGGCCTCTGCAATGTTGGCCGTAGGCCAACTTCTCAGAGGTGCCTGAGTGAGAGCCTAGGTCAACTAGTTTTCTGTCTCTTCCTGTGCAGACAGGGACATTTCAAGAAGTTTTGGAGCCTTTTTTTGAGTGACCTCCAGCGGCCCTTTTAAGGACCACTGGTTATACAATTCAATACCTGGAAATATTGGTTGGAGCTGGCTTTGGCTCATCTAAACGAATTTAGGCATCCGGGTCAAAAATGGGTGCTGCACATTGCAGGTGGCCACCAGGGCCGTCTAAAAAAGGCTCCAACCTATTTAGCAGTGACTGAATGACTGTGCAAATCGGGCGCAGGCCTCTGCACTGCTAAATTGGCTACCATTATGGATGTTTCCTGCCAGGAAAACAGGCACAACGATGTTGAATTTAGACCCCATTATGTCTTAAGAGTTTTTCCTTGCATCTAAACCTGGTCTCAAAATACTTGATGTTGACACCCTCACCCTGATGACCAATATTCGCATGAATTACATTAAAAACAATGGTGTGTTTAGACTCACTGTAATTTTTGTTCCAGGCTGTCGTTCATCCATCGAAGGTCCTTGAGTTGCAGATGCAGAAGAAGGGTTTTAAAATGGAAGTAGGACAATACATCTTCATGAACTGCCCATCCATCTCACAGCTGGAGTGGCACCCCTTCACTCTGACCTCTGCCCCGGAAGAGGATTACTTCAGTGTGCACATTCGATCAGCTGGTGATTGGACAGATGGCATGTTTGAAGCATTTGGAGAGAGTAAAGCTGAGGCAATAAAACATATGCAACCAAGGTAGATCAAGGATAAAAACATAGAAAATGCAATCAACTTGTGCTTGTGCTTATAGTCAGAAAAGATGCCAAGCAGTGGTTATGCTACAATGCCAATATACTTTTGTTGTGTTTTTATTAAATTCTTTTAACAAATACAGGTTAAAAAATTTATGTCCATACATTAGTATAATAAAGAAACAAGAAAGAGCTTTACATAGAATTACATAGAGTTTACAGTATAGAAACAGTCCTTTTGGTCCATGCTGATGTTTATGCTCCACACGAGTCTCTTCCCACCCTTCTTCATCTAACCGTATCAACATATCCTCTATTTCTTTCTCCCTCGTGTGTTTATCTAGCTTCCCCTTTAATTAATCTATGCTGTTTGCCTCACTTTCCCCTTGTGATATACTTCTGCCTATATCAGCTGATGCTGGCAAGTGCTATGCCTCTTTTCATTCGTTCTAAGTTATCCTTGCTGCATTGGGGACACAAGTCATGCGTTTTGGCCACTCTTACACTAGTTATCCTCATTTACATATATTACAATAACCTCCCAACAGCTTTGGCCGCAAACACATGGAAAACCTCAGATCCAACTGGAAATATCAGCACAGCCATTACGGGGTAGAAACCAGGTCCACACTATAATATGCTGGTGTGCTGTACTTACGCCCAAAACTCACTGCAAAGTGCAAGTAAATTCACGGCCTTCATCTGTACTGGTGTTAATTCAGTGCCCTTCTACACTGTAACTCTTCTCCAGCCTGTCCTTGCATTGATATCACCAATTCTGCAAATATATATATATAGACTGTGGACAGAAAATGTGACATTCAACCTAAATGCAATTTATATGTAACTTTATTTTTAAGAGGTTCTGGATATTGAGAGTCCAATTTAAAAAGGGTCCTGATAGGCAATGAGAGAGAGAACATCAGGCCTGGTGTCCATCAGAGCACTGATCCTAGTGCCAGGTTACCTGGTGCTTGCACCTACCTGCCCAAGTTAGTTTTAACAGGAATATCGGTTTGAGGGTGGAGGAAAGTGCATTCCATCTTGAGGGAGGTGGAAAAGGAGAGTTGGAACTGTGTGACCTCTTTGAGTTCATGTCTTCTACGCACCACCTCCCCCCCCCTTCCCCAGTTATATTATCGTATTGATAGTCAATGTGAAGAATTGGATGGTTTATTAGAGACCAGTGGAGGATGTGTCGATAATACCTATCTGCCATGTTATGAGCCTTCCTCCTAGAGACTAGGTGAGCTACATATAACTCTAATTATCGAGGAATATTAATAGTGACCACGGACTAATCCACAGCCAGGCCATTTCATTGACTAGGATACATGCCTGGGAGCAATGTATTGAAGGGTGAAAACCATTAATGGGAAGCAATACTGGAAATGGTTAGCATTTACAACAAGATGAATATTGAGTAATTTACTGAGTTTTTTTAGGAGAACCAATTCATTTTGAAAATATTCCCCATTTCCAAGAAGCCTTGTGTAAGTAATGTTCATCTTTGCTATACCTGGGCAGACATGTGATGTCTGAAGAATGGACAACATTGAAGTCCCTGCTTAGCTCCCTTTGTAACACTCAGCCTGAGAGCTATTTTGGATTGAATACTTTGCATTCACTGTAACTTCCTTTCCTTTTGTCCCGCCAGGATCGCAGTGGATGGTCCTTTTGGTACGGCCAGTGAAGATGTCTTCCATTATGAGGTCAGCGTTTTGGTTGGAGCTGGCATTGGAGTGACTCCATTTGCATCCGTTCTCAAGTCCATCTGGTACAAGTATGAGAATTCTGATGCTGGACTGCTGACAAAAAAGGTGTGTTTTTTTAAACTTATGTTTCTAAACCTCATCCTTCCTCTCCCCCCCCCCCCCCCCACCCACCCCACCCAACCCAATTCCCTTGCACCCAAGAGGTTAGTTGGCCTGAGGGCACTGACTCTTCCATACTCACTGTCAATGGGACTCTACGACTACTTGACAGGAGGGATACAGCATGAATTGAGTTCCCCCCACCTCTCTCCTCAGTTGTGAAAGCTTCCCAACTTCTTGGTCAGTGGCGTGTTCTTCCAAGAGCAGGGGCAAGAGTAACAATTCAGTATAACTAATCTTCCCCATCTCTGAGTGCAACTCTTTAAAGAATGGGTAATGTGGTTCCTCACTCCTACCCAAAGAAGACTCAGTGAAGGAATTGCTCAAAGACAGAGTGAAATAAAAATGAATACTCATGTAAAATGCTGAAATATTCTGGCTGGACTTTGTGCAATGGTTTCCCTCTCTATCTGTTGGTAGATTTACTTCTTCTGGATCTGTCGAGAGACCCAGGCATTTGAATGGTTCGCCGACGTGCTACGATTACTTGAGAGTCACATGGAACAATTGGGCAAGCATAACTTCCTCAGCTACAAACTCTGCCTGACTGACTGGGACAGTACCCAGGTATTGTGTCGAAAGATATAACTAGTTATCAATAATCAAATAATGAACAAATATCATGTCTGAGGATGTAACTATACTGATTATTAGTAGCCAGGCACTGCACGAGAATGTAGAACTACAATAGTAATGGTATCCCAATAATAACCTATTATATTTAATTTTTAAAAATTGTACGTGAAACATCACTCTAAGATCCACTTCTGATTGGGGTTGCCACCTTTGCCCTGGTTTCAGGGTTAGGTCCTAAAAGATGATGTCTTCGGTTAGCCTGGTCTTTCCCTGACTCTTTGGTGCCTTCAGTGGAGCAAAGGAGGTGGGGTAACTGTGAGAGCCAAAACTAAGTGAACAAATATCATATTTGTTCTCAGAAATCAGTCAGAGGTGATGGCTTCAATCCAGAGACCAGCCACAGCATGGTGAATTTTTACAAAGGACATGAGTGTATGTCTGTAGCCCTTTACACAGAGCTTCTAAACCCTGGTATGCAACTGTGGAAAGGAGCTGTACGGAGATCACACTTTCCTATAAGGAGGAGAGGGAGAGTCCATTTAATTGCTGGCTATTTGTTTCAATAAACAATTACATCAAGTTCTCCTTTTGTTTGACATCTCTTTATTCTCACAGGCCACTCATATCAAGGTGCACTTCGATAAAGAGACTGACGTAGTGACTGGACTCAAACAGAAAACACACTATGGTAGACCCAACTGGGACAAAGAGTTTCAGATGATAGCACAGGCTCACCCCAAGTAAGTGGGAAAAGCATAGTCAACATCTTCTTAGTGAATGACTATCAATCTATAACAAGGATTTTTTCTTAATTACTTATTTATGATATTCACTATTAAGAATTTAACATTGAAATGTTTTCATTCCTTGTGTCAGATATTTATCATTTTCTTCATGTTCCATATGTATCCATGCTACATACCATACCTGCTCTGGAGTGTGTGCAGGCAAGCTGCTCCCACTAGGTGGTCAGGGGTGAGTGAGAGTGACCATGGGTGTATGAGTGATCAGAGGTGATTGAAACTAACCATGGGTTTGAGAGAGTGACCATGGGTGGGTGAGAGTGACCATAGGTGTGTGAGAGTGACCATGGGTGGGTGAGTGACCAGAGGTGCGTGAGAGTGACCATGGGTGGGTGAGAGTGACCATTGGTCAGTGAGAGTGACCATTGGCTGGTGAGAGTGACCATGGGTGGGTGAGAGTGACCATGGATAGGTGAGAGTGACCAGAGGTGAGTGAAAGTGACCACGGTTGGGTGAGAGTGACCAGAGGTGAGTGAAAGTGACCATGGGTGGGTGAGAGTGACCTTGGGTGGGTGAGAGTGACCATGGGTGGGTGAGAGTGATCACGGGTGAGTGAGAGCGACCATGTGTGGGTGAGAGCGACCATGTGTGGGTGAGAGTGATCACAGGTGAGTGAGAGTGACCATGGGTGGGTGAGAGTGATCACAGGTGAGTGAGAGTGACTATGGGTGGGTGAGAGTGATCACAGGTGAGTGAGAGTGATGATGGTTGGGTGAGAGTGACTATGGTTGGGTGAGAGTAACTATTGTTGGGTGAGAGTGACCATGGGCGGGTGAGAGTGATCACAGGTGAGTGAGAGTGATCACAGGTGAGTGAGAGTGATCACAGGTGAGTGAGAGTGACTATGATTGGGTGAGAGTGACCACAGGTGAGTGAGAGTGACCATGGTTGGGTGAGAGTGACCACAGGTGAGTGAGAGTGACCATGGTTGGGTGAGAGTGATCACAGGTGAGTGAGAGTGACTATGATTGAGTGAGAGTGACCATGGTTGGGTGAGAGTGACCATGGTTGGGTGAGAGTGACCATGGTTGGGTGAGAGCGACCAGAGGTGTGTGAGAGTGACCATGGGTGAGTGAGAGTGACCATGGTTGGGTGAGAGTGACCATGGTTGGGTGAGAGTGATCATGGTTGGGTGAGAGTGATCACAGGTGAGTGAGAGTGACCATGGGTGAGTGAGAGTGACCATGGGTGAGTGAGAGTGACTATGGTTGGGTGAGAGTGACTATGGTTGGGTGAGAGCGACCAGAGGTGTGTGAGAGTGACCATGGTTGGGTGAGAGTGATCACAGGTGAGTGAGAGTGACCATGGGTGAGTGAGAGTGACCATGGGTGAGTGAGAGTGACTATGGTTGGGTGAGAGTGACTATGGTTGGGTGAGAGTGACTATGGTTGGGTGAGAGTGACCATGGTTAGGTGAGAGTGACCAGAGGTGCGTGAGAGTGACCATGGTTAGGTGAGAGTGACCATGGGTGAGTGAGAGTGACCATGGGTGAGTGAGAGTGACTATGGTTGGGTGAGAGTGACCATGGTTAGGTGAGAGCGACCAGAGGTGTGTGAGAGTGACCATGGTTGGGTGAGAGTGATCATGGTTGGGTGAGAGTGATCACAGGTGAGTGAGAGTGACCATGGGTGAGTGAGAGTGACCATGGGTGAGTGAGAGTGACTATGGTTGGGTGAGAGTGACTATGGTTGGGTGAGAGTGACTATGGTTGGGTGAGAGTGACTATGGTTGGGTGAGAGTGACCATGGTTAGGTGAGAGTGACCAGAGGTGCGTGAGAGTGACCATGGGTAGGCAAAAGACTCCTCCTATTCTTCTCCTCTACCCCTGCAGGAAAATGCATGGCCTCTTCCCAGGCACCTCCTTACAATGGCACAGATGAAATCAGTAATTAATCACATCCAGAATTGAAGGTGTAAATCCTCATCCTACCATTCTATGGTTTGGATCACTTGATATTTTTTTATTATTATTCATTTACAGGATTCGGGCATCGCTGGCAAGGCCAGCATGTATTGCCCATCCCTAATTGCCCTTGAGTGTCTTGCTAGGCCACTTCAAGTTTATGTTGGAATTGAGTAATAAGCTCAAAATAACAGGTTGTAATGATGAGCCGCAGTGTGGGGCCAAAATGTCACATTTAAAAACAAAATGCTTATAATTCGATTAACAAATAAAAAGTAATTTGAGGAACATTGCGTATCACTGCTCTGTTGTGCCACAGTATAAAAGGGCACATGTTCAGGTTTGCAATCCTTCATCTACTGAGTTTGCAGTTTTAGCTGTGCCCAAGGGTGAAGAAAGCAGAGACAGCGAACCTAGGCTGATCTAGTTCACTTTCTGCCGCCAGTTACAATGCAATACTGCCAGAGGCCAAGAGCAGATTGGCCAATCGCCATCTCTACAAGAAGGTAGAGCAAAATGCAGGAAGATCTGGGAGAGGAAATGAGAAAGAGTGAGCAATTTAAAATAAACTCATAATTAGTCTTAGAGTCCCTACATTACTGATTTCCTGGGTGAACGTTTGAGCTCATGATTGATTTTCAGTGCTCTCTGCTCCTTGACAGTAAATAATTGCCCAGGTCAGATACGACACAAGTTAGATGCAGAGCACAGCTGTTCTCTGCACTGTTGTCACAATATGTTACAATTATAATAACAATGTGTACATTGTTATAAACAAGAACAGAAAGTATAGAGCTGTCAGTCAGCATCTGTAAAGAGAAAAGACAGGTTAAATTTCAGGCATAATCCTTCATCAGAACTGAAAACTGAACAATAAGCAAACTGCTAAAGGTCGATAAAAGCAAGGAGCAAAAATAAAGAATGTGGGAAATTGGAGACTGAAAATAGAAAATTCTGGATGTACGCAGTAGGTTTACCAGTCCCAGGGAAAGAGACCAACATCCTGGGGGCAGATCTCACTGCTAGAACTGTGTTCTGATGAAGAATTAACACCTGAAATGTCAACTCACCAACCCCACATCACCAGCACCCCATTGCAAAGAAAATAGGGATATAGCTAAGCTCTTAAGTTACTAAAATCAGTGTTCAGAGCAGAGGGCTGTTGAATACCCAGGATCAAGATGAGATACTGTTACTAATGTTTGCCATCAGCCGGACTGTTAAAGTATAAAATGCCAAACACAGAGGAGTTAGAGTGGGAAGGGGAGTTACAGTGGTGAGCCACAGGGGGTTCAGGGTCACACATGTGGACAGAATGGAGGTGTTTAGCAAAACTGTCAGCTAACTTTAAAGTCCGCGCCTCAATAATACACGGACTTCGGGAGAACAGTTTAACAGGTACTTTACTGAACAAGAGGCAGCTTGAAACTGAAACTACAGAAGCCTGCTAGGGCCTTTTATACAGGGGTGGTCACTGCCGGTACTGCAGTCTAAGACCAGTTATTCCCTTAAAGGTACATACACAACAATTCCTCCCCTTTTAGATAAACAGTACATAACATTCATTTAACAACTAAGTAATAACTAATTACAATTACAATTTTCTCAGTAATATATACATCAACTGAAATAGTAATTTATAAGTTCAGTCTTTGAGGAGGCTTCCTGATCCGGACTGGATAGCGCCTTTCTCGAGTATCCTGTTCTGGCGGTGGAGTCAATTCTGGCTCATTGTCATTGGTTGGTTCGTCAGCTTCCAATACCCCTGCTTCTGAGGTAGACGCAATCTGTACTTCGGGCTCATTACCAGGTGCACATGCTTGTGGTACAGGTTTGGCTTGTTCCTGTGACTCTAGAATCTGATCAGCATGGCGCCTCACTATGCTCTCTCCAACATCCACTGTGTACATTAGTGGTCCCTGCTGTGTGCATAGCGTGCCTGGCTGCCATTTTTCTGTTCGGTAGTCGCAGGCCAAGACTGGTTGCCCTATCTTGAAGCTCTGGTTGGCTTCTCATTTATGTGCTGGAACTGCTTATCCTCAACATCTCGTCTTATGTTTGGTTTGAGCAAATCCAAGCGACATCTTAGTCTCCGGTTGAAAAACAGTACGGCTGGAATTTGGTTGGTTACTGCATGTGTCGCATTCCGGTAAGCAAACAGGAAGTTATCCACCTTGTGTTGCAGTGGTATGTTGTCATTATACATTGCCTTTATGGCCTTTTTAAAGGTCTGAACAAACCTCTCAGCCAATCCATTTGTGGCTGGATGATATGGGGTAGATGTGTAATGTTTCACCCCATTATTCTTCAGGAACCTCCGGAAATCCTCAGACACAAACTGTGGGCCATTGTCGGAACAGATCTGTTCTGGCAACCCATTCCTGGCAAAGATGGTCCTTAGGACTGCAATAGTTTTCTCCGTGGTGGTGGAGGACATTTTAATGACCTCTGGCCATTTCGAATGGGCATCCACAGCGATTAGAAACATTGAGTCCATAAATGGACCAGCGAAATCAATGTGTAGCCGTTGCCATGGAGATGAGGGCCACTCCCATGGATGTAGTGGGGCCTGTGGTGGAGCGTTTTGGACCTTCTGGCATCCTGTGCATCTCTTGGTCATATCCTCGATTTCTTTATCGATTCCCGGCCACCACACAAACGCCCTGGCTAGGCTCTTCATTTTTACCCCTCCCAGATGACCCTCGTGAAACTCATTGAGTACTCTATCTCTCAACTTGGGTGGAATTACCACTCGGGATCCACACATCAAGGTTCCCCGGCACACTGACAGCTGTTCCCTCCTTGGCGAGAATGCTGGCAACAGTGAGTCGCCATATGCTGGCCATCCCTGCACCGTCAAATCATAGACCCGAGAGAGTGTCGGGTCATTTCGGGTTTCCTTCTCAGTACTTGCGTTTGTAACAGGCAAACATTCGACTATGGTCGCGTGGAATATCTCCACAGGGTCCACTGCAGGTGCTTCCTCCGCCGTAGGCAACGGTAGGCGCGACAGCTCATCAGCGTTTCCATGTTGTTTCGTACCTTTGTACTCTATGTCATACTGATGTGCCCCTAGAAAAAGTGACCATCTTTGCAGCCGTTGCGCCGTCATCACCGGAACGCCCTTCTTTGGGTTAAAAATTGAGACCAGGGGTTGATGATCAGTCAGTAGGGTGAATTTCTGCCCGTGCAGATAGTGATTGAACTTCTTCACCCCCCACACCAGGCTGAGGGCCTCCCTGTCAATCTGGGCGTAGTTACGCTCGGCTGAGGTTAGCGAGCGCAATGCAAAGGCTATTGGCCTCTCTGAACCGTCACGGAATTTGTGTGACAGCACCACTCCAAGGCCGTAAGGTGACGCATCATATGCCAACCGAATCGGTAGTGTTGGATTGTAGTGGGCCAATACTTCTTTTGAAGTGATTTGGCATTTACATTCCTGAAAGGCATGCTTACACTCATCACTCCATTTCCATGTTACACCAGTTTGAAGGAGGGCGTTCAGTGGGTGCAGAATTGTAGATAAATTCGGCAAGAACTTATGGTAGTAGTTCACCAACCCAAGGAACGACCTCAGTTGCGACACATTTTCTGGTGCTGGAGCCTTGATTACAGCCTCAATCTTGTCCGGCGACTTATGCAACCCTTCCTCATCAATCATGTGGCCACAATACGAGATTTGTCTCCTGAAGAACTCGCATTTGGGACGGTTGGCTCGTAGCCCATATTCCTGCAATCTCGTGAGCACCTGTTCCAGGTTGGCAAGGTGTTCATTGTCATTTTCGCCCGTAACCAGGATGTCGTCCAAATAACACTGGGTCCCCGGGATCCCTTGCAGGACTTGTTCCATTGCCCTCTGCCACATAGCCGGGGCCGATGCTACCCCAAATACCAGTCGATTGTACTGGTAAAGGCCTTTGTGAGTGTTTATCGTGAGGTATTTCCTAGATGCTTCTTCCACCTCCATTTGTAGATACGCTTGAGCCAGGTCAATCTTTGTAAAATGTTTTCCTCCAGATAGTGAGGTGAAAATATCTTCTATCCGCGGAAGCGGATACTGTACTGTGTGCAGGACTGGGTTCACAGTCACCTTGAAGTCCCCACAGATGCGAACCTTCCTTGGCTCCCCAGGCGTGCTGCTCAATGCTTTCTTCATTACAGGAACGATGGGTGTGGCCCACTCGCTCCAGTCCACCTTAGACAGCACCCCCGAACGCTCCAGACTCTCCAGTTCAGCTTCCACAGCTGGGCGTATCGCGTATGGCACCGGTCTGGCCTTGAAAAATTTTGGGGTTGCGTTATCCTCAATCTTTATCGTTGCCTTTACTCCTTTTAGAGTCCCAAGTCCTTGTTGGAACACCTCTTCCGCGTCAGATAGAATTTGTGACAGACGTCCAGGTGCGACGTCATCATCTTTTTTGTCAGTCACAGTTAGTGCCAGAATGGAATGCCAATCCAATTGTAGTCTTCGGATCCATTCACGTCCCAATAATGGTGGTCCTCCATCTCGTAGTATATACATGTATAGTTTCTGTGTTTCCTTTCCGTTATATTCAACTGGCACCCTTATTTTTCCTCTGGGGTAGACCTTTTGCCCCGTGTATGTCTTCAATACAATGGACGTGTCCTTTAAGGGTATGTGTGAGAATAGCCGCTCATAGTCTCGTCGATTCATGACAGTTAGGGCTGATCCTGTGTCCAATTCCATCTTCACTGGGGACCCTGCTATCATGAGGGTGACCCAAATGGTTCGGTGATCTTCTTTTGCGATCACGTTGTGTAACTTTAAACAACTTAGTCGCCTGCTCCCGGAGTCCTTATCACTCTCCTGATCTTCTGAACTACTATCTGTCAGTTTCTTTACTTTCCTGTACTGTTCCTTAGTAGTTCTTGTCGTGTTGGTCTTCTTTCCCGACCTGCAGACTCTTGCTATATGTCCCATTTTCCCGCATTGCCTGCATATTTTGTCTTTAAACCAGCAGTCCTTCTGCTCATGGGTTGTTCTGCCGCAGCGATAGCACTTTTCGGCTCCATACGCCATTTCGTTAGCGCTGTATTCTTGTGGTTTCTGTTGTATTTCCGCAGCTCCCCGTGCTGCTGCTTCGTAGGATACTGCCACGCCGAAAGCCTGTTCTAGCGTCAGGTCCTTTTTTGAAAGTAGTCGTTTCTGGGTTCCTTCACTCTGGAGCACGCAGACAAACTTATCCCGTAAGGTGTCTGCCAGTCCTGCTCCGAACTGGCAGTGCTTCGATAACTTGCGTAGTTCCGTAAGATAGTCAGCATTGCTCTCATCTTTGTGCTGGTTTCTTTTATGGAACTTGAATCTTTCTGCTATCAGCAGTGGTGTAGGGCTTAGGTGTTCCTGTAAGATATGAACAATCTCCTCAAAACTTTTCTCCATTGGTTTAGCTGGGGTAATTAAATTCCGCAATAGGCCGTACGTGCTCGCACCCATCAGATTTAATAATACCGACGCCCTCTTTCCATCGGCCCCCTCATTTGCCTTGCAGTACACTTCAATTCTTTCCACATACGTGGTCCAGTCTTCTACCTCGTTGTCGAAAGCAGTGATACTGCCACTTTTTGGCATCTTGGGCGATTTAAAATGGTGCCTCCCGCGCTTTTGCTTCTTCCCCAATGGAATAAAATGGCGCCTCCCGCGCTTTTGCTTCTTCCCCTTACTGCCACGCTGCTCCTAGCGTTCTACGGGATAATGGCGGCGACCCGCAGCTTCGGCGCGCCTCGCTTTCCTTCCCCCCCGTTTAGTTTCTCTCCGCTGTCCTGTTCTCGAGCACCGACCGCGCCCTGTGCGCTCCACCCTCTCTCTCTTGTTTTCTTTTCCCGGCGACGCTGCGCGGCCCGATTTGTAGAGCCGCTCGATCGAGCTTGAGCCCGCCGCAGTCCGGAAGGGTCAGCGCGCTACCTGCACGATTCGCTGGAACCACAGTCTCTCCCGCAATTCTCCAAACACCGATGGATTCTTTGGCCGGTTGCCCTCGGTCGACGCCCGTTGCTCAGACTACGACCTTCCAGGACCTTCCTTTCAGGCGAGATCCCCGTGAGATGATGCCACACTGCAGATGAGTTCGAACTTACTCGTCGCCACTGTAAAGTCCGCGCCTCAATAATACACGGACTTCGGGAGAACAGTTTAACAGGTACTTTACTGAACAAGAGGCAGCTTGTAACTGAAACTACAGAAGCCTGCTAGGGCCTTTTATACAGGGGTGGTCACTGCTGGTACTGCAGTCTAAGACCAGTTATTCCCTTAAAGGTACATACACAACACTAACCTGTCTTTGGACTCCCTAATGTAGAGAAGGCCACACTGAATACAGTACACTAGATTGGGCTAAGTGGCAGGTAACATTCGCGCCACAAAAGTGCCAGGCAATGACTATCACAGAATCACAGAAACCCCACAGTGCAGATAGAGGCCATTTCGGCCCATCGAGCCTGCACCGACACATATCCCACCCGATCCCCGTAACCCCTACACCAACACATATCCCACCCTATCCCCGTAACCCCACGCATTTAATCCCCCTAACACTAAGGGTCAATTTATCATAGCCAATCAACCTAACTCGCACATCTTTGGACTGTGGGAGGAAACCGGAGCACCCGGAGAAAACCCACGCAAACACGGGGAGAATGTGCAAACTCCACACAGACAGTCACCCGAGGCCGGATTCGAACCCGGGTCCCTGGCGCTGTGAGGCAACAGTGCTAACCACTATGCCACCGTGCTATCTCCAACAAGCGAGAGTCTAACCACCTCCCCTTGACATTCAGTGGCATTACCATCGCCAAATCCCCCACAATCAACATCCTGGGGGTCACCATTAACCAGAAACTTAACTGGACCAGCCACATAAATACTGTGGCAACAAGAGCAGGTCAGAGGCTAGGTATTCTGCAGCGAGTGTCTCACCTCCTGACTCCCCACAGCCTTTCCACCATCTACAAGGCACAAGTAAGGAGTGTGATGGAATACTCTCCACTTGCCTGGATGAGTGCAGCTCCAACAACACTCAAGAAGCTCGACACCATCCAGGACAAAGCAGCCCGCTTGATTGGCACCTCATCCACCACCTTAAACATTCACTCCCTCCACCACCGGCGTACCGTGGCTGCAGTGTGTACCATCTACAAGATGCACTGCAGCAACTCGCCAAGGCGTCTTGTCAACCATTGTTGAGGTAAAATCTTGGCTGAGGGAAAGGTGATAGGACATTTGGCGCAGAAAGTGGAGTCTTTGAGTGAGATTATCGATTTGTTCTGAATTCAGGACAGTTTTGTGCTATTGGGCAGTGCCCATTGGGATCTGAATGGGTCTTGTTCAAACTTATTTCACATGTACCCTTACATCCTGATGAAAGAGTAACCTTTCATTTTATCAGTCTTGACTGGACTAACACCTGATTTTCAGAGATAAAAGATAGTATGCAAAAAAAGATAAAATCTGAAATCAGTAACTTATGAATTTGTACCTCTGCAGAACATCTATCGGAGTCTTCCTCTGTGGACCACAACCTCTGGCTAAAGCTTTAGAGCAATGCTCGAACAAGTACTCTGAGGTCAACCCCTTGGGAGTCCATTTCCATTTCAACAAGGAGAATTTCTAGGTTTCAGGGGTAAGATCAAATAACTGGTAGAACACAGCAAGACTGAAGATGTTCCGATTTCACAAGCACACCATCTTGAAACTCATTGGATATGCAGGCTGGAATTCTCCAATTCATTTTTCCCATTCATTATAATGGATGGGGAATCATGGACTGGCATAAGGTGTGCACAATGAGTAATATTGACATCACAATAGATGCTATTCATGATGCTCAAAATAAATGTTATTGTGGACCATATTTATACCAAAAATATTACTGCATTTAATTTTTTTTAATGTTTATTTTTGTTCACATTTTTTCTCAAACCTGCTGAATTGAAATGGAGGGTGGTCAAAAACCACACACATTATGACCGGAGGTGACCTCCAGGGAGTTCGCATTTGAGCACGGTGGGAATACCCCTCAGTGTACAATGCGATTTGCATCATCAATCCATCATTGATGATGCAAAGGAAATGTATTTTAGTCCTGCTGGCTATGGCATAATCAGGGAACCAGGAAATTTGAAGCTGGTTTAAGTATCTAGTCAGCAGCTGCTTTATCTTTTACTGTTAAAAACACTGGGCAGAACTTTCAGCAGTAGTAGATTGGCTGCCTGTTATAGAGCCTGTTGTATTTTACTTTCCATTCATCAGAACTGCAAGATATTACAGATCATCCAGTTCTGACGAAGGGCGATACCAGAAATTTTAACTTTTTTCCTTTCTTTACAGATGCTGCCTGACCTGCTGAGTGTTTCCAGCATTTTCTGTTTTGGTTTTAGTATGAAACCCTTGTTGCTCAATTGCTGTATGGGTTAACAAGGGGAATGTTAGCATTAACATGAGGCTTTGAGACAATTAACCCATGACCAATGTAACAGTAATGTCTTGATATGTTTAAGCGGCCAAGCTATTTAAAATCAAATCTACTGGCCCACAGGAGCTCCAGTCTTGGTCCACAAGCATTGTAATAATAATAATAATAATTCAACTTTATTGTCATTGTACAATGCACAAGTACATGAACAACAAAATGTGATCTTGCAAGCTCCCATGAGTCCAGTACAAATAACATTAACATTAAACGTAAATAGCACCGTCCTGGGAGAAGCAAAGCCGCTGCGTCTGTGCACGCCGCCATTCCATTTCCACCATTCCTCCTGTCCGACAATCTTCAGCCCAACGCCCGGGCCTGCTCACCAGCCGCCCCTCCCGGGGCTCCTTCCGTGACCTTCTGCTGCAAATGGCTGTCAATCTAATGTAGTTTGGAGGGATACGGCTCTTTAATATTCCCGTTACAGTATATTTTCATAGTATTTTGAACGATATATCTACAGCTGATCTAATGCCAGTTGGCAGTCAGTCTGAGACTAGCTCAGACACCAAGCTAAATCAGTGACAGGATTTTGCCGTACAAGACGTGAGCGATGTTTCAAGATGCAAGAAAAAGAAGTCTTTGTTGTTTTGACATCGAGTAGTAGAGATTGTAACTAATGTAAATTTATACTGTTTGTACTGAATAATGTTCATTTAGCTGTTTAATGTGAAGTAAATTTGCCTGTTGGTTTATGGACTGAACCTCAGTTTGATAGAACGTATATTCAATCTGCCGGTCAAAGACAAGGGGACCATATATATTCCAGAGCCCAAATGGCTAGTGTTTCTCTTCAATCCCTGGGTCTTGCTACATGTAAATAGATTGGGCAAATAAAGACACACTCTGATTCACAGAGGACACAAGGTCAATTTACAGGATTAGACATTGATACGGAACCCAAGTAGTACATCTAATGTATAAACCCATAACAGAACCGTGGATTCTCCAAAAGGAAGATGAAAAAGCATTTAAATTTAACCCAAGAAGTTTTACAGATCTTGATATTCTATTTTCACCCTTTCATTTCAATTTTTTTTGAATATCTTTTAAAGATGGAACAAATGTTTTAAGATGTGATCGAGGGCACAGAAGGTAGGATACATGTACTGATTAAGATAGGGCATGCTTCAGTAGATTAGGCTAAAGGGTGCTTGGGATGGTTAAATTAAAGTTGTCTGTAGATTGCTCTCTGGCTTCTTCAAAATTCTATTTTAGAAGTGGCAGGGAAAGGAGGAAATATACTAAGCTTAGATGTGAATGGGGTACAGGTTTTGTTCTGAGAAAATTGTCATGTTAAAGAAATCCAGGAACCAGTAACAAATTCAAGGCACTCCTATGCGATATGCTATTGGTGAACTACAAAGATAACTAAAACCATTGACAAAAACAAAGTATCATTTTATTCAGTGGTTGCACTCTTGTCTTGGAGTTAGAAGGTTGGGGGTTCATTCCAGGATTTGGGCACATAATCTAGTCTGAAAGTTCAGTGCAGTACTGAGGCACTGTGGTGCAGAAATTCCGATCCCTACAGGTGTGTACGCGCTGTGTACTCACCCGTAGGGACATCAGAAATGCCGGTTTCAGACATGCACTGGAAACCAGCATTTCCGATCTGTCAAGAAAGCACTTGACAGATCCTCCAGCTGCCCTGGAGCAGGGCCTCCGCGGGTGGAGAGCTCAGCTTTTTGGAGACCCTCCGCCCGCAGAAAACACTTACAATTCTTGCGCCTGCAGGATAAGAGTTGAAAAAAGTTTTTTAAAAATTTCCACTGATTTATCATTTAAAAATACTTTAAAGGTAAGTTTATTTTTAGCCCCGTTAAAAACTTTAATTATTTTTTCAAAAAATAAAATTTGTGTTTAAAATACTTAATTTATTGTAATTTAGTCATTTTAAAAATGTGATTAAAAAAAAATGTATTTGAAGTTTTACTATGTTTTGGGGGTGATCTCTTCATATATTTGACAGGTCTTCCTGTTGAATGTATGAAGGGAGATTCCCTTCTTTGATTGGCTCCCCATGGCCCACTTGATCCCAGGGACACTGCGAACCGCCTGCGCCTCTGGGATACGTGGGCCCTGCACACCGGCAGTTTGGAGAGGCCCAGCAGCGGAACTCTGCGCCTCCTGGGAGCCCTCCGCCCACGGGAGGCCTGCGATCGGAATTTCTGAGCCATTAATATCTCTCAGATGCGATGTTTAACTGAGGCCGCGACTGCCTATTCAGGTGGATAGAAAAGATCCCATGGCACTTATTTGAATAGCAGGGAATTCTCGGTGTCCTGGCCAACACCCATCCTTCAACCAACATCATTAAAAAACATGATCTGACCATTCATTTGGTGTTTGTGGGACCTTGCTGTTTGTAAAATGGCTGTTGTATTTGCCTCATAACAAAGACCACACTTTAAAAGAAACTAATTACATATGAACTGCTTTAAAAAAGCCAGATTGTGAAAGAAACTAAATAAATGCAAGTTTTTTTTCCTTTAGAACTCCCCATTCAAATTATCATAAACTGTTGGATAGAAAACTGCACAGTAACATTTTTATGCCGACCATTTCAGCATGACTGTTACGCGTTTGTTGGTTTAAATCAGTTAAGCTACATTTACCACTGGACAGGAATTAGTGAGGATTCAATTACACAAAACTGAGAGAATGAGACCAGTCAAAGTATGTATGTAAAAATTCATGTTTTTCCCCAACTCCACCCTGCAAAAAAATTGCACATTTTCAACCTCACTCTAGAAGATATAATTACCTTGGCCTCTAATACAACGAACTGCCAGGGGAGTGAGAATGCTGTTCCACTTGAACTACTAGACTAACCACACAAACCTGTTTTTCTAACAAGATGAGTAAAACAACTTGTTCCTAATCGTTCAATAACTTGTGTACAGTAATAGCACAGCATGAGCTAAAGAGAGAGATCTGGGACTACACCGGTACGTTCTCAGAAAATGCAAATGTATTTTTTTTGTTTAAAAGACAGATAGCCATTTTCAACTTTAGTAGTTCCACTTATTTCTTGGCAGCCTGTCAATCAGATTATTTTGAAGTCCCACTTCAAGGCATGTACACTAAATTGACTGTATAAGAGTATTTTATTCTGCAAGTTTACTCTACATGCTATTAATAAAGATGTAAAAAATTAGTCTGGACAGAGGTGAGTTTCAAGTTCTTTTTATACATAAAATGCTGCAAGAACATCACATTTATCCAACACACTCAACAGCAACCTAGAACTCAACTGAACTTTAATGCCAAAAACTATCAGGCACACTCACTGAATGTGGGTGGAACTTGTTTTTAAGAGGTAGGATGGGTGGAGAAATAGAGGTTTATAAACAAAAGACTACAAAAAGCAGCAATGGGGTAATAGTGCAGCAGTAAAAATCTCAGCACTGTAACATGTGGAAAAGGAGCATATCTTTAGGGGTGGATGGGAGTTCAGGTGGGTAGGAAACAGACTGGACCATTTGAATGTGCTTCGCTTTTCAATTAAACATGGTTTGAATTATGATTTTTACCTGGTGTAACACCAGGTTTCCCAACCGTTTCTGCACCCAACATCTTGAAGTGGTCAGTACATAGTCCGTCCTTTCCTTTTTTAAATGGGAAACAACATTTTGTTTAACCCCTACAGTATCCACAAAAACACAGCCATATAAATTTAAGTCTCTTTTCCTCCTCCCATATATTCCTCAATGCGTCAAAATTCCATGTTGCATTTTTAACAAAAATGGTTAAGAAAATAAATTCAGGGAACAAGTGTGTCCATATGGTGATAAGAATCCTTTGGATTTTTTTCTCTCCTTCAGCGAGTTGAAGCAAATGACAATGACGACTAAGGACCTCCACGTCATACACTGCCACTGTAATAGGTAACCAGGGAAACAAACTTCCTCGAGAAGCAGGCAGCCCACAAAATATCCATTCTGAAAGGCAGAGAGACAGACAGATTCTTATTAGGAACAGCTGAGAGAGCAGACAGCAAAACGGTCATCATCAGTAACAAAATTAGACTGAAGACGCTGAAAAATAACTAGATTGTTTTCTGCTCCAACATCTACCCCAATCCCAATTTTGTTCTCCTGACTGAAACTTACCTACATAAAAAAATCCTGGGCCCACAGTGTTACCCCTAAAAATATGGCCTCAGAGGCGTCACATGTCCATAGGACAAAGAAATCTTTAAGAACTTAACTTACTCATCTTTTACCGCATATCTGAATTCCTAAACCAATCAAAAGTAAAAAAATATATACCACTGAGAAAAGGGTAACCAGCACAAACTTGAGCAATCGAAATCTCAATCTACTTGTTCAAAGCTACCCATTCACAAACCACGTGGTACAAAACCAACCAACTCACATGGTTTTCGGCCACCAATTCATTTCTTCACTCAGGTGAATGTATACAGCTAAAGGTGACATTTATAACATAAAAAAACACCCAATTTGAAAACAAGATTATCCATAAAATTAGCCATTTAGTGTCCACAAGAAATATCCCCCACATAGGGGTCTGCATTTCTGTGTGGGGTTGGAGGTATAAATTTCACTTAGGCTCTGGATATTTCCTGCTGTGTGGGCAAATTTTGTGAGATGCATTTTGGGAGTTGTACATTTCACCCTACTCCTGTGGAACTACAAAACTTAGCATGCATTACGGCAAGCAGGCTGAAAAATTTACAAATGACTGAGACCAAGTGGAAAATTATGCGCAGAAAAAAATCTTTCATAATTATGTGAATAAGTGAGACAAAGCAGTAAGATTTTGAAGAGGGAACAGAGGAAAACAAAGTACTGATCAAATACTGCAAATCCACAGTGGGAGGTAGAGCAAAATATCATTTTGGAATGTAAATAACTGGGAAGAAAAAAAACAAAGTTACTTGCACTGTAAGCAAGTTTTGCAAACAGGCTGGTAAACAGTATTACAAATATTACATGAAGCTTACATCTTTTAGCATTAGAAAGGTGTGCATCAATTTACTTGATGTCACCACGTTATCTATTGCTTCAGTATATTTGTCATATTACAGCAATGGGCAAATCACCATGTTTATAGGCTGTAGTGGAACCACAATAAACACTAAACATTATGCCCGAGGGCCCTCGAACTTCAAATCCTGTAGCAGTGCTCTAGGGCCGAGGGTAATGCTAGGGAGTGCATGCTATGGGTCAGGTGTTTTAAAATTCTATTTGTAAAATTATTTTTAGCAATGAAAGAGCTTGGTAGTTATAATGAACATTGTGTTTTGTTAGGCTTCTAGTGCACATGCAAGGCCAGGCATATCCATGCTCAATTTCTCACCAGATGAGAGCAGGGGGAAAAAAACTACCAGTGGCAGAGTACCATAAAGCTCACGTGGGTGATGGATTTTGGTGGGGCGCGTCTAGTTGCAACACCAGATTTCTGATTGATCCCCTTGGAGAACAAGGCATGCACAGCAGTTTATCTGGAATGTGTAATTAGATCCCGCTTGCCTAAGTAATCAATTACTTTACAATGTGTAATTCGAGCCATTCATTCAGGTTTCAGAGCTCACAGTGAACAGAAAGGGCTCACCCTTACCCTCCCATCCAAACAAATTCCTGTCCGCCCCAAGAAGTTCCTAACCTACTCCCCCTTACGCCCAAATTGCTGACCTTTTCTCTCCCGAACCAATTCCTGACTTTCTCCCCTCTGCCCCCCACCCCACCAAGTTCCTGACCTTCCACCCCTGCCCAAGTACCTGACCACACCTCCCCCATCCCTGGGTTCCTGGCATTCTCCTCCCAACAAGTTTCTGACCTTCCTCACCCACCACACCCACCCGGCAATATTGGGTCAGTGTGTGTGGGTCACTGCTTGTAAACAGGTTTATTGGGTATGAAGTGAATAGTGACAATGTCATGATTTCCAGATATCGTCCAGTCCAATGATGTCCCACCCTCAGAGTTCCTGACCTCCTCCCCGTTCCGATCTCCTTCCCCTCCTCCTCCTATCTCCTCCTCCCCCCGATGCCCTCCCTCCATCTCCTCCTTCCCCCGATCTCTTCCTCCCCCTCCCATCTCTTCCTCTCCCTCCCCCAATCTCCTCCTCTCCCTCTCTGCGATCTCCTCCACTCACCTCGCCCTAGAGCGGGCGAGAGGGAGGGGGAAGAGCGGGCGAGGGGGAAGAGCCCTAGTAAAACTGAAGTCAATGGGAATCGGGGGGGAAAACGCTCCACTGGCTGGAGTCATGCCTAGCACAAAGGAAGATGGTTGTGGTGGTTGAAGGTCAATCATCACAGCCCCAGGACATCACTGCAGGAGTTCGTCAGGGCAGTGTCCTAGGCCCGACCATTTTCAGCTGCTTCATCAATGACCTTCCCTCCAACATAAGGTCAGAAATGGGGATGTTCACTAATGACTGCACAGTGTTCAGCGCCATTCGCAACTCCTCAGATAATGAAGCAGTCCATGCCCATATGCAACAAGACCTGGACGACGTTCAGGCTTGGGCTGATAAGTGGCAGGTAACATTCGCACCACAAAAGTGCCAGGCAATGACTACCTCCAACAAGCAAGAGTCTAACCACCTCCCCTTGACATTCAACGGCATTACCATTGCCGAATCCCCCACCATCAATATCCTGGGGGGGTCACCATTGACCAGAAACTTAACTGGACCAGCCACATAAATACTGTGGCAACAAGAGCAGGTCAGAGGCTGGGTATTCTGCGGCGAGTGTCTCACCTCCTGACTCCCCAAAGCCTTTCCACCATCTCCAAGGCACAAGTAAGGAGTGTGATGGAATACTCTCCATTTGCCTGGATGAGTGCAGCTCCAACAACACTCGAGCAGCTTGACACCATCCAGGACAAAGCAACCCGCTTGATTGGCACACCATCCACCACCTTAAAACATTCACTCCCTCCACCACCAGCATACCATGTCTGCAGTGTGTACCATCTACAAGATGCACTGCAGCAACTTGCCAAGGCTTCTTCGGCAGCACCGCCCAAACCCATGACTGCTTCCACCTAGAAGGACAAAGGCGCATGGGAACACCACCACCTTCAAGTTCCCCTCCAAGTCACACACCATCCTGACTTAGAAATATATAGCCGATCCTTCATCGTCGCTGGGTCAACCCTCCCTAACAGTACTGTGGGAGTACCTTCACCACACGGACTGCAGTGGTTCAAGGCGGCGGCTCACCACCACCTTCTCAAGGGCAATTAGGGATGGGCAATAAATGCTGGCCTTGCCAGTGACGCCCACATCCCATAAACGAATTTAAAAAAAGTTCCATTTTACTTTGCTTCCCTGTTCGAATTATTCAGCATTATTATAATTCTCTGGAAAATGTTATCAGATGAAGGACTAAAGATTCAAAGGTTGAATAACTTATCAGTAATACGTGACATAAAGTATTTTGGCACAGGTTCAAGCTAATTATGTAATTAGCTCAGAAAAGGACTGTAAAGAAACGATTACAAATACTCCTTTGCTGAACTGCAAATTTCACATTTAGTCATTCTATGTGCACAACAACTGAGTAGGTAGGTTGAGCCAGTCTGTAATCACAATATATAAAGCGATACTTTGTCTCCTTAGCTTTTATCCAGACTTGCTTCCTGTTGCCGTATACTAATAATTATTGCAGTAACCAAGAAGGAAGGAATATTGCATTTTCCACCCTCTAATTTTCTTCTCCAAACTTCCTCTCCTTTAAATAGTAACTTGCACTGAGGTACAGTTCCACGGATGGCTGCAACCTATCAGAACCTCGCCCAATGAGCAACTTTTCACTCATAAACCTAGACAGTATCAGTGGCTGTTTGACCACAGTGTGAGGTCTTCACAACCAACCATTAACACTCCTCATCCAAAATCTACAATGAGGTTATCAGCACCCACCGTTATTATGGATTAAATCAGACAGCAACTTCTGGAGTCCGCACATGCGCAGTTAAACGTGGAAATCCGGAAGTTGCAGTCTGAGTTACTCTGCTCCTCCACAGTACCTTGCCGATAGATTCGACATTGAAATCCATGTAAGGGCGTGAAGTTACTGTACTTACCCACTAGTTAACCACTAAATAAGGCAGAAAAAGTTAGGGCTGGTGCATTCAGGTGTAAGTGAATTTTTAACGGTGTGATAAGTCTTAATTACTGCCAAACAACCTCTCCGGCACTGAAAATTTAATGTTACAATTGCAGAGTCTCATTACTTCAGAATTTAATTAGTGTTGGAAAGAAAATTTAAAAAAATTTGTTTTCTTTCTGTCTCTTATCTCTCTCTCTTAATTCCATCTTTCTTTCTTTCCCTCTTTATTTAACTTTCTGTATATGATTTAAATCTAATTTATACTTCCTGATTTATACACTGTGCACCTCAGTGAGGATTCTTCAATCTGATTGGTTGAAGAGCCTCGGAGGTTTTTTTGTCCTGCTCACACATGGCTCAGATCCCCTGAAGCGGGTGCCGCACTGGATCAGTCACTGCTCAAAAGCCCGCAAAGTCTATGTCAAGCAGTCAGTGTAATGAATGGCAAACGCCGTTCCTTCGTTGCTGACTGCAATACCCGGCCCGATACTTGTTCCGCACACAACCTACGCACCATCCTGATCGAGGTGCAAGCTACCATGTGTATTTTATTTAATTTCACCTAAAAACCCAGCTCTACCTCACCACTACTTCTCTCTACCCCTCCGCAGTGTCTAAATTGTCAGACTGCTTGTCTGACACACAGTTCTGGATGAGCAAAAATTTTCTCCAATTAAATATTGGGAAAACTGAAGCCATTGTTTTCGGTCCCCGCCACAAACTCCGTTCCCTAGCTACTGACTCCATCCCTCTCCCTAACATCTGTCCGAGGCTGAACCACACTGCTCGCAACCTTGGTCTCATATTTGACCCTGAAATGAGCTTCTGACCACATATCCGCGCCATAACAAAGACAGCCTACTTCCATCTCCGTAACAATCACCCGTCTCCGCCCTTGCCTCAGCTCATCCACTGCTGAAACCCCATCCATGCCTTTGTTACCTCTAGACTTGACTATTCCAACGCACTCCTGGCTGGCCTCCCACATTCCACCTTACACCATGTCCTAACTCACAACAAGTCCCGTTCGCCCATCAGCCCTGTGCTTGCTGACCTACATTGGCTCCCGGTTAAGCAGCACCTCGATTTCAAAATTCTCATCCTTGTTTTCAAATCTCTCCATGGCCTCACCCCTTCCTATCTCTAATCTCCTTCAGCCCCCACCCCCCAACCTACAATCCCTGATTATAATCACTCAACCTTTGGTGGTCGTGCCTTTGGTTACCTAGGCCCTAAGCTCTGGAATTCCCTGCCTAAACTTGTCCGCCTCGCTACCTCTCCTCCTTTAAGACGCTCCTTAAAACCTCCCTCTTTGACCAAGCTTTTGGCCACCTGCCCTAATTTATCCTTATGTGGATCGGTGTCAAATTTTTGTCTTAAAATACTCCTGTGCAGCGCCTTGGGACGTTTTACTATGTTAAAGGCGCTATATAAATACAAATTGTTGCTGTTGTTTAAAGATAATTAATTATTTATATAGTAGTGGATATTTTACTGACAAATACTCTAATAAGGTCACTCTAGGGTTTAACCCTGGAAACTAACAATACAATTGGGCTTTTGAGGTTTTAATTTTCCAAGAGCAATTTCACAGTGTATATTTGCAACATTTGCATACAAGTCATAGAAGTTAATGTGGGAAAAAAATTTCAGTAATGAAAAGACAGCAAGAAACTCAAGCACTGAAGGTTCATAAAGTACCAGTTACCATGGAATAAATCTGGCAATATAAAAAACAGGTAAAAATTAAAAGAGATGAAGTGGCAGAAATGCTGCCTTTCTCTCTCAATATCCTCCATTAACAATCGAGGAGTTATAGATAGAGGAATCGCAGGGGGCTATCGGAAGAGTGTATTTGTTGCTAAAATTGATTCTTTTAAAGTTATCAAAAGACAGAAATTCTCAACTTAAATTCATTAAAGCCTCATATCTGTTCTGAATGACATCTTGATTCATCCTTCACAGATTGGGGGGGGAGGGGGAGGGGGAAGGGGGAGGAGAGAAGAAGATTTGAAAAAGTATACAAAAAAGCATACTGGAAGGTATGGAGTAACCAAAGCATTTTTGTTTTAAAACAAGAGTAAAATTAAAAATGTAATTACTGGCCAGAATGGGAAGGTAGTTCAAGTGACTTATATTTGATGTTTTCTTCTAGATTTGCTGAAAGGTACCTCTTTCGCCTACTTAAAGGGTAATTTTTTGGATTGACTGCCTGGGTGGGGTGAGGTGGGCGATGTAGTGCATGGTGAGGCAGAGGGGGGGGGGGGGGGGGGGGGGGAGTAACATCAACAACCTCCCACTCAGTGGGTTGCAATCCAGATGCTCCATCATGAACTGAAGGTGGAATCATCATTTACGGGATGTGGTGTGATGTACTTTGGTGACAATTGAGTCTCCGTTAGCAGATTGAGAAAGATTTAAATCTGTAATTGGGCCTGGCCCTGTGAACACCCAGGGTTGGATTTTCCAGGGTCCCACCCGCACGGTGTGGGAACCCCGGCCGGCTGCAGTTAAACCAGGTTAAAGTAGAGGCTTCAGAACTCATTATAATATGTAAATTGCCAACCTGCCTCTTGGCAGCGGGTGGGCAGCCTGCCCCCCCACCCCTCCTGAGTTAAAGGTGAAAGTGGGTGGGGTGGAGGCAGGTTGGGGTCAGGGTTCACATTTTTGCAACTTCCACTTTCCCCCACGCCTCCAACCCACCCATTCTTACCTCTGAAAATTCCGGCCCTACTCTCACTGGCACTGACACAGCAATAGAAGTGTCAACTTCCCTAAAACACAAAGCAACTGGGACTGCCCCTCAACAAATACCACTGTACCAACCAGTTTATTTGAAGTTGGGTAGATTACTAAGGTAAAACCTCAGGCCCACCCAGAAACAGTTCCAACTCCTTCTGGGTCTGGAAGAAATTGAACAGGAACCATATCCTAAACATGGACACTGATATCTGCTTGGTGATCCAACCACATAACTGCCCAGTCATATAGGCGATCGTGTACTGAACAGCCATGCTCTCCAGTAAATTCTGGCCACTGTAATGACATCACTTATGATACACAAATCTTCAGTACTATCCCTAGACACCCAAAAAATACACTAATAGATAATGAAGTATCCTCTACCAACCTACAACATAGCACGAGTCTACCTATCTACATTATCAGTCCACAAGGCACCTAATCTATCAGATTCGACAGAAGATAAAAACAATTCTCACTTTTCTTCAGATTGCGACAACCTTATAAACCAAACACATGCTGGCAAGAGAAGTGCCGAGCTCACGGAGAGCAGCCGGCATTCTGCGGGGGGGGCTTCACTGGGGCCGGGGGCAGCAACGGGGGAAGGTGCTGGCAGGCGGCCAGCAACAAAAATGGCCGCCCGCCACCTCCTCTTTAACTAGCGCTGCCTCGGCCGCAGGTAGGCCCCCCTGACCCCGGCGGACATAGCATCCAGCGGTAATTCGGGGGGGGGGGGGCGCCACCCAATATTACAGCCGGGGCGCTGTGCATGGCGATGATGTCACCCGCTGAATTTCGCGGGAGGCGTTAGCGGCGCCGCGCCCAGGCGCTAGTTGATTTGCGCCCCACATTAGCGCCCTAGGGCGCTAATGGGAGGCGCAAATCAACCGGATTTAGCCCCCAATGAGAGTGGTCTCACTGTTTCCCCTTTCACACCTGACTCAACAACAATATTGCTATAACAAATCTGATGTCCCCCAGCCTGGACAGACCTACTGCACAAACGACATCATCTTGAAAGAATTTGTTGGGTTCACTGCAGAAATTACGCTTGAAGTGTACAAAATTCTAGGGGGAGACACGTTTTACATTAAAGTAATTTCTGCACAGTTGGAGATATGTATAAGCTTGTTGTCCAAACCAAATCTCGAGACGTGGAATACAGCATTTCAGATTATACTTTTAAGCATAGGCTTTTTACTTTGATGGAATGTATATTTTAAATGTGTACCGTTCATCTTTGAATAAATTAGTTATGCTAATTTAACAGGGTTATTTCAAGCATGAAGAAAACTTACAATTTGGGAAGGATGGTGAAGGATAGAATACTAGTGCCCAGGCTTTAGTTGCTTACAAACCTTTATTCAGAGACACACATTACATACTGCGCACCCCCAAGGGCAACTAGCAACCCTTCCCCAGCCTACTCCCATATACAGGAGAACAAGAGAGTCTCCAATTAATTCCCAACACCTGCATACAATTAACACTGAATTGCTATACACCACTTAAACTACAATTAACACAGCAGTCGGAGAAAAAGCCATTCAGACTATTCAGCTCAGCGGTATTCATAACACTGTCCAGGGGTCACTTGTAGAACATTCTTTAACTGTGGCCCTTTGCAGCGTTGTACTCTACGTGTCTTTGTGTCACAATTTACCGACCAGCTTTGCTGTGGATGGGGAGCAGAGCTGGGATTCAGTGTTGTTCACCAATGTTCCCTAAAGGCCGCGCAGCGCTCATGGGGTCCCGCGCAGTCAGCTTTTCAATAGAAAAACTACGCATGCGTGGAAATTTGAATGGGCCACGCCGGCCGAAATAAAATTACAGGGAATACTGCTGTTCATTCCCTCTCATTATGCACTGAGTGAAAACAAAGGCATGTTATTAAGAAGCCGGGCTAATCCAGCATTCATGGAGCAAGTTAAAACTACAGGGCCTGAAGCAACACACTGCTCGAGCTTTCAACCTTAAGGAACAAATAGTGAGCAACACTAATTTTGCTTGTTCCACACAGCTGAAGTCACAAATCTTTACAGTAACACAAGCATGCATGGAACGAGAAAAAGTCAATCCACCCATTAAATCCACTCCTTCCACAGACCACGTACAAACTGCTACGTTATATACTCTAGCCAACCTATTTAATCTATTGAGGAAAGGTTCCTTTAAGTTTTTCTCTTCACTCCAGTAGAATAAATCAAGCAAAGTTTAAGAATATTAATCTAATCGTACAACTAATATCTACGGTTGGTTACCTTCTTTGATGGGGTACTTTTATGGTTTCTGCAGATTGGGTACCACTATTTCACATACAGCATGTAGCTATATCGCTATAATTATCTTTATAAATTCAGTCCTGACCCTAACCAGATATTCAGCGAATTCTCCTTAAGTTTACCTCAGGGAGCTCCTGCAGATTTCTGAATCTGTTCCTTCAAGATAAGGATGCTTTGTCTCTGCTCCGGGGGTAGCATGGCAATCTGTTCTGGAGTCAATTGGAGTACTTGCATAATCAATGCAGCCTGCACCAAACAGAAGAAACAGAGTCATATGGGAAACAAACTACTGCACAAAATACTCACTTAATACTACTACGTATCTGGCTTCATCAATCACAAAGTTTGAAATGCAAAATGCATTTGGCCCATTAAGCCCGGTCCTTCCACAGACCATGCTCAATATATCCTCTCATAGACTCCACCCCACTGATTTAAATCAGAGAGGGAAACTTATCCAAAAATACCCTTGATCCCTAAAATTAATCATGCAACTGGGCAGGTCGTTAAGCCTGTGAGAAGCTGAGCTACAGACCTGGGAGTTTCCATGTCTACTCCCAATCTTGATCGAGTTAGCTGATCTCACTCAGCTGGTGCACATTTAGGGGTACTACAATTGGCCTCAATTATCCTAGGTTAGGAGAAAAAAACGCAACCAGGAATTCTACTCCTAATTGCTATCTAGCGACCCTTGTTGGAAATGCAAGGGTTTGGAAGTTGAATTAGGATAGGATTGCGAGGGCTGTGATAACCCTGCAATCAAGCAGCCCCACACATCACCTTCAGGATAGGAGGGAGGGGAGAAAATGTGTAGACGAGTGGGAAAAAAAATCATGCAAAATCCAGAATATTCACTGATCCTCATATTTCCACTATTTTTTAAAAAATTCCTAATATTTATTTGCCTCACATGGCAAATCTTTAACTTTTGAATGGTATATACCAGCCAATTCCTATTCACTTGTGAAGAATAAACAAATCAGAAAGAATGTATTATGTTTGTGGAGTGATATTAATTAAGCATGACACAACCTTAAGGTCTGACCACTTTATACATGAAACTACTAGTAATTTTAGTAAAGTTGAATTTTTGGTTGCATGTATTTCCCCCCCTATTAAAAATCACAAAGCACATTACCCAAATTTACATCACAAATAGTTAGCTTTAAAGATTTTTGAAATTTAGATACTGTATGAGCGATTTAAAACATTTTGAAATACTTCAGATTGTGAAAACAGAATATGAAACCTCATCTTCTGGAGTGCAATGTGTCAGATTAACACTAGCTGAAGTGTCTAGTGCGGGAAGTTCTTAAAGCAACATCAGTCGCACTTTACTTGCCCACCCAATGCCCAATTTGCCAAGAGCACTGTAACAGCTACACTATTTCTTCCGATTAGCATCTTTCTGATTTAGGCCCCTGGCTAATGTGGCTCGTCAACTAGTTGCTAGGTGGTGAGCAATAGTCCAGGAGGTTTTGTCCTGATTTTCTCCTCCCTGCACAGGGAAAATTGTAAGTGCATATCCACTTCCTATACCTCTATGACACATCCTCTTTATAAAATGACTAATACACAAATCAGAAAAGATAAGTTGAAATGAAACCTAAAAAGCAGCCCATTCTACACAGAACTGGTAATGCATGTTTGACTGATTTGACACTTGCTGGGTCACTAATCTAAATATTGAAAACATGTTTGTGAAAATTAATTAGATATAAATCCTACTCTATACTTTCGCTCTCCCTTCCTAGCTTCAGCACTAACCTTCTCATGGTCCTGTGGTGTCACTTGAGTCTGAGCAGGACTGAATCCTCCAGGTTGGCCTCCAGCTACTGCATGAGCAGGACCCTGAGAAGCAGAAGGGCAAGAAATGCAGGTAAACAACAAAACATTATGGGGGAGAAATTGGGTATGTAGCGCCACCTGTTAGCGCCTAAAGAGGGCAGTCAGTGGCTGTAGCGTCACTGGCTGCGCCTCCCGCGATATTCAGCGGGGGCGCTAATGGCGTTAGCCTGTTGCGCTGCGCCGCCGATGGTGTCATCGGTGTGTGCAGCACCCCAATCGCGATATTTGGTAGCGCCGTTCGCTACCCGCGCCCGGTTCACGGGGCCTTGCTGTGCCGGCAGTGGCACAAGTTACGGTGGAGGTGCGGGGCAGCCGCTTTTTTCGGCGGCCGCCTGCCAGCACCTCCGTCCCCGGCCTCCTGATCCCCCCCCCCCCCCGCCCCCGCCGCATTGCCGGCTGTTTCCCGAGAGCCCGGCACTTCTCCTCGGTGCCGGGCTCCTTTGCTGGCACTCGCGATCGGGGATCGCACTGTTGCAGGCCCCTCCCCCTTAACAATGGGAGGAAGGCCTGCAGTACCGCAGCGCGCCGTGCCGCAGCGTGTGGCGCTGCGGCATGTTGCGCTGCGATATTCAGTTTCAACGCCCTAAGAGGGACGCGGAGCGCCTCGAGCCTCGCCCCGTCTCCCTCTAGGGGCGCTGAAACTGAATTTCTGGCAATCGGTATTACTCCGAACGCTGCGCAAAAATCAACGCCCAGGCGAACTTGGCGCCTCAACCGAATTTCTAGGCCTATATTTCTCTAAATTGTCTCAGCTTGTGCTCCGAAGACATTCACAGAAATGCTTTAGTGCATTGTTCACCGGCAACAAGCAAGAACCACGTGAATACATTTTCTGAAGTGCTTCGTAAATCCAGCAACAAGGGCTTAACCAGCACAGATGACACCAACGTCACTATGCATTCCAAGAGAATAGGTTCTGAACAAAATAAATCTCCAGGATGGCTCCTGTTCTTAAAGATGAACACTCCTCTATTGCAAAGTATTCCATGGAGAGCCAAGAAAACCATACAATTATAGCAGTCAAATTTGAATGGCAGACAAGGTTGGGATTTGAACTCCAGAAGCTCAGCAATCCATGAATATAATTTTAGAGGACATTTTTCCTGATGGGAGATTGCACCTAGTATGCTGGGGAGATGTCAATACTGTAATTGGGCATCAATCGTGCACACATTAGGAACAATGGCCATATTTTAAAAACTGAGCTCACACACATGATTCATGATGAACAGGGAGGTTTTCAAGTTAACAAAAGCACAACAAAAACTAGATCAGAGCATCTTAAAAGGGCATTTGTATGTTCTATGGTAGGATGATATTAAGAATAGCCTGCACCCTAAAGTTGCCAGGATTATTGCTCGAGAGTGGTTAATGGTGTAGCAGAGAGACTGATAACATGGAACCATTCCCTTGGCAGCTTTCACTAACAACTACGTGACTTTAATATAACCAAATATTCAATCCAACCTGCTTGGACCTGTCTTTACGTTGCAGAGGATGCAGCAGCACAATCTGCTACACTCTATCAACTGCAGTGAATTTACCATTTTACTATAGCTTCTTTACAACTCTGAAACGTGAGCATCATGCTCACGCTACAGCAATTGCATGAAGTGCAGCAGAGCTTTTCCAAATTCGGTTGCACCCGATAGTCAAGGGAACTATCACACTACCACTCCAATAGAACGAGGAAAACAATTTGAAGTGATATTGACTGAGACACCACTGTACAGTTGAACGACTCTATTCTGGGTGGTTGAGTAAGCTAACCCACACAGACACTCTAAATAAATCTATGCAATAACTCAGTGATGTGACGTGCTAGTCCACTGGTATACAACACGATAGAAGGAAAGATAACCCCGAGCTTCTGATTTCAGTCATATTGCTGTAGGGAGATGCTGAGAGGAAGCCATGCTGCTTAAATCACAGAGAGAGTCCTAACTCCTATTGGTCAACTGAAGAGTAGAGATTTGAGAGCAGATAAACTGCTGCCATCTCAGCTGTAGGGTCTTCAATGCCAAGAGAGGCCTGTATAAGGTGAGGTGGAGAAGGAGAGAGATTTCATGATGCTAAGAAAATAAATGGGGTTTCTATCCTGTATGTATCAATTTGAAGTCTTCTTTTCTATGACATATTAAACATAATTTGAATCACTTTTAAAAGCAATGAATTCCTTCTAAAAGGTTGGTTCACTTGCAATAAGTCCAATCCCCCTACCTGTCGAGGTGGAACAGGTTGCTGGGGTCCCTGAGGGCCACTATTCCCTATTTGAAGGGCACCTGGGCCTGGAACTTGTAGTCCTCCTGTCATTGGTCCTCTGGGATTGGAGACTGGGCCTTGGCTTGGTCCTGGGCCAGGGCCTGGGCCTGGGCCTGGACCTGGAACTGGACCTGGAACTGGCCCTGGACCTGGAACTGGCCCTGGCCCTGGAACTGGCCCTGGGCCTCTGGTGTCAATACCTCTTGAATCGATGCCTCTGGGATCTCTAGTACCTAAACACAAATTAGAAGTTTAGTTTGATTTTCAATAGTTTTCCAGTTCTAATTTCTAGGAGACTACATCTGCTCATTATAGAGCTTATAGTTATAAAACTATGAACTGCTGCATTTTGCTTCCAGCATACTGATGATCTATTACACTAGGTTACAGCAACAGACAATTCTCTATTACTTACCAACAGACAATTCTCTATTACTTACCAATCGGTACACCAAATGTATATTACAATGGTCAAAGTTTTGTTTCCATCTTCAAAGGAACCTTTCCAAATTAAATTTCCCCATTATTTTCCACTGGCTATAATTTTTGGCATGTGGATTTTGCAGGGCCAATGTAAAAGGCAGCCATGGCAAAAACAATGGAAACAAAGACAAACTGCATTGGCCAAATCTGAACTCTTCCTACTACTGCAATCAAACCAACATAGAGAGAAAGAACAAACCTTCACATCCTCAGGAATTCCCAAAATGTTTTACACTTTTGAAGTGCAATTACTTATGTCGGCAAACACATCAGCCAATTTGCACACAGCAAGGTTCCACAAATAGCAATCAGATGACCAAGCAGTGAATCTGTATTTGGTGGTGTTGCTCGAAGAAGAGTGATGGTTAGGAGACCAGGCAAATTCCCTGCTCTTCCTTAAATAAGGCCATCAGATTTTTTCCAGCCACGTGAATCTAATTCTAAAAACTGCACGTCTGACAACACAGCATTACCTCAGTGCTGCAGTGAAGTGTCAACCCAAGTCCTAGAGCAGGGCTTTAACCTTCAACCATATCACTCATTACTAACTGTGCCAAACTGACACTTGTAGGATAACTTGCTCTTAGAGGGATAACCTGCATTTAACAACCTCAGTCCTCCACAAGTTTCCCCTCCATGCAGGGGAAGACAAATTCCCCATCATGCAGGAATTGTAGTTTAAATGGGAGGGGTGGAAAATTCATCTGAAGAAAAACAATTTGCAGAATATACATTCAAGGCCAAACATTTTACTACATGAGCACTTGTATCCCAGTCTCAATCCCTGTTAAACAAATATTAGTGACAAACAAATAATGCTCAGTGACATTATCCCCCACACAAAAGTACAACTCAAAATTAGCATTTTCAGATCCCCAACATCGTGCAGCAACTGGCTTTGGGGAGGAGGGCACAAGAGGAACTTGAATTTCTCCAGTACCTCTGCATACAGTCTGGTTGGCACTCAACATCGGCATAGCTTAGGTTATGTGGAATCATGGGATGGACAGGGACGTGCTGTGGTACAGTGCGCTGGCAAATCCAGCGTTCCACACACGTACTAAGTCTGTATAACGTTAGCATTGCAAATTCAGTCAGTTAGTAATCCTACTGTCTTGAAGGCACCCTACTTCAAAAGCTTTCACAAAGTAGAAACCTCTAAAACCTCACTAAGTGAGGACTCATTCAAGGAGAGGGTAGCAATGGGTGACAAAGTACATTCAATGCAAATTACCATCAACCCTCAGGGGAGGAGGGCTTAACCTACCTCTAAGAAAGTACTGTCCAATAAATTAGCCACCAGCTACATGTGGCTAATTGGGAATCCAGATATGGCTAACTGCATTTCTGATTAGTCAAGACAATATAAATTGGGCATGTGATCTCAAAACTCTAATTTGCACGTGAATTTTAGCCTTTTTGTGCGTTCATTGGTAAAATGGCAAAACTAAAAGCAGCATGTACGCGTGTGGTGTTCTTTGATAGTTGGGCATGCTCTACAACCTTGGTTACCGAATGGTGGTAGATGTTTGTTAACTAAATATACACATGAAGTACAGTTACCTGTTGTGCACAAGAGTATACAAGGTGTTTTCTACAAATATTAGTGCATGTGGCTAAAATGGTGCTGCCATAGCCACACCTTGGGTATAGTAGCATAGTGGTTATGTTACTGGTCTGGATTAATAATCCGGAGACACGAGTTCAAATCCCACCATGGCAATTTGTGAATTTGAATTCAGTTAATTAAATATATCTGGAATAAAAAGCTAGTATCAGTAATGGTAACCATGAAGCTATTGGATTGTAGTAAAATGCCCTTTGGGGAGGAAACCTGCCGTCCTTACCCGGTCTGGCCTATATGTGACTCCAGACCAACAGCAATGTGGTTGACTCTTAACTGCCCTCTGAAATGGCCTAGCAAACCACTCCATTGTATCGAAACACTACAAAACAGTAGAAGAATAAAACCGGACAGACCACCAACATTGACCTAGGCATCAGATTCAGACACACAGAGGCACACCTAGCAAATTGACCCTGCAAAGTCCTCCTCACGAGCATCTGGGGACTTGTGCCAAAATTGAGAGAGCTGTCCCACAGACTAGTCAAGCCTGACAGCGTCATACTCACAGAATCATACCCATCAGTCACCGTCCCAGACTCCTCCATCACCATCCCTGGGTATGTCCTTTCCCACTGGCAGAACAGACCCACCAGAGGTTGCAGCACAGTGGGAGGAAGTGGCCCTGAGAGTCCTCAACATTGACTCAGGACCCCATGAAGACTCATGGCATTAGGTCAAACATGAGTAAGGATACCTCCTTCTAATTACCACCTACCACCCTCCCTCAGCTCAGTACTCTTCCATGTTGAACATCACTTGGAAGAAGCACTGAGGGTATCAAGGGTACAGAACGTACTCTGGGTGGGGGACTCCAATGTCCATCACCAAGAATGGCTCAGTATCATTCTACCATCAAGTCAGGGTACCAACCCTGGTTCAATGAGGAGTGTAGAAGAGCAGCCAGGAGCAGCACCAGGCATACCTAAAAATGAGGTGCCAACCTGGTGAAGCTATCTGCATGCTAAACAGCAGAAGTAGCATGCTACAGACAGAGCTAAGCAATACCACAACCAACTGATCTGATCAAAGCTCTGCAGTCCTGCCACATCCAGTCGTGAATGGTGGTGGACAATTAAACAACTAACGAAAGGACGAGGCGCCATGAACAACTCCAATCTCAATGATGGCGGAGCCCAGCACACAAGTGCAAAAGACAAGGCTGATCCGTTTGCAACCATCTTCAGCCAAAAGTGCCTAGTGGATGATTAATCTCGGCTTCCTCCTGAGGTCCCCACCATCACAGATGCCAGTCTTCAGCCAATTCGATTCACTCCATGTGACATCAAGAAATGGTTGAGCACACTGGATACAGCAAGGGCGATGGGCCCCGACAACATCCGGCTAGCGCTGAAGACTTGTGTTCCAGAAGTAGCCGCACCCTCTAGCCAAGCTGTTCCAGTATAGCTACCCAAAGTGGAAAACAGCCCATGTATGTCCTGTCCACAAAAAGCAGGACAAATGCAGTCTGGCCAATTACCGCCCCATCAGCCTACTCTCAATCATCAAAGTGATGGAAGGGGTCGTCAACACTGCTATCAAGTAGCACTTACTCACAATAATCTGTTCACTGATTCTCAGGTTGGGTTCCGCCAGGACTACTTGGCACCAGGCCTCATTAAAGCCTTTGTCTAAATATGGACAAAAGAGCCGAATTTCAGACGTGAGGCGAGTGTGACTGCCCTTGACATCAAAGCAGCATTTGACCAAGTGTGGCATCAAGGAGCCCTAGTAAAATTGAAATCAATGGGAATCAGGGGGAAAAACCTCCACAGGCTGGAGTCATACCCAACACAAAGGAAGATAGTTGTAATTGTTGGAGGCCAATCATCTCAGCCCCAGGATATCGCTGCAGGAGTTCCTCAGGGCAGTGTCCTAGGTCCAACCATCTTCAGCTGCAGCAAGTCCTGGACCGGAGCCTCTCCAAAGCGTAAAAGGCACAGGTCAAGAGTGTAATGGAATACTTTCCACTTGCCTGGACAAGTGCAGCTCCAACACTCAAGAAGCTCGACACCATCCAGGACAAAGCAGCCCACTTGATTAGCACCCCAACCACCACCTTATACATTCACTCCCTCCACCACCAGCACAACGTGGCTGCAGTGTGTACCATCTACAAGATGCACTGTAGCAACTCGCCAAGGCATCTTAGACTGCAACTCCCAAATCAGTGATCTTCACCATCTAGAAGGACAAGGACAGCAGGCGCATGGGAACACCACCACCAAGTTCCCCTCCAAGACGCACACCATCCTGACTTGGAAATATAGCGCTTTTCCTTCATTGTCGCTGGATCAAAACCCTGGAACTCACTAGTCCTAATTGCACTGTGAGATTACCCTCACCACACGGATTGCAGTGGTTAAAGGCGGCGGCGGCTCACCACCACCTTCTCAAGGGCTATTAAGGATGGGAAATAAATGCTGGCCTTGCCAGCGATGCCCACATCCTATGAATAAATAAATAAAAACACCTGTGGCTAGTCAGCAATTTCTATTGGACAACACTACTCTTAAAGAAATTCATGACTTTAGGCAGTCAGATGATCCTTCCACAACTCTGCTTCTTCCAGTGAAATATTAAAAAAAACCGACTGCATGATTTTGTGACATAAATCAGGAATAAATGGAGGTGGTGGGTTAGGGATATAAAGAGGGGGCTTAACCGCTTTATTTTCAAACTATACAACATAATTTAGGTCTGCCACTAATGCGTGCAGTTCATTAACACTTTGGGCCAATACAAAGGCTAGAAAAGCAAGTGATTGAAATTTAGATTCACAGAAATTTACAACTTCAAAGTGTTAAATCATTAACTTGTTCAGAACCAAATTCAAGCCCCACAACGGGACCTACTTTCTAGGTGCCCTCCTTAAAGCAGGATACCATTTGATGCGCCTCCAATGCTTTGCTCATTGGAACTTTATCAATAACACGGACTCTCAGTAAGCTTGGAGACTAGTCCTCATCTAACAGCATTTGAAGGTACAATAAAAATCACTCACATCATAACCCGATGCACTCAAGTGATGACAAAGGACAATGTGATTCCACTTGGTATTTTTAGGCCTGCAGTATAGCAGCTTTCCTGGTATCCAGCAGCGTTGCTGGAAACAATGGACTGCTGAAACCCTAGCTTCTATTGCCAGCTCCTAAGAGCCATGACGGAAAGTTTGCAAGTAACTGGGCCAAATACAGCCATTCATCGGAGTTAGGAGGTTTCGCTTGTACAGTATCTTCATGAAGTTGTCAATTCCATAAGCCAGGGGATAAGAGAACCAGCTCTTTGGTCAGTGCAGTTGTTTCCTTCTTTTAAATCCTGTGAATGATCTGTATTATGAAGAGATATTAAAGAATGGAGAGAGGAACCTCCCCATCCAGCACATCAACAGACAGTAAAGGACCACTGCCTCAATAGCCTGCGTTCTGGAGTAGAGCTCCAGAAAATACATTTCTGCTTTGTAGCAGTGAGGGCCATCTATAGATGGACCAGTTTCTTAACATGGTATTAAATACCTCTGGGTGAGTGACTAATTAGCCTTTTGTTGCCCTTGCAAGTCTGTTGCATCATTCTGTATCCTCCCAAGTTTTGGGTTGATGGATTCACCGTTCCATTATATCTGCACATGTTCAGGTAAAGGGCTGTTCAGATGCAGATGACAAGTCATATTGTTGATCCACACTTCACAGCCCTGCCATATACTTATTCCTTGAAGTGTTTTAAACCAAGCCAACGAATTAGCACTTGAATCAGTTTCCGTGTCACAATTTCATAGAAACATACGGCACAGGAGGCCTTTGGGCCTGTGCTGGTTCTCTGAAAGAGCAGTTGTGCTTAGTCCCACACCCCTGCTTTTTGTCCGTAACCCTGGAAGTTCCTCATCCTCGAGTACCTGTCCAACTCTCTTTTAAAATTATTTATGGAATCAGTTTCCAACACCTTTTCAGGTGGCGCATTTCAGATCCCAACAACTCGGAGTGAAAAAATTACTCCTCATCTCCCCTCTAGATCTTTTGCTAATGATTTTAAATCTATGACCTCTGGTTATTGACCCACTCGCCAGAGGGAATAGTTTTTCTCTATTTACTCTATCAAAGTCTTTAATCATCCTGAAAACCTCTATTAGGTCACCTCTTAACCTTCTCTGCTCCAAGGAGAACAGCCCTAACTTTTCCAACCTCTCTTCATAACTAAAGTCCCTCATCCCTGGTGACATCCTGGTAATCCTCCTCTGTACCCTTTCTAAGGCCTTTACATCTATCCTGAAGCATGGTGTCTAGAATTGGCCACAATATTCCAGCTGAGGCCTAACCAGTAATTTATAAAGTTCTAGCATGATCTATTTGCTTTTATATTGTATACCTTTATTTATAAACCCAAGTAACCCATATGTTTTTTTAGCCAACTTGTCCCACCACATTTAAAGATTTGTGTATATCTACACTTCTCAAAATCATGCCTTTTATAGTTTACTGTCTTTCCATATTAGTCCTCCCAAAGTGCATCACTTCACACTTCTCCACATTGAACTGCATCTGCCATGCTTCTGCCCATTTCACCATCCTGTCTATGTCATCCTGAAATCTACAACTATCCTTAGCACTATCGTTGCCAAGTTTCATATCATCTACAAACTTTATAATGCCACTCCCTGCACCCGACTCTAGGTCATTTATAACAATTGAAAAGAGTAATGAACCCAAAACGACCCATGGGGAACACCACTGCAAACCACCTCCCAGTCTGAAAAACATCCATCCACCACCACCCTCTGCTTCCTGTCACTAAACCAATTCTGTATCCATTCAGCCACTTTCCTCTTAATTCCAAGGGCTTCCACTTTCTTAACAAGCCTCTGAATGCCTTCTGAAAGTCCATATATACATCAACTTGATCAACCTTCTCTGTTACCTCAAAGAATTCCATTAAGTTAGTCAGACACTATTTGCCTTTAACCAATCCTTGATTAATCTATGCCTTTCTAAATGAGATTTTGTCCTTGATAATGGTTTTCAATAACTTCCCTACCACTGATATTAGGCTGACTGACCTGTAGTTTCCTGGTTTATCCCTCTCCCCTTTCTTGAATAGTGGTATAACATTAGCAACCTTCCAGTCCTCCATCAGTGCTCCTGTCTCCAATGAGGATTGAAAGGTTGCGACCAATGCCTCTGCTTTTTCTACCTTTGCTTCTTTCAGCAACCTAGGATGCATTCCATCCGGACCAGGTGACTTACCAACGTTCAGTAATGCTAATCTTTTTAGTACGTCGTCTCTATCTATTACTATCTGTCCATAGCTTCCCTCTCTTTTAGCGTAACCTTCACATCATCCACTTCCTTTGTGAACACAGATGCAAAGTATTCATTTAATACTTTAGCCACGTCCTCTGCTTCTACAAGAAGATTTCCCTTTGGTTCCTTAATAGGCCCAACTTTTTCCCTAGCTAACCTCTTAGACTTTATATGTTTATAAAATTATTTAGGATTCAATTTAATGTTGCCCGTTAATCTTTTCTAGTAACCTCTCTTTGCCTCCCGTATTAAGTTTTTCAATTCCCTCCTGTACTTTCTGTAATCTTCCTGGTTATTAACTGAACCTTGCTCCTGTAGGAAAAAATTTCACATTCCCTACACCCTAACTCCCAACAGATACTAAGGTTAGTGATAGTAGAGGGGGCTAAAGCCATAACCCAGTAACAAAATAACAATTAATGAGCGTCTGAAATTCAAATCTCAACTGCAAAATGTATCATGCTCGGTAATGGGTTTGGACCGGGTTTGATTATTTTTCAGTTTATAGCTTTTTTTCCTTTTATCTTCAAAGTAAAATAATCTATTATATTTTTTATAGCAGGCCTGAAAGACCCCTCATTGAAGTGTGTCTATTTATCACTATATATCTGTATCTGAGGCAGAATATCCAATCTACATCAATTAAACCTAACAGGTAATTAGGTATTAAAACCTCATTGTGGAAATCTTAAAGGCCAATTCCTTGAGACACAAAAATCAGCCAACAAAAGTTAACAATTTTAGCAACACCTCTGGCACACCATTCAAAAATAAACATGTACCCGAACTCTACAGGTAACCCTCTGCGGAATACAAACATATTCCACAAACTGTCCTACAGAATAGCATAGTAGTGTTAAAAAGGACCTTCAGTTCCTTATATGAACAGCAATATTTCTATCTTTAGAGTAAGGTGTACATCACTAATTAAAAAGTTAGTAATCCCATTAATTTAGAACATACGGTGAAATTGTTTAAATTAAAACAGCTTAAACACTCAAAATGAAGCATGTTCAAAAAGAAACAACAAACCACAACTTACTCCTACAAGAATAGCCGCATAGAATACAGTGCTTGCAAGTTAAAGGGATTATAGGTTGGCTCATAGCATCAGACCCTTTCTAAAAGGTCACTCACAGGCTAGTGACATAATGATGGACCAAATAAAGATGAATTCTGCCCATGGGTCCAGTATGTTTGTTGTAACCTAAAATGATGATCCTAACTATTTCTCGGTCTGCCTGAATTTGGGTCTTCGACTGGACAGCCTTACTATGTTACAGAGAAGCATTCTGAAATGCTAACACCTGAAGTGTTGGGAGCCAAGAGCAACATACTATCCACACTGCTTAGAGGGTGGAGTGCCAGGGGGAAATAAAAGTTACAAATCTTGCTATATACTTCAAAGTATAGTGTTAGCACTAGGATTTCAATACATTTTGGATACTGGGCTTGTAAACTTTTGTATTTTGTATTCTTGAACTGTAAACACCAAGCAGTTTAAATAACATGCTAAATAACCCCATCAATAGCACTGAGGGAGGGTGGGAACGTCCACCGTATATGTTCCGTTAAAGTAAGCTAACAGAATTGGCACTGACCTGCTTCAGTAATGCGTGGCTAATGGAATCTAGGTCAATACTCTCCCAACCTATAAACCTCTGGTCTTTCTGTCAAAACTTGGAATCAAACTCTTCAGCAGTAATTTGTGAAAGATGTTGCATCTAGACACTGTGAGCCAACCTATAGAGTTAAGAGTGCAGATGGACTAGGTTTTCCTCACCCATGGGTACATTTGGTTGATGTGTGTTCGGGTAAGACCCTCCACGAGGGTCTTGCTGAGTAGCGGGAGGTTGGGAGCGTGGATCATGCTGAGGTCCAGATCGAGGATCATGAGATGGAATGCTGCGGGGGTCAAATGAACCTAGGAGGCAAATAACTACTAATGATGGCAGGGAGAGAGAAGATGGAAAAAATGAACAGGAGGTGCACAAGCAAGCAAAGAGGCACTATGGAGATTCATTTTAAAGGGGTATTTCTTCTCATTAACATCAACCCATGAACTTTTGCAGCAGTTTTCCATTCTCTTTAAGGCTACAAAGGTCACCAGTTACACTTTGGATGATATGGGCCTGCAATAGTAACCTTTAAGATGGCCAGTGGCTACTAAAATTATCTTCAACTAGTCAATTATTTGTTAAGTATATAAATGACACTGTGAAAGCACGCTCTGGTCACCAGACACAAAAACCAAGAAATTATGGAAATCTAAAGAGGCTCTTCAGGGACCTAAAACAGGAAGACAGGTTAATGTTTTGGGTGATGTTCTTCACTAGCCTGGTATAGCATTTTTGTCACCAATTTCCAACATTTGTGGTTTTCTTTTTTTAATCACTGGGTACCAGATATTTTGCCACAGTGGCCACCTAGGTTCTAGGTGTAAAAGACCAGATAATAATTGATCAAATTTTCGTACTATGTTGATTTCAACCATACTTTAAATTCAGAACAAATTAAAAGGGGGGGGCTTCTGACATAGACAAAAGAAAGGTTATCTAGGGCTGACCCAACTGCTGTATTAATCACATCCAATGATTAACAGAGCCATAAAGAGGAGGGACTTCCCGTGTTCTATCCATGGTCTGTGCTGATCTCAGTTTGGGGAGGGAGGGTGCTACAATTGGCTTCAGCACCCTCAGATAGGAATGGCAAAAAAAAAAATCAGCTATGGTTTCCACTCCTAATTACAATCCAGTGACCCTTGCTGGAAGTGTACCTTTGTGAAGCTCAGATATCAACAGGATCAGGTTGAGCAGCCTGCTAACACTCATCATAAAGACTCACATCATGAATAATGGCTATCTGGATGAGGTGCTGGATGATGGCACCAGTCATGAAATCATATCCCAGCAAAATGTCAATACAGGAGGGGAGAAAACTACCAAAAAAAAAATTTAAGTTACTGAAAGGTTTTCTACTTAATGATAGATAACTGTAGTTTTGTGTCATTTCCGCCAGCCCCAAGAAACTTGCTATTCTGAGGGACATGTATAGTTGTCAGACATAGGATTTGTTGATGTACAGCTCCTAAGAATCAAACCCAGATTCGCTTTATTCCCTGTCCTAGATGATCAGGAGTTATCCAAGCATGAAAACTGCTCTTATGCTTGGATGTCCCTCAATCCGTATACAGGAATGTAACTTCAGAAGAAATACCTCTTTCACTCTTGGCATACACCTTTTTTTTCCCTGCTCAGTGAGAACTACCAATCAGAAATCAGTTCAGCTACAAATAACTAATTCCTCCCGGTTCACGGATAATGAACACAGATCATAACTGGTTGATCGGGGTTATGGAAAATGTACATTAAGAGTGTGAATCTCCACCAGAGAAACACAAACACACATGGATTAGCGCTGAATAGTCACAAGATATTTCCTTCACATTCCCCATCACCCTCCCTCCACTCGAATATCTTTCAAAGTAAAGTCCATTAGACTGTATATCTTTCACGACCTCAGGGTGTCCCAAAGCGCTTTACCACCAATTAAGTACTTTTGAAGTGTAGTCACTATTGTAATTTAGGAAACCTGGCAGCCAATTTGCACACAGCAAGGTCCCACAAACAGTAATGTGATAATGACCAGATAATCTGTTTTTCGGTGTTGGTTGAGGGATATATATTGGCCAGGACACCGGGGAGAAGACCCCTGCTCTTCTCTGAAATAGTGCCATGGGCTGTTTTACGTCCACCTGAGGGGGAAGATATGGCCTTGATTTAACGTCTCATCCAAAAGATGGCAACTCCGACAGTGCAGCATTCCCTCAGTACTGCCCTGAAGTGTCAGTCTAGATTATGCACTCACGTCTCTGGTGTGAGACTTGAACCCACAACCTACTGACTCATGCGAGAGTGCTATCACTGAGCTATAGCTGACAGCTTATGATAGACACCAATGCAGAGAATATTCAAAACCTGAAATACATTCAGTTTTGTTTTTAGTAGAAACACTGTAGATTCCATTTATGCAGGATCCTCATCACTTCTTCAGGTTTAATCAGTACCTCCTTATTGACGCCTTCAGAAGGCTATGCTTCAAGAAGACTAAAGAGAAATGAATTCTCCACACCATATAGAATCATAGAATGATACAGCACAGAAGGAGGCCATTCGGCAAATCGTGCCTGTGCCGGCTCTTTGAAACAGCTATCCAATTAGTCCCATTCTTCTGCTCTTTCCCCATACCCCTGCAATTTTCTCCCCTTCAAGTGTTTATCCAATTCCCTTTTGAAAGTTATTATTGAATCTGCTTCCACCACCCTTTCAAGCAATGCATTCCAAGTCATAACTCGCTGTGTAAATTTGTTTTTCCTCATGTCGCCTCTGGTTCTTTTGCCAATTACCTTAAATCTGTATCCTTTGGTTACCAACCAGTCTGCCACTGGAAACAATATCTAATTTACTCTATTGAAACTCTTAATGATTTTCAACACCTCTATCAAATCTCCCCTTAACCCGTCAGCCAGTGGCTCAGTCTGAGTCAGAAGGTTGTGGGTTCAAGACCTACTCCAAAGACTTGAGCATAAAAATCTAGGCTGCCGCTCAAATGCAGTGCTGAGGGAGTGCTGCACTGTCGGAGGTGCTGTCTTTCAGATGAGACGTTAAACTGAGGCCCCATCTGCTCTTTCAGGTGGACGTAAAAGATCCCATGGCACTATATCAAAGAAGAGCAGGGGAGTTATCCCCGGTGTCCTGGCCAATATTTATCCCTCAATTAACATCACTAAAACAGATTATCTGGTCATTATCACATCTGCTGCTTGTGGGAGCTTGCAGTGCGCAATTTGGCTGCTGCACTTCCTACATTACAACAGTGACTACACTTCAAAAAAATACTTCATTGGCTGTAAAGCGCTTTGGGATGTCCGGTGGTCGTGAATGGCGCTATGTAAATGCAAGTCTTTCATTGCTGGTACAATGCTAGTAAATCTTTTCTGTACCCTCTCCAAAGCCTTGACACTCTTCCTTAAAGTGTGGTGCCCAAAATTGGCCACAATACTCCAGCTGGGCTTAATCAGTGTTGTATAAAGGTTTAGCATACCTTCCTTGCTTTTGTACTCTATGCCTCTATTTATAAAGCCTATGATATCCGCATGCCTTTTTAACAGCCTTCTCAACTTGTCCTGCCACCTTCAAAGACGTGTGTACGTACACCCCCAGGTGTCTCTGTACCATTTAGTTTATATTGCCTCTCCTCATTCTTCCTAACAAAATGAATCACTTCACTGCATTAAATTTCATCTGCCATGTGTCTGCCCATTTCACCAGTCTGTATATACTTCTTTGTACCAGGAGTTCTGAATTATTATATAGTGATGCTTGCTGCAAAGTAATTTTTAACATTAAAAAAAAATTGTTCATGAAGTGGCCATGTGCTTCCCGCCCTGGTTTAATGACATTGTGAAGTCACGACATTTGAACAATTGCAAACAATATCACTCCTGTGTACCGTCATAAATGAAAAGCAGAACACTCAGTGACTGGGCAATTTATAAACATTTCAAATCACTATTTTATAGCCCAAAACAGCTATTAAAATTAGATTTCATTTTGAATTGATATTTTCACAATGTTTTGCCACCGATACAGCAGCAATCATTTCCAGTGAGATGCTGTTGGAGTACACTCTAAGCATTTGTTCATTGACTTGACTTCATCAAAAGTTTCCAAGACGCCAATCACTGAAATGGAGCAATCTGTCTGGAAAATGTTAGGTCACACCAGGATCCTTTCATTTTGTATGTTCTTTTAAAACTATATATTCTTCCCCAAACCACCCACCCACAAGGGTTCTTCTTTCTCCACAGCCTCATTCAGCAAATAGGTAAAAGTGGTTAGGATCTGGAATGCACTGCCTGAAAAGGTGGTGGAGGCAGACTCGATCGTGGCTTTCAAAAGAGAACCGGGTAAGTTCCTGAAGGGAAAAAATCTGCAGGGCTACGGGGAAAGGGTGGGGGAGTGAGACTAGCTGAAGTGCTCTTGCAGAGAGCTGGCATGGGCTCGACGTGCCAAATGGCCTCCTTCTGTGCTGTAATTATGATTCTATGACTCCTCTGCAGCAAATGTACCATCAACCATGTGCTGTGATAGCCAGCAGGCCACCAATGCTGCTGTATGATCGCCAGGCTGAAGGCATACTGTGGGGTAACATCGACGTAGTCAGTTTTTTCTCTTCTTTCTTCCCAATCAGCACTCCTGTCGAACACTCCAGTACCATGAATGAACGGTCAGGGCGATGCAAGTCATAGGCTACCCTAGAACCCATACCCACACACTTGTGTAGTAGTGTCCTTACAGCTGAATGTTGTGGAAAAGAGTGAAGTTTTTTAACATATTTTAAAAGCAGCTTATTTGAAGCTTCAAAACAGGCAATACTTTCAAAATGCAATGATGTGCTAAAATGCCAGAGACAATTATCAGGAATAATGTATGTACAGCTACTAATTGTGATGTACACATGTAAGTGAAACATTTCAAACTAGAGTACTGACAGACATGGTGGTGCATTTTTAACTACAAGAAGTATAGCATTTTTCAGTGAGTGCTTTGTGATGTGTTACTGCCCTCCAGCAAAGTTTTCAAATCATGTGCAAACAGGAAAATCAAATATAGATGAATGGTAGCATCAGAATAGTTAAATCAGAATAACTTCAATCAGCTCCATTTGGTCATCTCTGCTATTTTCCAAGCCATTCTCATTTTCCTTTGCTACGCACTAACTTGCCTCTAGATTCATGAGGAGGTCCTCTCTGATCCATCATTGGGCCCCTTGGATCTCCCATCATCCCTCTTGGATCTCCCATAGGCCCTCTTTGTTCACCCAGTGGCCCACGAGGCTCACCCATTGGGCCCCTCGGCTCACCCATTGGGCCCCTCGGCTCACCAATGGGTCCCCTCTGTTCTCCCATTGGCCCTGCTCTCATGTCATGTTGCATTCCTCGCGGTTCATGGGCATTTCTCAGGTCAGGAGGCGGTCCTCTGCCATCGTGACCAGGCACATGATGCATAGGTGGGCCCTGATGTGGCGGACCAATATACCCTCTGAAAAGCAAAAAATAAAATTAGCTATAGATTAAAATAATGGTCAGCAATTATGAAAATTAAATATGCCAACAGTGATGCAGCCACTTAATGGGAATAAAATCTGGAACATGCAAATCATTCTCATTACCCAATTACTGAAAGTAAACCAATGAACTGTGCATCAATTGTGGTTTACAGTAACATACCCTGAAAAAGTTGAAGAACTGACATCACCAATCCATAATTTACAGTAGACTTTAATTTGATGACGACAGACAAAATGTGTCCAGTGAGCTCTTCAAGAGGGGGACTGTTATACACTATACCAATAAGAAGAGAAATACGAGAAATCTATCTGAATGAGTGTGCTGGCTATACTCCACCACTTTATGAAAACCTCCAATTGGCTCCCATCATAAAGTCAAACAATTTCATATAACCAAACTCTGACTACTACTTTTATTTAAAAATAACTCAATGGGCTAACCTAGTAATGGTTCGGTTGTAGTGCTGCCCAAGGGCTACTTCCATATATCAGACTTTTTCCCCTATTACTGAAAATGCAATGAATTAGTGACTGAACAACTTTTTTCCCTAGTGAATTTTTGTGCACAAAAGAAGGGGTATCCATGCTGGAAGATGCAACGTATTTCTAACTTTGCACCCAGCATCAATGTAATGCAATCCAAGGTCAGGGTTAACATCAATTTCAAGTAGAAATTCCCCAATATATTTCAACTCCAATCACATAATAAACTGTACTGTAAATGTAGGACATTCAATTTGCCACAACAGCCATCATTACACAATTGGCCTCAGTGTCAAACAAAAACAGGAATCAGCCTATGCTTTTAGTCTTGGTCGCTATCCAGTGATCTTTGTTGAAAAGTAAATGTACATGGACAATTGGGTGCCAATGTTCATCGTCAAGCTCTCAAAATGGCCACTTTTGTGGGACTGGAGAGCTGTTAGTGCTCACTAATTCATAACCAGCATGAGTCACGACCTTCAGAAGAGAAGAGAAAATCTGGGGACATAGGAGAGAAAGGAACTATGAGAAACAATGGCTGAATGGTACTTCTCCCCTGCCACCAATTAATCATTAAAAAGGGTTAACACCGAGTTGGCAATTTTTTCCCCTTTTGATAGTGGTCAGTGAACAAAACCTGGCCTTATTATTCTGCTGAAAATAGTAGTCTGTAAAACGTTGAGACTACAGTACATCGATCAATGACAAGAACTTGAGCCAAAGGACATATCACAAAATATGACAGATACCCACAACTTTCACAGAAGAGCCAGTATAAGTATCAAAATGCACCCATCAGCTATGATTATTGCCAGGCATCTGACACAGGCTAAAATGTTTTACATAAGATATACAGCACAGAAACAGGCCATTCGGCCCAACCAGTCCATGCCGGCGTTTATGCTCCACTTGAGCATGTGTCTTTCAATGGACTGGTACGTCTCATTGTAAGGGAATCCATCACAGTGTTGCCATTAGGCATTAGTGTATTTTTACCAATATGTTAATGAAAAATATGGATTAATGTAGAATTTACTTATGCAATATTCTTAATTCATTACCTGAATTTAGTCCCACCATAACCATCACTTCTACTGTTATATACTTCCAAAATTGCACTCATTACACAACCCAAATTTCAAAATTTAATTGAACATGGTTTGAAAATTTTACACTCCCATCATTACTCTACTGCAATTCCAGTGTCAAAATTGCAACTTGATTTTCTAGATTTCTAATACTGTCATGTGTCCATATACTGAAAAGCCAATGTATTAAAAAGTCATCATGCACTGCAGTTCTAGTTGAAGAGTTTCATTCTTCTCAAATTGTTCTTTCTAAATTAGACTACATGGGATTGTCAAAGACACAGAGCAATAATGACTAATTGTGCAACCACATTTTAAATTTTATACTCCACTTTGTTGGCCACACATTACCCAGTCCAAGAGTGAGGGAAGACTGCTCCCTGGACTCTGACACGAACACATGAATAAGCACATCTGGGAAAGAAATGGCTGTCAGAAAACCATGGGGCAAGTTTCCTTTACTCAACTCAGAAGTGTGCAAAGAAACACTTAGGCAGGTTACAGATAAATATCTTACAGGCTACCGCTTACCTAGGTTCCACCTCCCCAGTAACAGAAAGCAGAGTCCCTCCACGTGGGTCATTTGGTGCATCTCCTAGCAAACCTCTTGGAGCTGGAGCCCCACCTACTGGGGGACCCCGCTGCATGTTGCCTCTGGGGTCCGGCATTGGGACTGGAAGGAAAAAAGGAATCACTGTCAAAAGATGTGTAAAGTGTGTGCATGAAGTTGTATATTACAATGGGACAGATGGGAAGAAAGCTGAATCATTTTCTTTTACGGGGTTTCCAGCTTCACAGAGCATAAATTATTTCCTGCATGCTACACCATCTGCATGAGGCCTGGTTGGTAACCTGCTCCCAGGCCTTCAGGCCACTCTAAAACTAGCTCTGAATGATGAGTGAAACTTAAGGATGATTCAATCGCCCCAAAGGAAAGCATCTGACACCTGATTAATGCTTCCCCACAGTAACACAGCCGAGATCAAGATCCAGTGGTACTCATATGCTTCCTGCCATTCTACGCATAAGCAACAATCCGTGTTCCAATTATGCTATGCCACAGCTGATGACTAGATTAGAAATGCAACTGTTTGACAGTTAGCCCATAATATCCTTTTGGAGATTTGAATATTTTATGCTCTGTAAAGATGTGTAAGCTTTTTAACGTGCATTCTTACAAAAAAATGTATTTAAAAATGCAAATTTAAACCAACCATTCAGCTCAAATAGCAAATGAGAACATTCTAAACCTGCATAACAAACAGCTTTAAGCCAATCTGTGCTAAATACTGAAATAGCCCTTCAATATTGTGCTCTTTATGGTTATTATACATCACACAGGACTACTTCTTGTTGGCAAGCCTGCTTCACATGCAGCAAATGTCAAGATTTGCATCCCCGATTTGGGAGATTTTAATCACTGTACATAGAATAATTCAAAAGGCTCAGCTCTGCATATAGATTAATTTGCTTCCAATTGCAGAAACAAAATGTGCAGAAGGACAGATTCAATTCAAGTTATATAGCCATTAAATACCATGTAGGATGATAGTAATAACTTAATGGTATTAGCCTTCATGTTATTTTATGGCTGGATTTTCGAAATAGAAAGGTCTTTCTGTGTTACGTTACACGGCAACACTAATTGTGTTAAGCAACATCCAAAGAATCAAGTTGACTCAAAAACACCTTAAAAAAAACAAAAAGCAGCACCAATACTTAAAAAAAAATAAAACAGGCAAGATATGGGTTTTGAGATATTTATTTTAATGTAAAAGTTTATACTGCACATTTCCAGTCAAATGAGTTAAATTTAGATACCTTGGAACAATTTGTCCCTGCACAAATTCAATTAAGTTACCATCAGCTCTTTATTAAAATCAGGTCTTTGATTCCACAAAGACTTTTCAATCTTGTTCTACATGCTTCCCCCTCCTCTTTGAATCTCACTAGAACAGATTTGAAATTATTGTTGAGACACAGTCACTCTGAATACACCCTCTCACAGCTAGCCAGTCATGCAAAAGTCTCTAACCATTTCTTAATTTCTCAAATTTTGTAGTCTTTTCACTTCATTAAGTACAAACGTCTCGGCTGCAATTAGCCCAGTGTTCTAGCATTCTAACTCTTCCCTAACTGATGAGGATCCAAATGTTGGCTCTCTACTATCAGGGCCACAAAAGTATTTATACTGATTCCTGACTAGTGATCGAGGGCACAGGACAACCTGGGCAATTTGTACTGGAGCAAAAAGGAACAATTCAGAGCTTTCCCATATTTAGCAATTACTTCAATAACCCTTAAAAAGCCAATTTTGCCATCAAAGTCTATTGTGTGGTGATGATAATGCATCTGGATGCAAAGTATAAACTGCACTCAGACCACAACTCGGCAGTTGCAGAATGAACTCCAGCCTGTTTCCCAATATAGATGATCACAGTTCTAACCCACTATGCTCCAGAACAGGTTAACCTGTCTCTGCCATTATCACAATCTGGCAATCTCACTGGATAAAGATCAACCTTTGTCTATCAATTACATTTTAGCTGTCAAAATGTTGGGTTACTTTGCAAGAATACACAACGTATAACACGACTACCTCAGGCACAAGGAGGCCATCAACAGCACACAGTTTATTTTTTAAAAACAGAGCCAACCAGGTTTGTTCTTTAATTTGGGAATACATAGTTTTATAAAAAAGAAAAGTGAGTTGCTAAGGAAAAGCCCCACTGAACCAAACTCAAGGCCATCCAATCTGGTGTGTTTATTTTCTAATCTACTATAACTTGCATTACATTTATGAACAATTTTGAAGATGCAATCACACAATGCTTGGTGAAGTCTGACAGGTCTCCAAATGTTCTCAGATTCACAATTCACCTTTAGAAATGGGTATCGCATAAGTATAGCTTCAACTGTACCTAAAAATGCCAATAACTACACAAAGAAAACTATTCTTTGTGCTAATGGGAACCTGCTATTGATTGAAATATTGCCCCACTAATAAGCCTGTGAAATAATGTATTTTGGAATAAAAGTGCACACTTATCTGGTGATCAGAAAATTCAGTGAGACAACCTTTAAGGAAAAGCTGTGGTGAGGACAGAAAAGTGGAGTAATTGTTCACTGTTCAAATGTTCACAATAAGTGTTTAATTTTTTTTTAATGTTGGCACCATTCAACAACACTTTCACGTGAATGCATTTATATTTTGTACTTTACGATGACTTGTGGTTTCAATTAATAAAAGCTCACTGTAAACATTTGAACTGGGTTCAGTGGAATCTCTCCAGTATGTAATAACAAAGGTGTCAAACTACTCTAATAAATGTAAGGCAGTAACAGGAATTTATATTGAAAGAAGAATGCCACTAAGATGCCATAAATTACATATCAGTGCCCACTAAATTACTGCTTTACATCAACTGCGTATCAGGTGACATAAATGGTCACCTGAAACTCGACAACCCTGGTAATCAGAAAATTTAGCAATTTTACTTCAACAGAACTTCCAGAGTAAACAGAGAATTGTGTCATTTCACTCCAATATAAACCCTACAGAGGTAGTAAAATCAGAAAGTTTGACCCAGGTGTCCAAACTATGGCTTAGAGTTTGAGTTGTATTGGCCCACGAGCCTTGGAAATCTGATCCATGACATCTAGACAACTCGGTTATATTTAGACTTGTATTTCTTTCTTGCTGCTTTGTCCAGTTTTGAATTTTGTGGACCTGGAGGTTTGAATTTGCCGATCTCAACACTGCTGCCTCTTTGGTGAATAAATTCCAGTGTCAAAACGCCAAGATTCGTTAGCACATGCAGTTTGAGATATATGAAAGTTAATGGAAACATTAATTTAAAGTCTACATGGCCATGAGGCTTTATGTTATCCATGCAACTGACCCACAAAGGCAAAGGCTTTGGACACTCCAAGTTTCAACACTTCAACGGAGGCCCCATAAAGTGGCAAACGGAAGGTTTAACCATTTGAGTACAAACCCATAAAAGGCAGTAAAATCAAAGCGTTCAATGTTTAAAGACTTAAAGAAGGAGTCCACTGAGCTGATCAAAAGTAACTTGACCTTAAATATAGTTCCCAGCTAGTATTTCAACTTGATAATCATGATAACTAATGACCTGTTCCTGCTTTGTCTTCTGAAATTTTAGAGTACTAGTATGCTGCTAAGTACAGGAACTCGCAAAAATGATAAATAGTTGACAGATTTTGGACACAGGTCATCAGAATCTTGTAGATGTTCAGGATACTACTGAAAACTCAAAGTGGAAAAACTAAGCAATCAGAAATAGTTATTCCTTCTTCCCTTATCGTGCTAACATTATTTCCACACAAAAATGTTAGAGAAGGGAACAGAAATTCAGCAAAAGGAGGCAGAACTCCAGGAAATGGAAAAAGAAAATGACAAAATCAAAGTGAGCCAACACAAAATTTAACAGAGCTAGTACTAACTCAAAGAAGACAAGTACAAGAGAAATTAGTACAGAAGGAGTACACCAATGTGACGGATTTAATGAAAGAGGTATAATTCAGCAAAGGAACAAGGAATTGAAACAGTTAGCTCAAAAGCAGAATATCAAGAAATATCAGTAGTTCCAAAAAAGGCTGAATGTGTGTATTTTAGAAGCAGTATTTTGACAATGGAGTGCATTATAGAATCAGGATGTAGAAAATAACAGGAAATGACGGCCATCATGCATTGGATGATCAAACAATTGACAACTAATCCATAGTAACACAAATGGCTCAAAAATTGAAAGAAAGGATTGTGTACTATTCTTACCAAATAGCTGAGGACACCATGAATTAAGAAACCCCCCCACCTCAGCCAGAAGATTACTACAGAGATCCAGACAATTCCAAAGAAGGGCTACCAAAATAATCTCTCCCACTGCCTTTCTGCCACAAAGGGACAGCTCTATTATGGTCCCTATTGGCTAAGTTCTTCAGTCAGTACTGAGAAATTCAACAGTGGATTACCCAGCAGAAACCGCTTATAAAGTGGCTGTTTCTTGAGGAGTGGAAGAAATTCTTACTTGAAAACGTATTAAACTCGACTTTGTTTAACAGGAACCAAAACTCATACATCAATATCTTTAGCTTGGCAAATCATAATGTATATTCCTATAGTTTGCAGAAACCAATATTAACCGTGTGTGTATTATGGCTAGAAATATATTATCCAAGAAAGGTGCTTAATTTTTGTCACATCAATCATCAGCCCAATCAGATAAAGATAACTGGGAAAACTCCAAGTTACTATAAGAAATAGAACAGATAAATTAAAATTTAGAAAACCAAGGTAATCAGATGCTCTCAATACAAATATAGAGGGGTCATCGCAGCCAGCAATGGCATTCACAAGTTCACCAACCCCAAAGCTGGAGCATGATTAGACCCAAAGAGTTAAGCATAGGAAAAGAGGAGGAGGATAGGCCAATTGATGCACAACGCATTCGTAGAACTGATCCAAACATTTTCAACCAATTTAAAATTTTGACCTAAATGAGAAATATTGTGCAGTTCCAATTACATTTCTGACAAAAGACAGTGTTAATGAGATGCCAAATTATAACAAACCAAGTTCCCAACAAAAAATTGTGGTACAGATAGATTGTGGTACTGAACCACATGCTTTGCTGGTACAAAATCCAGAATAATGTTAGACAATACAGCACTATTATTAGGAAAACCTCAGATCTAATCAACAATCCCACGGAGGTAAAATATTGCAGGGGAAATAATGGTTGGACTGAAATTCTCAGAAATTTAAATGATACTGTATGGTACCTTAAGGAGGTTGTCTTAATTATTTTTGAACAACTATGACTGTAGACTCAGACAGAAGTCAAAAGAATCACAGACTAATATGAATGTGCAATTGATGTGTTGAAAAAATCTTTACCCTGATGATGAGAACCACTGACAAAGTTAAACAGTAAAGGCAAATTCTAAATAGTTAGGTGAAACCACGACAATACTTCACCATAGAAACATAGAAGATAGGAGCAGGAGTAGGCCATTCGGCCCCTCGAGCCTGCTCCGCCATTCAATAAGATCATGGCTGATCATCCAAATTCAGTACCCTGTCCCTGCCTTCTCCCCATATCCCTTGATCCCTTTAGCCTTAAGAAATATATCTAACTCCTTCTTGAATATATTTAATGAATTGGCCTCTACTGCCTTCTGCGGTAGAGAATTCCACAGATTCACCACTCTCTGGGTGAAGAAATTCCTCCTCATCTCTGTCCTAAATGGCTTACCCCTTATCCTTAGACTGTGACCCCTGGTTCTGGACACCCCGGCCATCGGGAACATCCTTCCTGCATCTAGTATGTCTAGTCCTGTTAGAATTTTATAAGTTTCAATGAGATCCCCTCTCATTCTTCTAAACTCCAGCGAGTATAAGCCCAATCGACCCAATCTCTCCTCATACGTCATTCCTGCAATCCCAGGTATCAGCCTGGTGAATCTTCGCTGCACTCCCTCCATGGCAAGAACATCCTTCCTCAGATAAGGCGACCAAAACTGCACACAATACTCAAGATGTGGTCTCACCAAGGCCCTGTACAACTGCAGCAAGACATCCTTGTTCCTGTACTCGAACCCTCTCGCTACGAAGGCCAATATACCATTTGCCTTCTTAACCGCCTGCTGCACCTGCATGCTTACCTTCAGCGACTGGTGGACAAGGACACCCAGGTCTCGTTGCACTTCCCCTTCTCCCAATCTATTGCCGTTCAGATAATAAACTGCCTTCCTCTTTTTGCCACCAAAGTGGATAACCTCGCATTTATCCACATTATACTGCATCTGCCATGCTTCTGCCCAATCACCCAACCTGTCCAAATCATACTGGAGTTTCTCGGCATCCTCCTCACAGCACACACGCCCACCCAGCTTTGTGTCATCTGCAAACTTGGAGATATTACATCTAGTTCCCTCGTCTAGATCATTTATATATATATATACTAGCTGGAGTGCCCGGCGGTGCCGAGGGAACTCAAGAACCCTGTGGCATGTTTATAAAACTGTTTTTTAAACTGTTGGGATTGAAGAACTCTTCCTAAGCACCCAGGAGTGATATTACATTATTCACAAAGTTTCAGTGTATGAGTTGAATAGGGAAATAAAAGATTCTCTGAGGCATTTAGAGGTCAGTTTAGAAATCAACAGTGAACATTTATTCCAATAATGTAGAACAATAGAACATTTGACAATATGCTGGAGTTACAACCAAAGACTGAGTGAATACTCCCTCTGGTAAAAGTTTGCAAACCCAATAGGGTTGGTATTGTACAGAGTGATTTTGTAGTCAATAAATGTATTCAACATTACACTGTTATATGTGTAATCTTGTAGTAGGTATGCAGCCTCTCAGATCTTGAAGAGTGCTGTTGAGTGCTTCAAGTGCCCTCTTGTGGGCCTTTGGACACTCTTCCCACACAGCTCAGCAGCAGCAGTTCCTTTGGTAATGTGACACACTGGGTGTTGTTGTCTTGTCAGATCCAGAGGGAGAGCAAAGGTTGAGTGGGCAGTGCGACCTCCTTGGAGAAGAGTTGCAGCGATTCCTGATGAGGCAACAGCCAGTGCAATGAATCTCTTAGAGTGAAGGATGGCCACAAAGAGATTTCGTAGCCTTTTGGGGAGTAAGACAGAGCAGCTTCTGTCATCACTGCATGCCAATGAATGTCATCCTGAATGAGTCCTCTCCTGCAGCAAGCTTTTATAAAGGAGGCACAGAGATGGCCAGTGAGAGTTTTGAGGTGATTAAATGATGTTGGGCCAGCAACCTCATGGAGGAGTAGACGAAGGTGAAAGCACTCTGCGTTATTGGAGAGCCCGTTGATAGACAACATTTTCTGTTTTTCCTGAGGGTGTTAAAATAAACAGATTCCTTGACGCACCAACTCTTGAACATGCCACGTACAACTGGCCATGTGAAAAACAGGGCGTGAGTAAGTTGATGCCAGCAACCTTCAAAGTCTGCCCCTGTGCCTTGTTGATTGACATTGCAAAAGAAACTGTCACAGGAAACGGTTGCCTTTTGAATTGAAATGGCAAGTCAGTTGGTATCATTGGAATTCGAGGAATGAGAACATCCTCCCCTCTGGCGCAGCCTGAGATGATGGTAGCCTCAATGAGATTTGGCATGAGCTTTTTGACTGCCAGTCTGGTTCCACTGCACAACTTTGGTGGAGATATGTTTCTTAGGAGCATGATGGGGGTGCCTTCCTTCAGTACCAGTTTGTGAGGAGGTGTTCCTGAAGGCTGCAATGAGTTGAGGAACTCAGTGGGGTAATGTACCGCATCAGCACTGTCACAAACAGTGTCAACGCTTTTATAAATTTGCTCTTGGCCAGGGAGTTTTTGAAGAAGTAGCATGTTTATGTTTTTGACAGTATCATTCCTGGGTGCAAGTATTGACCGTTCACACAGCCACTTGGGATCTTTGAAGTGATTGAGGAGGTCTGGATACACCTTAAGAGATCAACTCATCAACTGTTTTGACTTGACTGCCAAAGCCTGGAGGAATTGTGATTTGACCACTGCTGTCAATTGGCAACTTTCCTTCTCCCAATTGTAGCAAAAGTTGCGCAAAGGATTCTGTCATCTCGTCACCATGCATAAGAACACGCATGTTTGTGGTCAAATGGACTGTTTGCACATCTGGCCACAGATGGGATGCCTTGAGACATGCATTGAGTTCATCTGCTGGAGTTCCTCTGGGGACAACTGGCAGGATTTGGCGGAAATCACCTGCCAGCAACAGGGTGATGCCACCCATCAGCCTATTGTTGCCTCTCAGATCTTGAAGAGTGCTGTTGAGTGCTTCAAGTGCCCTCTTGTGGGCCATTGTACACTCATCCCACACAATGAGTCTACACTTTTGAAGCAACTCAGCAGCACCAGTTCCTTTGCTAATGTTACACACTGGGTCTTCGTGTTGTCAGGTCCAGAGGGAGAGCAAAGGTTGAGTGGGCAGTGCGACCTCCTTGGAGAAGAGTTGCAGTGATTCCTGATGAGGCAACAGCCAGTGCAATGTATCCCTTAGAGCGAACCATGGCCAGTAAAAGATTGATCAGGAATGTCTTTCCTGTTCCACCAGGTGCATCGAGGAAGATAATGCCACCTGCATTGTTTTCCACCATATCCACAACCAACCTGTATGTCTCTTTCTGGTCTGGAACCAATTTCGGTTCAGTGACGGTGACAAAGATGGTCAGTTCCTCAACATTGTAGGTGGTTTCCCTGAGGACCTCTCTGCTGAGACCTGGAGAATCAATCCTATTGGGAGATGGAAGGTTCAACTGAGTCACAGACTTGCCAGCCAATGCCAAAGTCTTGTCCTCCAAAAGGATCAATACCTGATTGAACATTGCATCAGTGAAATTCAGCTCCATGGTGGGGTTGGCTGTCCTGAGTTGGTGCAAGATGTCTTCTGTGAGGCTGTCTTTGTGATCTTCCCACAAGTGCATCGGGTTGGAAGGGCTGCAGAGGGCAATTATAATGGCAAAGAGATTTCGTAGCCTATTGGGGGAGTAAGACAGAGCAGCTTCTGTCATCATTGCATGCCAATGAATGTCATCCTCAATGAGTCCTCTCCTGCGGCAAGCTTCTTGAAAGGAGTCACAGAGATGGCCAGTGACAGTCTTGAGGTCATTAAAAGATGTAGGGCCAGCAACGTCATGGAGGAGTAGACGAAGGTGAAAGCACTCGGTGTTGTTTGGATGGACCGTGTAGACTCTGCCAAGTGCATCTGATGGGTACACCCATGTATGACCAGGAACTTCCTTCTGACCAGGTCCAGGGCGCCGAGCCCGCCATGTCTTGTTTGGCTGCCAGGTGTAGTACTTGGGCACCTGATGATACAGAAGTGTCTTGGCAAAGTCATTCATTCGGCACAACTCAAAGAATGCTGTAAGTTTTGTCCTTGGGGGTTCCTCGGCACGTTGGCTGGCATGTCCTGGTCGGAATAAAACCCTTTCTCCATTTTGCAAGTGAACATCCAATTTAGTGACAGTGGGGTAACGCTTGTGGATGTCAAATCCAAAAGTTCGCCAGGCTGCCTCATTGCTGCAGATGTAACGGCCCATCAGATGTGTGGTGATCTCATCATTTTTATTCTGCTCTCCAGCCTGTTGAAGATCAAAGACAGCTTGGTCACTGCCCTTATGGATGTACTTGCACACATATTTGATAGACTTAACTGAGTGGCAGTACTCCACATTGATGTGACATTTGAAGAGCCTGGATAAGAGTGGACAATAAGGAACAATCCAACAGTTGTCAACTTCCAATGTCTGTCTTTGCTGTCTTGTCTGATTTGACTGACCAGGTTGACCAGAGTCGCTAGATTGCTGATTCCGCATTCGTATTTCAGTGCAGAAACCTCCATTCTCTTTGCCCCTTCTCCTGTACAAAGGATAGCCATCATCCCCATGCTGAGTTTCTTCGTGGAGTGGCTTTGGGTACCCTTTTGTACAGGCATTCTTTTTCATGCAGCGAGAAGAAGGGTTGTGTCGCCCACAAGGACCATGAATCATATTCTTTACAACAACATCAAAGAGGATTGGATCCGTGTCCTTATCGGGTAGCTCTGCAGAGATGAAGGAATCAACTTGATTGGGGTGAATCTTTGCCTGAAGCCAGAGTAAAAGATGAACATGAGGAAGTCCTCTCTTCTGCCACTCAATGCTGTACATGTAGCAATGGTGTGCACTAAAAAGTCTGCCCACAGTCAGGAGTTTGATCAGTTTTTTAACTTTGAGGTTGAAGACCCGTGCTATGAGGTCATGCCTTTCAGTACCAGCTTTGGGTGGTAACTCCTGCCATTGGGGATTGCAAGTCATGGTGATGAAGAGGTCAGGTCTTCCATAGTTTCTGACATAGGTCATGGTATCTTGCGTGTGCTCATGCATGTACCTAGGACCTCCAACAAAGGTGGATGGCAGGATGACCATTTGACCAATGTCCTCAGTGTTGCCATCATTGGCCACAGCATCTCGCAAGTGTATGTAGTCTGTGACTCTCAACTGATTTTGGTTATTCCGGAACCAATTAAGCCACTCTCCTTCCATTTTTGCATACATGTCAGTGAGGAACTGGTGGAGAAGTCCTCCACACTGAAGCAGGTGGTTTGAACCAGTTTGTCGATCCATCAGCCTATATGCATAGAATTCCATGGCAGAAACCATCTTTTGTCTTTGGGCTGTAGGTGGCACACCAGTTTTGGGGTCAACATGTGGGATCTTGTTATAGGCATCGTATCCATCTTCCCCATGGCAAAACAAAAGCGGGTATTGCAGAGGATCATATGACCTGTGAAGCTCAGAAATTCTTTTGAGTAGACCACCTCTCAGATGCAAGACAATGTCCCGTTGTTCAAATTCTTGGCCCACAATGACAATGGCAACTTCATTGGTGGTCGGAGCACTGAAGCGTCGCTCATGTTCACCTGCAGGAGTCTTGTCAGCTTTGATGACAACTTTGAGGTCTTCATTTGTAGTTTTTTCGATGGCTGTTTTCAAACTCTTTACATATGGGTTTTGCTGATGAAGCATCTCCTGTAACCCAAGCAAAGTTTGAATCTTGATTTGGTGTTGTTGTGCGGGGAGAACTGCAGCTTCCCTGCGGCGATTGGCTTGCTCTTCGTCATCACCCAAGTAGTAGATTTGGAGAAACTGAGGTCTTTCGTTTGGTAGAGGAAGTAGGTAGCCAGCTGTATGGTACACCTGTCCATGAACTTTAAAAGTTGGGCAAAATCCTGATTCACGCACTCTGTTTGCACCGAAAGAGGTCATTGCAAAGCAGCTGTTGTACTTTCTGATGTGAGTGAGGAAATGTGTTGAAGCTGGAGTTCGGCCAAACAGAAGTGAGTGTAGGGGTTCAGGTGGCGCTGTTAGTGTTGGAAGTTTAACCTTTCCTCCATTGCAGCATATCCCATCAATTTCCCCTTCCCACTTCAGAGCGCCACAGTGAGGGCAAATGATGGTCATCTTGCCAATGATGACTGTGGGGTCGGCTTCATATGTGATGGTGGGTCTATAGGAGAAGGCTGCTCCGAGCCAATGACTCCAAATGTCAGCTCTGGCAATGCCCCTGCGTCTATTGGCGGCCTGGCGACGTGCCTGAGTCTGGTCAGGAGTCTCTGAGGCTCTGGCTTGGGTATGTCTCGCCTGGTCAGCAGCTTGACGTGCCCGAGTCTGGTCAGGAGTCTCTGAGGCTCTGACTTGGGCATGTCTCGCCTGCTCAGCAGCTTGACGTGCCTGAGTTTGGTCAGTAGTCTCTGAGGCTCTGGCTTGGCTATGTCTCGCCTGGTCAGCAGCTTGACGTGCCTGAGTTTGGTCAGTAGTCTCTGAGGCTCTGGCTTGGGCATGTCTCGCCTGCTCAGCAGCTTGACGTGCCTGAGTTTGGTCAGTAGTCTCTGAGGGCCTTTTATCGGTATGCATCAGAAGTGCTGCGTCCAACTCTGCTACGTTTTCTTGGGGGCATGCTGTAATGAAAAAAGAAAAAATAATTTTTATATATATAAATGAGTTTGTCTGTGAAGGAGAGAGAGGGGGAAGGAGAGATAGAGGGGGGGAAGGATAGAGAGAGAGGGAAGGAGAGAGAGGGAAGGAGAGAGAGATATGGCGTTGTTGGGGCCCACATTGAAGTGCCGCCATGATCAAAGATGCCGTCACGAGGAAATTGTTGGGCCGCCAGGATCAAATATGGCGCTGTTGTTTCCCCACATTGACGTGCTGCCATGATCAAAGATGGCGGCGAGCGATCTGGCCGGGCTCGAGCTGCAGGCTTGAACTCCTACACACCCACCACCTGGAAAGTCCTATTTGCACTTACCAAAAGAAAAAAAAGAGCTTAGCACACTGGATTATTAGCTGTTACTCTCCCATATCTAATTTTTTTTTTAAACTTTGAAATAACTTTAATGGTAGCAAATTTGTACAGATTAATCTTTCTTTGCAGCTGCCTTTCTCATTCCTGCCAGCACATTGCTGAGTTCTTCTCTCTTCCTCTTGGCACCAATGTGGGTACCAACTCGCTTTTTGATGAACTTGAGTGCACGCTTGTCTTTAGAGACCTTCAGCAATTCCATTGCACGCCTTTCATAGGGGGCAAAACCACATACCTCACGGATCAGATCTCTGACAAACTTGGTGTGCTTGGTCAGGCACCCTCTTGTGCGGCACTGCCTTGGGCTGGTCTCATTCTTGGTGACGGGGTGTGTCGCCTGCTGCGCGCGCACCCTGTGCCTGTCCCGTGTGCGTGACGTCCCTTCCGGCCGACGCCGCCGCCCCGGGTGACGCCAGCTTCCACTCGGCTCCGCCCCGCCAGCCTTTACCAAGATGGCGGTGATGGCTCCGCCCCGTCAGCCTTTACCAAGATGGCGGCGATGGATGCGATCTGCTCCGTCCCACCCGCCTTTACCAAGATGGCAGCGATCGCAGGCCGCTGGTTTGGAATCGGGCCCAGCGGGACGGGTGGTGCCTAGCTCGGGCGTGGCTGGCGAGGAGAGGCCGAGGCTTCGAGGCCTGCAGGCAGCTCATCCACCGCCGAGGGGGGGAAAGCCCGAGTCCCCGGCCGGAAACGGAGCTGAGCCCCGGTACCGGGCCGAGGGGGGGGGGAAAGCCCGAGTCCCCGGCCGCAAACGGAGCCGAGCCCCGGGACCAGGCCGAGGGGGGGAAAGCCCGAGTCCCCGGCCCCGGCCGCCCATTGGGCCCGCCGCACCGCGCACCATCGCTGATCCGCTCCGGCCGGCCGCCGCCGCTTGAGGAGTTAATGTCTGGAGGTTTGAATAAAGTTGAGAGGAGTGAGGAGGGAAGTCGTCTCGCTGCACCTTTGCTCAAGAATCCTGCTGAAACGGCGAGCGGGAGCCTGTGCCGGAGCCGCAATGTGGGGGTTTGTTGTGCTGGTGCTGTCGGTATTTTTAAAAATGGCGGCAACATTTCGGGAGGCTGCAGGATTAGGCCCGCCCACACACGGAATGAAACGCCCCCCGTGACGCACCGATTGGTCAACCATCAGGTCACTGAACTGTAGGATTGGTCAACCATCACGTCACTTAACGCTAATGAGCGGTAGGATTGGTCACCCGCTAATGAGCGGATTTTTGAACGTTTTTTGTATACTGTCGGAACAATTTTTGTCTGACCAAAAAGTAAATACGCCTATGACACTCCCCTGATCATCAGCTTTCTTTTGATATAACATATGTGTAGGTATGCTCTATAACCTTTGAGCGTATAGCGGACAGACAGACAAACCAACCGCTTTATATATACACACACACTAATCCCTTATGCGAGATCTTATCGAAAGCCTTCTGAAAGTCCAAATACACCACATCCACTGGTTCTCCCTTATCTATTCTACCAGTTACCTCCTCAAAAAATTCCAGTAGATTAGTCAAGCACGATATACCTTTTGTAAATCATAGAAACATAGAAGATAGGAGCAGGAGTAGGCCATTCGGCCCTTCGAGCCTGCTCCGCCATTCAATGAGATCATGGCTGATCATCCAAATTCAGTACCCTGTCCCTGCCTTCTCCCCATATCCCTTGATCCCTTTAGCCTCAAGAAATATATCCAACTCTTTCTTGAATATATTTAAAATGAACTGGCCTCCACCGCCCTCTGTGGCAGAGAATTCCACAGGTTCACCACTCTCTGGGTGAAGAAATTCCTCCTCATTTCAGTCCTAAATGGCTTACCCCTTATCCTTAGACTATGACCCCTGGTTCTGGACTCCCCGGCCATCAGAAACATCCTTCCTGCATCTAGTCTGTCCAGGCCTGACAGAATTTTATAGGTTTCGATGAGATCCCCTCTCAATCTTCTAAACTCCAGTGAGTATAAGCCCAATCGACACAATCTCTCCTCATACGTCATTCTTGCCATCCCAGGTATCAGCCTGGTGAATCTTTGCTGCACTCCTTCCATGGCAAGAACGGCCTTCCTCAGGTAAGGCGACCAAAACTGCACACAATACTCAAGGTGCGGTCTCACCAAGGCCCTGTACAACTGCAGCAAGACATCCTTGTTCTTGTACTCGAACCCTCTTGCTACGAAGGCCAACATACCATTTGCCTTCTTAACCGCCTGCTGCACCTGCATGCTTACCTTCAGTGACTGGTGCACAAGGACACCCAGGTCTCTTTGCACTTCCCCTTCTCCCAATCTATTGCCATTCAAATAATAATCTGCCTTCCTGTTTTTGCCACCAAAGTGGATAACCTCACATTTATCCACATTATAGTGCATTTGCCATGTTCCTGCCCAATCACCCAACCTGTCCATATCGTACTGGAGTTTCACAACATCCGCCTCACAGCATACCCTCCCACCCAGCTTTGTGTCGTCTGCAAATTTGGAGATATTACATCCAATTCCCTCGTCCAGATCATTAATATATATTGTGAACAGCTGGGGTCCTAGGACCGATCCTTGCGGTACCCCACAAGTCACTGCCTGCCACTCGAAAAACAACCCGTTTATTCCAACTCTTTGTTTTCTGTCCGCCAACCAGTTCTCTATCCAAGTCAATACCTTGCCCCCAATCCCATGTGCCTTAATTTTGCACGCTAATCTCTTATGTGGGACCTTATCGAAAGCCTTCTGAAAGTCCAAATACACCACATCCACTGGTTCTCCCTTATCTATTTTACCAGTTACATTCTCAAAAAATTCCAGTAGATTAGTCAAGCATGATTTACCTTTTGTAAATCCATGTTGACTTTGTCCGATCCTGTCACTGCTTTCCAAGTGCTCTGCTATTACATCTTTTATAACGGACTCTAGCATTTTCCCCACTACCGATGTCAGGCTTACCGGTCTATAATTCCCTTTTTCTCTACCACCTTTTTTGAATAGTGGGGTAACATTAGCTACCCTCCAATCCATGGGTACTGTTCCAGAGTCTATCGAGTTCTGGAAGATGGCCAGCAATGCATCTACTATTTCTAGGGCCACTTCCTTAAGTACCCTGGGATGTAGATTATCAGGCCCTGGGGATTTATCGGCCTTCAGTCCCATCAATTTTCCTAACACCATTTCCCTACAAATACTGATTTCTTTCAGTTCCACCCTTTCATCAGACCCTATGTTCCCCGGCATCTCTGGGAGGTTATTTGTGTCCTCCTTTGTGAAGACAGAACCAAAATATGTATTTAGTTGGTCTGCCATTTCCTTGTTCCCCATTATAAATTCCCCTGATTCTGACTGCAAGGGACCTACACTTGACTTCACCAATCTTTTTCTCTTCACATATCTATAAAAGCTTTTACAGTCAGTTTTTATGTTCCCTGCAAGCAAAATCCATGTTGACTTTGTCCGATCCTGTCACTGTTTTCCAAGTGCTCTGCTATTATATCAGCCATGGAAATGGGAGCGTTTTAATGGCCCAGAACTTGGTGTCGGGGGCTTGCCGCGCGTGCAAGCCCCCGATCTGCACTCACCCTGCGCGCTGACATCTGAAGCCCGGGCCTGATTGCATTTCCTGTCACAGGCCCGGTTCAGATGTCAGCGCGCAGTGCTTACCTGATCCAGCGGCGTAGTTAGTGCGATGTGCCGGCTGGGATCAGGTGAGCACTGTACAACCAATCAGGGGAGGGGAAGGTTCATTCATGAGTTTGAGAGTAAGAACTGTCAAACTCATGAAAACTACGGGGGCCCAAAACACTATTTAAACTTTAAATAAAAATTTAAAAAACATCCCAATCATTAAATTAAGTATAAATAAGTTTAAAAAAATAATTTAAACAAAAATTATTTTTTTTGAAAAAAATTAATTTTTAATAAAAAGGGTCTAAAACTAAACTTAGCTTATTGTAGATTCTTTAAAATAATAAACCTGTGGAAAACAAAATTCTAAATTACACTAAAACACCACTTACCTGTAAAAATAAATACTTACGTGTGCTTTTTACAAGCGTAAAGACCGGAGGCCTTTAGACATGCGCAAATCCCCCAAAACAGAGGAAATCCAAGACGCACGTGGTGCCCCCTACAGCGCACGCGCTAGCCTCTTCACCTCTTGGGTTAGAGGAGAGGAAATGCCGGTTTTCAGCGCATGCGCTGTGCATGCTGAAAACCGGCATTTCCTCCGGCCAGACGCGCGAGTACCCCTTCCGTACTTACGCGTTTGGGGAGGAATTTCTGGCCCATTATGACCTTATTATGAATTTCATACATACACAGGAAACTGACCTTCAGTATCAGTCTGCTAGCATATAGAAGTAATCCATAGTGCAATTCAGGACACCTCATGTGCAATGTTCCCGTTAAGCTGCTCATCTACCTGACAAAAGTGGAAAATTTCCCAGGTACGTTCAGTCCAAAAAAGCAGGACAAATCCAATCCGGCCAATTACCTCCCTAACAGCCTACTCTCAATCATCATCGAAGTGATGGAGGGTGTCGACGACAGTGCTATCAAGCGGCACTTATTCACCGATAGCCTGCTCACCGATTATCAGTTTGGATTCTGCCAGGATACTTGGCTCCAGACCTCATTACAGCCGTGGTCCAAACATGGACAAAGGAGCTGAATTCCAGAGGTGAGGTGAGAGTGACTGCCCCTTGACATCAAGGCACCAAGGAGTACAAGTAAAATTGATGTCAATGGGAATCAGGGGGGAAATCGCTCCACTGGCTGGAGTCATACCCAGCACAAAGGAAGATGGTTATGGTTGTTGGAGGTCAAGCATCTCAGCCCCAGAACATCACTGCAAGCGTTCCTCAGGGTGGTGTCCTAGACACAATCATTTTAAGCTGCTTCATAAATGATCTTCCCTCCCTCATAAGGTCAGAAGTGGGGATGTTCGCTGATGATTACAATATTCAGTTCCATTCTCAATTCCTCAGATAATGAAGTAGTCCATGCCCACATGCAGCAAGACTTGGACAACATCCAGACTCATAAGTGGTAAGTAACATTCACGCCACAGAAGTGCCAGGCAATGACCATCTCCAAAAAGAGAGATTCTAACCACTACCCCATGACATTCAATGACATTACCATCATCGAATCCTCTAACATCAACATCCTGGGGGGAGTCACCATTGACCAGAAACTTAACCACTCCTGCCACATAAATATTGCGGCTACAACATCAGGTCAGAGACTGGGTATTCTGCAGCAAGTAACTCACCTCCTGACTCCCCAAAGCCTTTCCACTACCAACAAGGCGCAAGTCAGGAGTGTGATGGAATGCTTTCCATTTGCCTGGGTGAATGCAGCTCCAACAACACTCAAGACACTCGACATCATCCAGGACAAAAGCAGTCCACTTGATTGGCACCCCATCCACCACCTTAAACATTCACACCCTCCACCACTGGTGCAATGTGGTTGCAGTGTGTACCATCTACAAGATCCACTGCAGCAACTCGCCAAGGCTACTTCGACAGCACCTCCCAAACCTGCGACCTCTACCAACTAGAAGGACAAGGGCAGCAGGCGCATGGGAACATCACCACCTCTAAGTTCCCCTCCAAGTCGCCCACCATCCGGACTTGGAAATATATCACCATTCATTCATCATCGCTGGGCCAAATCCTAGAACGGCCCATCTAACAGCACTGTGGGAGTACCTTCACCACATGGACTGCAGCGGTTCAAGAAGGCAGCTCACCACCACCTTCTCAAGCGCAATTAGGGATGGGCGACAAATGCTAGCCTTGCCAGTGATGCCCATATCCTGTGAATGAATAAATCTACAAAAGCCATTTGGGCCCCACCCTAAATACCTCGACCAATCCATCTTTCTCTCCTCCTTTAAGAACCTCCTTAAAACTCACCTCTTTGACCAAGATTTGGTCTTCCCTGCACACCCTCCCCCCCCCCCATATCTCTTCCTCTGGCTCAGCGTCCATTTTTTTTTAATTACACCCCTGTGAAGTGCTTTGGGATGTTTTTGTACGTTAAAGGTACTATATACAAGCAAGTTGCTGTTGTCCTGAGCACACCTGGTAACATCACTAAACTCTGGAAATCTCACACAAATTCAGTAATCCTATCCCAACAAGCCCAGAAAAGCAGAGCATCGGTAATAAAGAGGGCAACATAGGATAATAGTGTACTACATATTATCATTATCAGAGACCCTATGATACATATAATGGATGGGAATCAGATATCCTATCCGCTCTGTCAAATTCTTTACTTCACCACAATTTTAGGGTGGATTTACACTATAACTATAGCATTAGAGCAAAGCAGTTCCACTTCGCATTACAACACGAGTTATAGTGTAAATGCAGCCTGAACTGGAGGCAGGGCCAGCCCCCGATACTGGGGTGAAGTGAGGCAAAATTCTCTGGAGACAGAAGTTGCACGCCACGTTTCTCCAGAGTCAGTACAGGCTTAACTCCCATTTACATTGAGCAAGTTTGGCACTGGTGCATAGCAAAAACACTTCAAACTGATGCTAGACCTGTAGTATAAATGCACCTTTAAACTATTCAGTGTGCTAAGAGGAAGCATTGAACAGAGGTTAGAAAGTCTCTCCCTGGGAGGGAGTTGGGAGGAAAATTGAAGACCAACAGCTCCACTCCAACCCATGACATTTTCAGCAGTAGCCTAGCACCCTCAAAACATGGTGCAAATTGTCAGAAAAACAAGAATAAAGTGAGGGGCAGAGAAATACATAACTATTTAAACTGTCAAGCAATTTAAAAGAAATCTATTTTCAATTTAAAAAGGTGCAACTTTTCAACCAAGTATAAATGCTTTCAAATGACCACCAAAACTCATATGACACCTTAGCATTGCACAATATGTGGTTAACATATTGGTCAAAAATATCGGTGAAAGTCAATCATGCGTCCTCACTTATCCCCTTGCAGTCTAGTTAAATGCCTTCGAATGTAGATTTTGAAGTCACTATGGTGGTCAGCACACTGCTACATACTATACAGTTCCTGATATGGAAGATGTTAACCAAGATCCTTGCAATGCAGCCACATTCCTCATGCTTTTTGGTCACTGGAGCTTTGTCCTGGGAAACTATATTCTTGTTAGATAATATAACCAATCAAATACATTTTCAGCTGCATTCATCACATTTTGATGCATCATAGTAAAACTCCAACATCTATTTAACCTCTGACCTCAAATCTGCAACAGGAAATACATTCCATGTTTTAAAAGTTTAACCCTTACAGCGCATCAAACAAAAATGAACATCTCTCAAAGTGAAAGCAACCCAATAAAGGTGAAGGGTTATACCTCTCTGTTACAGGTTAGCTCTAAGATCAGAGGTTAAAAATTCAATCAGACTGGTACCTTGTCCTCTCTCGATCTGTGCAGTCCCTGCGGAGGCCACAGGTGAGTGCATATTTCCTGTGAGAACACGAGATAAAGAACAGTGCAGTGGATAACCTGTCCTTCATAACATTCAGGTTTGTGCATTAAAAGTAACAGAAACACATGCAATCACCCTTCCTTAGAACACTCTCTGGAAGGATTCTGGTGACGGCAATACAAGCTGTAACTGACACTTCACTGGACAGTGTACATAGTGTGTCATAAATAATTATGGTATATCCAAGAGCATTCTAACAAGGGATCACTGTAACAGGAACAAGGTTTCTTAGGGGAAAGAAGCAGGAGACGGAGAAGATCAGTGATAAGAAAATCCACCACTAACAGTAAGGAAAAAGGCGCCACGATGATCATCTCACAAAAGAAATCAATATGAAGATCGACAAGATTAGACAAGTGATATAAGCAACAAACAAAATACTGACTAAACCTGTACTCAAAAAAGAATTTAAAAAAGAGAAACAAGGAAATAAAGTGGTAAAACGTAGCAAAATGCTGTGTAATATAAGAGCCAATATCAAGCAAAAAAGATTGACTAGAATTTTTATTGTTCCAGCAAGTTAGAAGTCTGGCCATTTTAATTTGGAAAACCACATTTATTGGCAATCTCCTGTGCCAAAAAGCAGGCACCATTGAAGACCATCAGAATTTTTCATAGTAATTAACCATAAAGATAAGTCCCCAGTAAACCTTAAGGAAGCTAGAAACTAGACTCAACAGTTCTATATCCTGACAATTATATAGCTGTTCTTTGAAAACAAAACATATAAATACTGTCCATTCATTCTTCTAGGAAATTTGGTAGGAAATACTTGAAAGTACTTAGTAAAATCAGAATTATATATTTAATATATTATTTTTGGAGTCAAACTTGCAACCTGTGAAAAACACAAATCACTGGGCCAGATAGTTTGCAAGTACTCGTATTTCTCAAATACCAACTGCCTTAAATGCTAGTGATCAATTGTTTTAAGATGTCCAAATACAAATACTGATTTTTTTAAGATAAAATATTAATTATCTTCTTACACACCTGGATCACCCACAATACAATAACTTGCAAGCTATTTCTCGGAGAGAATGACACCGCACAGCTCACTTTATCATTGGGAACCAAGGGTCTAATGAGGGTGAGGAACTTAACGTAATTAATATAAGTAGAGAAAAAGTGCTAGAGAAACTAATGGGACTAAAAGCCTAAAAATCCCCTGGACCTGATAGCCTACATCCTAGGGTTCTAAAGGAGGTGGCTGCAGATATAGTGGATACATTGGTTTTGATCTTCCAAAATTCCCTGGATTCTAGAACGGTCCCAGCGGATTGGAAGGTAGCAAATGTAACACTGCTACTCAAGAAAGGAGGGCGAGAGAAAACAAGGAACTACAGGCCAGTTAGCCTGACATCAGTCGTCGGGAAAATGCTAGAATCCATTGTTAAGGAAGTGGTATCAGAGCACTTAGAAAATCATAACATTAGGCAGAGTCAACATGGTTTTATGAAAGGGAAATTGTGTTTGAAAAATGTATTAAGAGTTTTTTGAGGATGTAAGTAGCGGGGCAGATAAAGGGATACCAGTGGATGCAGTATATTTAGATTTCCAAAAGGCATTTGATAAAGTGCCACAGAAAAGGTTATTACACAAGGGCTCATGGGGTTGGGGGCAATATAGTAGCATGGATAGAGGATTGGTTAATGGACAGAAAACAGAGAGTAGAGATAAATGGGTCTTTTTCAGGTTGGCAGGCTGTAACTAGTGGGGTGCCGCAAGGATCAGTGCTGGGGCCTCAGCTATTTACAATCTCTATTAATGACCTAGATGAAGGGACCGAGTGTAATGTATCCAAGTTTGTTGACGATACAAAGCTAGGTGGGACAGTAAGCTGTGAGGAGAACACAGAGTCTGCAAAGGGATATAGATAGACTAAGTGAGTGGGCAGTAAGGTGGCAGATGGAGTATAATGTAGGGAAATGTGAGGTTATTCACTGTGGTGGGAAGAATAGAAAAACAGAATATTTTTTAATTGGTGAGAAACTTTTAAATGTTGGTGTTCAGAGAGATTTGGGTGTCCTCGTACAGGAAACACAGAAAGTTAGCATGCAGGTACAGCAAGCAATAAGGAAGGCAAATGGCATGTTGGCCTTTATTGCAAGGGGGTTGGCGTATAAGAGTAAGGAAGTCTTGCTACAATTGTACAGGGCCTTGGTGAGACCACACCTGGAGTACTGTGCACAGTTTTGGTCTCCTTATCTAAGGAAGGCCTTGGAGGTGGTACAACGAAGGTTCACTAGATTGATTCCTGGGATGAGAGGGCTGTCCTATGATGAGAGATTGTGTAGAATGGGCCTATACTCTCTGAAGTTTAGAAGAATGAGAGGGGATCTCATTGAAACATACAAGATTCTGAAGGGGATTGACAGGGTGGATGCTGGCTGGAGTGTCTAGAACTAGGGCAGTCAAGGACATTCAGCCTCCGATCTTCGGGTAAGCATTCTCCAAGGTGGCCTTCGAGACACACGACAACGCAAAATCGTCGAGCAGAAACTGATAAGCCAAGTTCCGCACCCATGAGGACGGCCTCAATTGAGATCTTGGGTTCATGTCACGCTACATGTAACCCCACCTGATGCAGGGTCATCCAGACTCGAGTCGACATTGGCTTGTTCTCTCTACACAGATGCGGCCGGACCTGCTGTGATTTCCAGCCAAAAAAAAATGTTTTTTGTCTGTTTTTTTGTTTTTCATACAGACCCCAGCATCTGCAATATTTGACCCCTTGTGACCCCACCTCATTGTTCTTTGATGTAATGTTTCCCTGACTGACCTGTTTGGACACCATTCACACCTTTGACTGCTGTGATTATCTCTCTGCCGAGGTGTGATAAATGGCAGTTGGAAAGGTTACCTGCAAACATCTGACATGATTCTCTGACTATATAAGCTGTGTCTTTATGCATTTCTCCACTTCACCTGAAGAAGGAGCAGTGCTCCGAAAGCTTGTGATTTCAAATAAAGCTGTTGGACTATAACCTGGTGTTGTGTGACTTCTTACATTAGAACTAGGGGGCATAGTCTCAGGATAAAGGGTCGGCCATTTAAGACCGAGATGAGGAGGAATTTCTTCACTCAGAGGGTTGTGAATCTTTGGAATTCTCTGCCCCAGAGGGCTGTGGATGCTTTGTCTTTGAGTATATTCAAGGCTGAGATAGATAGGTTTTTGGACTCTAGGGAAATCAAGAGATATGGAGATCGGGCGGGAAAGTGGAGTTTAGGTGGATGATCAGCCATGATCTTTTTGAATGGCAGAGCAGGCTCGAGGGGCCGTATGGCCTACTCCTGCTCCTATTTATGATGTTCTTATTGCCTCCATTCTGGTGTATTTATTTACCAGCATTTGCTCACTAGGCTCTACTTGTGTTTATTTCAAAGGCTATACTAAATGACTATTAAAATGAAAATAAAGAAATGAATAGTGTCTTGAGTCAATAGTGCTCCTGAACTCAAAATGGAAAACGGAAGTGGGAAGGGCTACAATGATGCATGGAATACATATAAGAAGCTAAAAGATCATGCCAAACATAATCACTAGGACTGTCTACAACTCTTAAGCATACGTAAAATTGTATTACAATATAGGGCACCACACATTCTACTTAACCTTGTACCCAAATAGACAGCACTCCTTTTTGCTGTAATGTAAATACATTAAACTGCAGTTCAAAATGAGTAGGATTTTTATAATACAGTCTAGCAAATTAAAATTTCTCATTGGAGAAGGTGGCTGTGCTGCTTTAGATGTCCTTGGGTCCCGTGCTCTGGGTTGGAATCCAGTACAGGTAAAAGAAAAAAAAGCCTCATTCAGAGACTTAGTTAAATGGTACACAGGGTAGTGTCAGTCTATAATCACAGTGGGACACTCCTTTTGTTAGAGACTTGTTTCTGTTTTGGGGATGATTCTTTAGGTGGTTTTCTGCCCAGCAGCTCCTTGATCTAACCCACACTACATACCAATAAAAGTTAACAGGAGGCTGGTTTGTTTCCAGAATTCTGCTGCTCAGAAAATGTGTACGAGCAGCTCAAGAATGACGGCCCTTACACTCCATGCCACTGCACCTTTCGTCCAACTCAGTGTGAAAGGGAGAGGCAGTAAAATTGAGCAATCACACAAAATGGAGGACAAGAACATTTGTGCTTACATGAAACAGGAACCAAGGATATGTTGGGCATTTCACATGTATCCCATTTAATTATAATTTATCCCTTTGAAGGCTATGTGGGAGGGGTGTCCCATGAACTGCAGGGAAAGTGATTTGAAAGATACTTTAAAATAAGAAAAAAAAATCAAGAGCGATCAATGGCTTTGGTTATACTGTGATTGGTTAATTGTGAGAAAGGATAACTTTTTATCCAGAACAGAACTTATCAGTTGTTAGTCAGTCCCACATACAAACACAATCCCCTCCCCTCTCATTAAAGAGCTGCAATTTTTTAAGTTACATAGCCATAATGATCAGTAAAAAAAAAAAAGGGTCGCTGTCACTTCAAAGCCCAATCAACAAATTTAAAAAATCCAGAACACAACAACAAACCCAATACCTTGTCCTCTATCCATTGGCACTGGTCCTGAGGGAGGGAGACCCATCTGAGGCTGCATGTTTCCTGTAGGCAGTAATTCAAGCAGATGGCTTATTGAAATAGGTCTATGTGAAGTAAGAATGCAAAAAATTGAATTTACCTCACTAACACGTATATCTATCAGCCATGAGAGTATTGCTGCTGTATAGAATCACACATGGTGGTGGGGGGAATGGAAATTGAGGGATGTTTAATGCTGGGAAATTGAGTATTTTGCTTCATATCACCCATTTCATATGTTAGGTGCAAGACCCTTCTACATTATCCCCAAAATAGTGAGCCCACATTCAGAACAACATCCTGCACGGCATAATTCATCCTATTTTTTTTCTTGTGTGACACTACCAATTTATGTAAGACACCAGTTCACTCGGTTGAGATTTTACTACAAGCTTCAATATCAATTAAGAGAGGGGGAATTTCAATTCTATTGATGTGGGCTGATCCCAGGTCAGAGATGAAAAGACAGTATGCTGACTATGTCAGAGGGTCAGCAGCGTCAGTGCACAGGAAAGTAAAGTTTCTTCAGTTCACAAATGTAGATTTTCCCCAAGGAAAAAAATAATCTCTTCTCCCTTGACCCTGACTGATATTTGGCATTCTTCTGGGATAGTAAGCTTGAGATTAGGAACTCAACTGTCTTGTACATTAATATTTTATAATTCTAATGGATATATTGCTTAATGTTGCTTGCTTCACACATTAAAAGTAAAGACTAGAGCTTCACTACATGTTAAAAGGGGATAGAAAGTCTAGAGGGAGCATCTTATTTCAACAGAGTAATACTTAACCGATTATGAACTTTCCGGGGCAAGATGGTTCCAAGAAATCTTCCAGGCCAATCCAAACTTTCCTCAACAAGAATGCAGTGGCTCTGACACACATAGAACCCCTTCCCCCACCTGGCAACTCATGTCACTGAAGAGAATGATGAGACAGAATTTAGCACAGACAGAACAGAAGAGTGACCCGGATTTTGCGGGGCCGATGACGGCCCTCAGAGTGGCCCCACAAGTTCAGAGTTTCCGCATGCACGAAAACCCGGAACTTGCAATCTGCCATGGTTCACCTCGACAGGTCGCCCGCATGCGCCCCCAAAACACTTTCGCTGGCACAGAGTTGGGCTATTTGCCCAACTACTACCTAGCAAATGCCCACGAATCCCTTACGCCTGGTAAAAGCAGGAGTAGGGCCTGCTTTTACCAGAGTAAGAGTTAAAATAAAAGTTAAATTAAAATTTTAAAAATGATTAAAACATTTAAAATTAGTTCATGTAAATTTTGACCCAGATTAAAATGTTTTAAATTATTTTTCAAAAAATTTAATTTTTATTTGAAATGCTTAATTAAAGGGACTCTAATTGAGAGAGAAATTTAATTAATTTAACATGGGAATATTTATTTTTATTAGAATTGTGTTATTTATTTGGGGATTTCTCATAAGCTTATGGGGATTCCGTTCGTAAATGGAATCCTTATAAGCTTATGAGGAATTCCCCTTTCAAATAGGTTGACCTGGTCCATGTGGTCCCAGGGACACTTCCAAACCACCTTCCTCCCTGGGCCTTTAGGCAGACATATGCCTGCAGGCCCAGTACCCGAAGACTCTGAAGCCCGGGAGCCAGCAGGTACTTTCAGATTTTTTTTCGGGTCGAAGGCGTACTCCGGAGATACGCCTCCGACAGCAAATTTCGGCCCAGTATAATGAAGTATACTGCTGTAACCTTTTTTTCTTGGCCAATAATGGGTCAAATGTATGTCTGGACTCACTGAGAAGAGGCATACCAGCCTCCAGAAGGGTGCAAGTGGGGCCCACCAGGGGTGAGGAGGTGATAGGGAGTGAGCCTGGAGCCTTGAAGACGAGAGGAATTTTTTTTTTTTTTTTTTTTTAAATCATAAAAATCTTTAATACCTGCCCCATTGGTAAGGGGGTTATATGGGCTGTTAACAAGTGTCTTGGGGGGGCCTCTCCCGCAACCCCCCCCCACCTCAGATGGTAGGCCAGTGTCCAAGATGTGCCCACAGTGGCATGAGAACCTGCTGGACCCATGCAAATGAAGTGTCCTCCCACTGACACCACGTCCTCAATGGGGTCAGCATCAATGCTCCCTCTAATTTTTATTTTAGGTGCGCAGTCCTGAAGTGCTTTGAACAGAAAATACTTCCCCATAGACTTTCCTCCTCTTCAAAGCTACTAATAATAAGCAAATTACCGAGAATTGAAGATATGGCTGAACCAGTTGAGAATAACCTATTCTGCAGCTGATTAAATTATGTAATAAATTAAACTGTTACTATACTGGGTTTCTACTAGTAGTTACTATCATTGTTTGATTACCATCTAGTGACGTTGACAGAGTACTGCAACAGTACACTGAAACAGGAGGTTCAGAATAAAGTGTTCCGAATTTACATGGCTGTTTCAACGGACCATCACCGTAACTCTAGTCAAACGGCATGGAAATTAGCTGAGAACCGCATATGCCAGGTCCCAGCCTATGTTGGAGTATCAAGGGATTATGGAGCAAAGACGGGTAGAGTTGAGGTACAAATCAGCCATAATCTAATTGAATGACGGAGCAGACTCGAGGGGCTGAACGGCCTACTCCTGTTCCTGTGCTGTGATTTCCCAGCCAGCCTTTTAGGGGGTGGAGCGTTCCTATACTGGGGGGTCCTCTTTCTCTGGCTCCCAAGAGACCCAGCATATTTCTTAAGTCAGATACGCTTACTGAGATGAGGCATAGTAGCCTCTTCAAGAAGAGTCCAACTTGGGCTCAGCTGGGATGGGGGGAGCGGAGTTGGAGGGGTTGCCAGGGAGTGACCCTGGAGCCCTAAGACAAGGCACATTTGTTTAAAAAAACAATAGCAACATTAGTATCAGCCCCATTAGTAGGGGGGTTATCAGGGTCATTGAGTTTTCTGGGGGGGGGGGGGGGGGCAAATTTAAACAAATCTGCCTAGTCTTACTACTCCAGGTATCCCCCCCCCCCATCCAGCAGATGCTATCCCACCATAAATGCCAAGATTGTGGCCTGTGGATTTATGGGCCCATGGTTTTTCTCTGCTCGGATGTGGTATTAACAACCCAGGATGCTGATAATCTCTGGTGAATGTGTATTTTGAAAATATATTTTCAATTTTGCTAGCACTGGAAAAGCAGATAAAAGTGAATGAACCCAAAGGCAATGAGAAAAATAGGAAATTAAAACTACATTAGATATAGAGTAAAACATTTCAATAGTATTCTGCAAAGTGGATTTTAAAACTCTTTCGTACCTCCAGGCCCAACCGGTCCAGGTCCAGGTCCAGGTATTGGTCCAGGTATTGGTCCAGGTATTGGTCCAGGTATTGGTCCAGGTATTGGTCCTGGCCCCTGTACTGGTCCTCCTGGTCCTTGTACTGGTCCAGGCCCAGGAACAGGCACTGCATTCTGCATAGGTGGCTGCATCATAGAAGGAGCCCCATTCACATGCATCCCACTCTAATTGAGAGAGAAATTTTTTAAAAATTAAACACATATATAATACACTAATAATACAAGGGCCACTTCCTGCTCAAATAGTAACTGGTTATTGCACTGTTTACAAAACAGATTACTGTTCTTAACCTTAGTGCAATCAGCTGCTTCCCTGTAGTATTCCACTAAAATGGAAGCTATCATATAGCCTTTCCTTCTGTATTTGTAAGAAAGATTTTTTTTTTTTTTAATTGAGGTAATTCTCCAGTCATGAATTACCAAACAGGAAAATACAGACCCTCTAACAATGCCATTTTTCCAACCTTTGGTTAACTTGCCCTCTGATCTTTTGTGGCGCTCTGTCTGGCTCTACTTTAGAATTGCATCACCATTAGCATCACTCAGACCATTAATCTGATGAATAAGCAGAGCACTGTTGTAAACCACCACCCCTTGACATTCAACGGCATTACCATCGCCAAATCCCCCAACATCCACATCCTGGGGGTCACCATTGACCAGAAACTTAACTGGACCAGCCACATAAATACTGTGGCAACAAGAGCAGGTCAGAGGCTAGGTATTCTGTGGCGAGTGTCTCACCTCCTGGCTTCCCAAAGCCTTTTCACCATCTACAAGGCACAAGCAAGGAGTGTGATGGAATACTCTCCACTTGCCTGGATGAGTGCAGCTGCAACAACACTCAAGAAGCTCGACACCATCCAGGACAAAGCAGCCCATTTGAGTGGCACCCGATCCACCACCTTAAACATTCACTCCCTCCACCACCGGCGTACCGTGGCTGCCGTGTGTACCATCTACAAGATGCACTGCAGCAACTCGCCAAGGCTTCTTCGGCAGCACCTTCCAAACCCGCGACCTCTTCCACCTAGAAGGACAAGAGCAGCAGGCACGTGGGAACACCACCACCTCAAAGTTCCCCTCCAAGTCACACACCATCCTGACTTAGAAGTATATCGTCGATCCTTCATCGTCGCTGGGTCAAAATCCTGGAACTCCCTACCTAACAGCACTGTGGGAGTACCTTCACCACACAGACTGCAGCTGTTCAAGAAGGCGTCTCACCACCTTCTCAAGGGCAACTAGGGATGGGCAATAAATGCTAGCCTTGCCAGCGATGCCCAGATCCCATAAGCGAATTTTTAAAAAACTGTTTCCAATTGCTCTGCACCAATACTGACAATCACTGCACCGCTAATAAAGCTGCTTGATATCTTAAACATAGTAACAATGAAATCCACCTCATAAATATTTTTTGGACTTACAATGACTATTAATTATAGAGGTCTGCCAATAGCTCATCAAGTTTATTCCAGAAGGCCCCAATACTAAGTTAGCGGATTTCAGCTGGCTCTACAGGAGGGGTACTACAACGAGCCTCAATTTCCTTTGGTTACCTCGCGATTGGTGCGCAGTCGCGCACCTTAGGGGGAACATTGGTCACCCGTACCCATGTAACTGTACCTCTTCAAAAAATCAATGTCTTCAGGCATAGATGACGGATACTACTTTAAAATGACAGGAATGTCATACACATAATGTATATTCTACTGGCAATGTGAAGGTGTGCTTAATCTGGTTTGTCTCTTTAAGACTACAAATTCTAATTGTTTCCAGGATACACACCCCGAGGTCATTTGGAGGCTAAATGCAATTGCTGAAATTTTTTTGTAAATTGGCAGCAACTCCAGATCAGAAGAATCTAGCAGGGACATAACTTTTTTTTTTTAATTTCCCATAATACTTTAAAAAAATAAACTAATTGTTTGTCAGCAGGTTCTTTATGGGTTCTTTTGTGATTTGTTGTTTGATGAATACATTTGAACCGAACAGGTACAAGTGTGACACTTTGAAACGTGCTGGGCCACTAGACACAAGAATTGACAATCATAATGAAACCCCGTTGGTGCTACAGATGAGCAAATGAATATTTATCAGAATGCCTAGACTAAGTATTTCTATAAAGGTCAGGATGCTGACAGACTTTCATTAAACTGAAGTCCAGCTTCTGCTAATTTTAGCTGTCCTGGTGGCTTTATGGGTGATATACCTATCAATTCATCCAATGAAAAGCGACGAGTTAAGATAGTAACTATAGGTTTTTATTGGCTAAATAACAGAGCCCACCCTCGTGGGTGATCGGGTCCAACAAGGAGGAATACCAGCCAGTCGACCACCTTTATACCTGGGCAAGCAGGCGGAGCCATGGGCGGAGTCAGCTGTGGTCAGCCCAGGTATAACAGCGTGACAAGAGGTGACCTTGTGTAGAGATACAACAGTGTAAACAGTGATAACCATAGTGTAACGATATAAACAGTGATAACCATAGTGTAACGATAGTGAACGATAAAAGTGGTTTACCACATTGGGCAAGTGCATCGCAAAGTTTCAAACTGAGCTACACAGGGACGGTCCCAGGTTCAATTCCTGCCCGTGCTGAGTTAGCTGAAGCAACAGTAAGGGTAGTACAATTGGCCTAAGCCCCACTGGTCCAGGGAGAGGAAAAGTACAAAAACAAAAAACCCACTGCTCTCAATTGCTAAGCGGCGAATCCTGCTGAAAACTAGGCAGGGCGACATAGAGCACAAACATGATCAAGTTTGGTCATGGTGCCCTCCATGGTTGACTACGTGAAAAGAATGGCCATTTGGGCATGGCGATGGAGGGCTCCTGGCACCAGAAGACGAAGGGAGAAAATTGGAGAGAAAAAAGACATTTAATTTCACTAGAAATTCTTCAGAACACCCTGATGAACTATTAGCGTGTGCATAAGAATTTGCATCAGTGTTAAATCCCTACACATGAGTGAATAAGTCAAGTTCCATTTTTGTTACATGGCACATTAGGATTTTTACAAGTGTTTGGGGTATTGAATTCCACAATTTAACATGAAAATCCCAAACCCTGATCACCAAGTAACAGATCAAGCATTCAATTCAAGTATTACATGCACACATTGTATTAAAATGTATGCAAAATAATGGCTCATTTGTGTGTCTGAACTAATGGAACCTACCATAGGCTGCGGCTGGGAGACTGGAGGAGCAGCTTGAACTTGCGGGGCGTTCGGGCCTGCTACAGGTTGGCCAGATGAAATCAGTGGTGTCACGTTGGCTGGTCGATGTAACATTTTCTGAAAAGAACAAAATATTTTAGTACTGCCTACCATCAGCTTTTCATTTATTTCTAAAAGGTCCCCAACGTAGTCAAAAACTGATCAACACAAACGTTTGGAACTGCTCTAAAAAGATCATGCATTTAAAAAGTCCCCTCATTGTTCACTAGGGTCTTAATGCTAACTGTTCAGCACAAAATTTTCACAAGAGTGCACAGATACCATGATTCAGACAACAACATTTTGTTTGTGTGTGTGTGGCAGTTGGGAAGAGTTTGCACTTTGGGAAAAAGTGTACACTCACCATGGCAATTTCAGGATCCACAATTCTCATAACAACCTGTGCCTGCAGGAGCGCATATGCCAGTTGTGGGTTCTGTAGCAGCATGTTACGAGCTTCCTGAGGACTGTTCTGAATGCAGAGCTGAAAATGAGAGCATAATGCCGAAGGTATGCACGAGCAGAACACATTTAGCACAGCTGTAATAACAAATCATATGGACAGTGAGGAGCTGCACATATTGAAATATCAATGTATGACACCAGGAAGTGATGGGACACAGCTTTGATTCACTTCCACTCCACCAAGTTCAGTTAGAACATAAGAAATAGGAGCAGGAGTAGGCCATTCGGTCTTTTGAGCCTGCTCTGCCATTCAATAAGGTCATGGCTGATCTTTTACCTCAACTCTACCTTCCCACACTATGCTCATATCCCTTGATTCCCTTAATATCCAAAAATCTATCGATTTCTGTCTTAAATATACTCAACAACTGATCATCCACAGCTTTCTCGGGTAGAGAATTACAAAGATTCACAATCCTTTGAGTGAAGACATTTCTCCTCATCTCAGTCCTAAATAGCTGACTCCTTATTCTGAGACTGTGACTCCTAGTTCTAAACTCCTCAGCCACGGTAAGCATCCTCCTAGCATCCATCCCGTCAAGCCCCTCAAGAATTTTATGTTTCATTGAGATCACCTCTCATTCTTCTAAACACTAGGGAATATAGGCCTAGTCTACTCAATCTCTCCTCATAGGACCATCCCCTCATCCCAGGAATCATCTGGTAAACCTTAATTGCACTCATCTAAGTCATTGATTTAGATTGCAAATAGCTGAGGCCCAAGCACTGATCCTTGTGGTACCCCACGAGTTACAGCCTGCCAACCTGAAAAAAACCAGTTTATTCCTACTGTTTTCTGTCTGTTAACCAATCCTCAATCCATGCTAATATATTACCCCCAATCCCATGAGCCCTAATTTTGTGTAATAACCGCTTGTGTGGCACCTTATCGAATGCCTTTTGGAAATCCAAATATACTACATCCACTGGTTCCCCTTTATCTACCCTGCTAGTTACAACCTCAATTCATAAATCCGTGTTGACTCTGCCCAATCATATGATTTTCTAAGTGCCCTGTTAACACGTCCCTAATAGTAGATTCTAGTATTTTCCCTACTACTGATGTTAGGTTAACTGGCCTCTAGTTCCCTGTTTACTCTATCCCTCCTTCTTGAATAGCTGGGTTACGTTTGCTACCTTTCAAATGACAGGGACATAGAAACATAGAAGATAGGAGCAGGAGTAGGCCATTTGCCCCTCGAGCCTGCTTCGCCATTTAATGAGATCATGGCTGATCATCCAAATGGGACCATTCTAAAATCTAGAGAATTCTGGAAGATCAAAACCAATGCATCCACTATCTCCGTAGCCATCTCCTTTAAAACCCTAGGATGGAGGCCATCAGGTCAGGGGATTTGTCGGCTTTTAGTCCCATTAATTTCCCCAGTACTATTTCTTTACCAATATTAATTTCTTTAAGTTCCTCATTCTCACTAGACCCTTGGTTCCCCACTATTTCCGCAATGTTTTTTGTGTCTGCTACCGAAGACAGATACAGAGTATTTGTTTGATGCCATTTCCTTATTCTCCATTATAATTTCTCCTGTCTCTGCCTGTAAGGGACCCACGTTTACTTTCGTTGATCTCATCCTTTCTACATTCCTATAGAAGCTTTTACAATCTGTTTTTATGTCTCTCGCTAGTTTACTCTCATATTCTATTTTCTCCCTCTTGATCAATTTCTTGGTCATCCTTTGCTGAATTCTAAAATCCTCAGGCTTACTACTCTTTATAATCCTCTTTCCTTTAATTCAATACTATCTTTAATTTCTCTTGTTACCCACAGTTGGACCACTTTTTCCATGGGTTTTTATTCCTTAAGGGTATGTATATTTGTTGCGAATTATGAATTATTTCTTTAAATGTTTGCCATTGCTTATCTACCATCATATCTTTTAATCTAGTTTCCCAATCTACCTCAGTCAACTCGTCCCTCATACCTACATAGTTTGCTTTGTTCAGATTTAAGACCCTAGTTTCAGACTTCACTAAATCACTCTCAAACTCAATAAAAAATTCTATCATATTATGATCACTCTTCCCCAGAGGCTCCTTTACTACAAGGTTGCTAATTAACCCTCTCTCATTGCAAAATACTAGATCTAAAATTGCCTGTTCCTTCGTTGGTTCCTTAACATACAGATCTAGGAAACTAGCTTCAATGCATTCCATGAACTTGTCCTCTACACTATTACTGCAAATTTGGCTTGCCCAGTCTCTATGAAGATTAAAATTCCCCATGATTACCCTTGTTACACACACCTCTAATTTCCTGATTTATACACTGCCCAACACTACAACTACTGTTAGGGGACCTATGAACGACTCCCACCAGTGTTTTCTGCCCCTTCTTGTTTCTTAGCTCCACCCAAAGTGATTCGACATCTTGATTTTCTGAGCTAAGATCCTTTCTCTCTACTGTCTTTAGGCTATCCTTTATTATCAGGGCTAACCCACCACCAACCCCCCCAACTTCTCCATTTCGCCTATATTTTCTAAAAGTCAAGTATCCTGGAATATTTAGTTCCCAACCTTGGTCACTCTGCAACCATGTCCCCATATTAGATCAAACCCATTCATTTCTATCTGTGCTATTAATTCATCTACTTTGTTGCAAATGCTTCACGCATTCAGATATAGTGCCTTTAACTTTATTTTTTTTCTATTTTTCCCTGATGTCACCTTAGTTACTAATGCCCTATTACCTTTGTTAAGCTCTGTCCCTTCCTGACCCACTCTGCTTATTTTTACCCAAATCGCTACTCTGCTCTACAGCCTTGACTTTTCTCTTACTGCTTTTGAATTAACCCCTTCTTGAATCCTCCTACTCCATTAGTTTAAAGCACTATCTACCGCCCTAGTTATTCGATTCGCCAGGACACTGGTCCCAGCCCCGGTTTAAGTGGAGCCCGTCCCAACGGAACAGCTCCCCCTTTTCCCCCGAATTGCCAGTGCCCCATGAATCGAAACCCCTGCCTCCTACATCACTCTTTTAGTCACACATTTAACCTTCTAATCTGTTTGCCCAGTTCAGCAGCACAGCCATGAAAAGGCATGTCCCTGTGGGGAGCTATTGACTAAAGGGCAGTTATTACCTCTAAAACAGGGAAATCTAGCAGTTTAGACCAAAGGTATGGAAATTGTCAATCCTTGTACGCTAGGGGGATAAAAAGAGAGGGATTCTTTCTTTTCATGTGATTGCAAGAGCCTCAATAGTTTAAGATCCTCGGGATGTCCTCCAGCATAGCTCAAAATAGAGATGACTAGGTTAAGAAACTTTAATGACTGGCAATCAAACATTATTCCCAAGAGTGATCTTTTGTCCTCTGGTTGTGAGGGATTTACTAAATATCCTTTCGTAAGGTGACTGGCACCAGCGATTCTCATTAAAAACATTCTCATTAAAAACTAACATTTATAGACAACAATTGTACCATTCCTGCTCAGCACTGTCACTGTTGGCAGCATTGCTTTAGTTGGCTGACAGTTCTGATTTCCACCATCACTGTAGAAATCTTTACCCATTTTTAAAACCTATAAACTGCAGACCACACTTTACAGCTAGACATTAGCACATAAGTTTTTTAACTTATATTTCCCTGGTGGCAGAGTGGAGCACTGGTTGAGTGTGTGGACGGACAGACCACTCTCTGGCATCTTCCCAAATGGTACGTCAAAGATCAGCAACTCACTATAAGGAAAACTGTGGGCACAATGCCATATCCATACTCACCCTATGACATGATTAAATACTAGAGGAAGATTTCAGCTAAAAATAGCAATTTTTTCCTGCAAGTAGCGATTCTATGAAGTAGTTATTTTCCTTCCCTGCACCTCTGCTATCTTTCTAAAGGGAGCACTTTCCCTGCTGAGAAAGTGGGTCTGAAACTTGCTGTAAAGATTCTGCCAAAACCATATCCGTATCCAGCCACAGAGAGGTTTGCAGAGCTGTCCTGAGTGACTGTCATCCTGATTCTTCACTCTCTCCATATTGGGATAGGGGGAGGAAAGGAACAGGAAGGAAGTCTCTACTCTGCACTTCCAACGGACAGCATTTGGGGAACTACGGATGCAATCAAATGTCGTCTGATTTAAATTTTGTTCAATTCAAAAAAGAACTATTATTTTTGCCTGAAGAGTAACTAAATGCTTCAATACTGAGCGAGGAAAAACCTTCATTTGCTTCATGAGTTCGAACATTTGCTCAGGTGGAAGGCTGGCCACAGCACGACTGATGGACTCTGGGGCATCTTCAGGGGAGACTGGATCTCCATAAGGAGACTCCATGACAGGACCCGCTGTGCCCAGATCTGCAAAAGAATTATGAATAATATTATGTAACATTATCAACAGACTATAATGTCATTGTATTACCTGCAGTAGTTTGGTAATATAGTATTCACATATCTGGTGTATAACATGATCAAGATAGCAATTTTTTAATTTCATAATCTACTCCTGGAACAATGGGAACATCTGTTTTTTTATTTTAAAATTACTACAGTTAAAATGGAAGCTGGCCTCCCTCACTCTAGTTCAAGATTGAGAACGGAAAACAGGTCGTCTAAAATAAATCACACCAGGTTCATTAATCTGGAAATGATTCAGGATACAGAAGCTTCACTCTAGGTCCAAACTGAACTACATTATCATGGCATTGGGAGATATTTCAGACTCGAACAATGTATGATAAATTGCTCATTGGCATTTAATGCAATAGTCCCCATTTATTGAGTCTTTGGTCATGGTTGATTGACAACATTGTTTTCAGGAGATATTTAAAACTGTATCAAAATTGTGGAATTCACTTGTAGTGGCTAATTCTGGCAGGAGATCCGAAACTGCATGAGTGCCATCCATGTACAACAAGAATAACTGTACAAGTCCACGCTGCCAACATTAATGGCTGGAAAATCGTGAGAAGTGATTGCCCAAATTTCCCATACACACTGCTGGTGGGTGAGGCTTCCTGCAGCAGCACAGACATGTAAAATTACACCCAACAACTTATCTTGGAAGTAAAAGCAGGTCATCAACCGGAAACGTTAATGCTATTTCTCTCTTCACAGATGCTGCCTGACCCGCTGAGTATTTCCATCATTTTCTGTTTTTATTTCAGATTTCCGGCATCCACAATATTTTGCTTTTGTATCTTATCTTGACGATTTACCAAGGGATTAGCATGATCGTTTCACCTAAATAGTTCTGCTGCTCATCCCACTCTGTATGAACCAACTTCTAAAAACCCGGCTATGCAGTTTTAGTCTGTATGCACTGGTCTACCAGTATGGTACTTTCCACCTTTGTGAACATACAGAGAATGTAGTGGGCATCTGACATGATTTCCAGCAAATAATATACTGCAATGAGGGGTTCACTGTTAAAGCTGGGCACACTCACCCTTACAAAAACATAGAAGGGAGCAGGTTTTGGTTCAGGGGAGACTAGGTTGGGTTACGGATACTGTTTTACTATGTGAACAAAAGATAAAAATGGTGAGAGAAAGTCAGAACTGTAACAATCCCTCCTAATATATTTTCTGTTTAAAGTTCATACAAAAAATATATTTTTCCAGAGTTCTTTTTTAACACTGTCATTCCTGCTGACTTCAATACTGACTGCAAATAATGTTAGGCAACTATTCCATTCTGTCAGATAGTTCTTCTATACTTTGCTTTTTGTGAACAAAGCATCCAGCACCTCTGCTTCATTTTCAGGCACCATAGCCAGCCAAACATGAGCATGGGAAGCCTCTAACTACCAAAATCACCCCAATATCATAGTGGTCACTAGACTCATTAAATATACTGGGCAATATACTTAACAGTATTGAGGTACATTTCAACCTATAGCTACAGGTTGAGATAATGGCAGCAGAGCTCACCCAAACTGCTCAACAAGATTGATACTGCTCTATAACTAGAAGTAAACACAACGATCCGCAGGTCAGGGGAAATCTGAGGTCAGGGGAATCTATTAACATATCCTAAAATCATGTAAAGCATTGAAAAATAATATAACTGATAAAAACATTACATGGTTCCCCTAACTTCACAAATGCTGCATGATAAACATAGTTAATGTTAAAAATGTACAGCTATAATACTTAGGCTTTACTGAAATGCCAGTAACAATCCTCAATAAACAAGGAGATTGTTTGGCATACAAAGATTTGCTCTGGTAGAACTTATATGCTTTATTTGAAGCATTTGCAGCTAATTATTAAACCCCTGCATTTGGACTATCCATGTAAACACTTAACCAAACCAGGAAATGGCAGCAGGGACTGAACTGTACACCAGAAACTTCACAAACACCACTGTATAATTTACTGAATGCCCCCTTTCAGACTTGTATTCAATGTCAGATTATTATACAACCCAAGTATTCACATGTAGGCTTTCAAGACCAACTTTAAGTGTGAAACAGTGTGTGATAGAAGGCAGCAGAACATGCCTTTCATAGCAATGCAAAATCCAAATGTTTGTCACTGAAGGATTTAGCCTTGCAGTAGGCAAGAAGCAACAGACTGACTGATGTGGCATTGATTCATACTCACTCTTGAGCTCTTCCTTATTCTTCTCACTAGCAGCATTGTCCACACGCAGTGCTCTTCCATTAAATTCCCTCCCATTGAGATTGCGCATGGCACTGAGAGCAGTCTCCTGATCCTGGTACTCGCAGAAGCCATATCCTTTGGGTTTACCAGTTTCTCTGTCGTACACAAGCCTACAATGAGAGATAACAAAATTAACAGATGCCCCACTTGCATTTGCACAGAAATACAAAATGTGAGCTATTACATCAGGGTTCAACCAGGAAAAGAATGGAAAAAGGGAGTGAAGACTGGTCCATAACATGGGTTTTGAAGAATGTCACAAGGGGTCGCCAGTGAGATGGCACAAACCCAAAGCATCTATAACAAAGTGCAACATTTGGAGCGTGCCCTATTATTTTTAATTAATATATTAAAATAGATAGATCAAGCAAGGGTGACATGCACTTTGCTTGTGTGACACTTTGAAGTATAATCAACCTTTAATTGTATTGATTGAAATACTTGAAAAAATATTTCCATATTGCTAAAGACAACTGATGAAACATCAAAGGCATTTAAAACTGTTTGATTTCTACCCTCCTCAACACATAGGACATGGCTTCCCTTGTGAATTTTCCCTCCTCAGTTGAAGCTATCCTCAAAATTGACACCACACAATGAGTGCAGTAGTGCAGTGGTTGTGGTACTGGACGAATAACCCAGAAATCATGAACTCAAATCCCAGCATGGCAGTTTGTGAAACTGAATTCAATACATTTGGTCATTTGTGGGCTGGCTCTAGAAGCAATGTCAGATACTGAGAGCCCAATACTGCAGACAGCCTAGAGGAGTATAGAAAGTGCAGGGGGTGAAATTAAAAAAGAAATTGTGAAAGCAAAGAGAGGGCATGAAAAAATATTGGCAAGTAAAATCAAGGAAACCCCAAAGAGCAAGAGGATAACCAAGGAAAGAGTAGGGCCTATGAGAGACCAGAAAGGTAACATATGTGTGGAGGCCGAAGACATGGGTATTGTTCTTAATGAATATTTTGCATCTGTCTTCACAAAAGAGGGACGATGCAGACATTGTAGTTAAGAAGGAGGAGTGTGAAATATAGGATGGGATAAACATAGTGAAAGACGAAATATTAAGGGGTTTAGCATCTTTGAAAGTAGATAAACCGCCAGTCCCAGATGAAGTGTATCCCAGGCTATTAAGAGAAGCAAGGGAGGAAATAGAGGAGGCTCTGACTATCATTTTCCAATTCTCTGGCTACAGGCTTGGTGCCAGAGGACTACTAACGTTGTTTAAAAAGGGAGTATGGGATAGACTGAATAATTACAGGCCAGCCAGCCAGCCTAACCTCGGTGGTTGGCAAATTACATGGATGTTAGCAAGGTTTTTGACAAGATCCCACATAGCAGACTGGTCAGAAAAATAAAAGCCCATGGGATCCAATGGAAAGTGGCAAGTTGGATCCAAAATTGTCTCAGTGGCAGGAAGCAAAGGGTAATGGTCAAAGGGTGTTTTTGTGACTGGAAGGCTGTTTCCAGTGGGGTTCCACAGGACTCAGTTCTAGGTCGCTTGCTTTTTGAGGTATATATCAATGATTTAGACTTTAATGTAGGGGGCATGATTAAGAGGTTTGCAGATGATACAAAAATTGGCTGTGTGATTGATAGTGAGGAAGAAAGCTGTAGACTGCAGGAAAATTATCAATGGACTGGTCAGGTGGGCAGAAAAGTGGCAAATGAAATTCAATCTGGAGACGTGTGAGGTAACTCATTTGAGGGCAAACAAGGCAAGAGAATACACAATAAATGGAAGGATACCAAGAAGTGTAGAGGAACAGAGGAACCTTGGAGTGTATGTCCAAGATCCCTGAAGGTAGCAGGACAAGTAGATAAGGAGGTTAAGAAGGCATACAGGATACTTGCCTTTATTAGCCGAGGCATAGAATATAAGAGCAGGGAGGTTATGCTAGAACTGCATAAAACACTAGTTAGGCCACAGCTAGAGTACTGCGAACATTTCTGGTCACCATACAGGAAGGATGTGACTGCACTAGAGAGGGTACAGAGACGATTTACAAGGGTGTTGTCAGGACTGGAGAATTTTAGCTATGATGAAAGATTGGATAGGCTGGGGTTGTTTTCTTTGGAACAGAGGAAGCTGAAGGGTGATTTAATTGAGGTATATAAAATTAAGAGGGCCTAGATAGAGTGGATAGGAAGCACCTATTTCCCTTAGCAGAGAGGTCAATAACCTGGGGACATAGATTTAAAGTAATTGATAGATGGATTACAGGGGAGTTGAGGAGACATTTTTTCCCCCAGAGGGTGGTGGGGGCTCTGGAACTCACTGCCTGAGGGGTGCTAGAGGCAGAAACCCTCATCGCATTTAAAAAGTACTTGGATACGCACTTGAAGTGTCGTAACCTACAAGGTTACGGCCCAAGAGCTGGAAAGTGGGATAAGGCTGGATAGCTCTTTTTCGGCCGGCACTGACACGATGGGCTGAATGGCCTCCTTCTGTGCATAAATTTCTATGATTCTATTAAATTACCACAAAAGCTGCCAATTGTTGTAAAAACCCAAATTGTTCCCTAATGTCCTTAAAGAAGGAAATCTGCCACCCCTACCTGTTCTAACCTACACGTAGCTCCAGTCCCACATGACATGGTTGACTCTATATCCTCTGAAGTAGCCTTGGCAGCGATGCCTATATCTTGAAAAGGGTATGGTAGTGTAGTGGTTATGTTACTGAACTAGTAATCTAGTAACAACAGAAAGTGCTGGAAACACTCAGCAGGTCAGGCAGCATCAAAGAGAGAGAAACAGAGTCAATGTTTCGAGTCGAACCCTTCGTCAGGACTGGAAAAGGTTAGGGAAGAGAGATTTTTAAGCAGGGGCAGGGAGGAGGGGAGGAAAGAACAAAGGGAAGGTCTGTGATGGGATGGAAGGCAGGAGAAATTGAATGACAAAAGGGATGATAGTGTAAGGCAAAAGATAATGGTCCCTTACAGTCAGAATCAGGGGAATTTATAATGGGAAACAAGGAAATGGCAGACCAACTAAATACATACTTTGGTTCTGTCTTCACAAAGGAGGACACAAATAACCTCCCAGAGATGCCGGGGAACATAGGGTCTGATGAAAGGGAGGAACTGAAAGAAATCAGTATTTGTAGGGAAATGGTGTTAGGAAAATTGATGGGACTGAAGGCCGATAAATCCCCAGGGCCTGATGGTCTACATCCCAGGGTAATTAAGGAAGTGGCCCTAGAGATAGTAGATGCATTGCTGGTCATCTTCCAGAACTCGATAGACTCTGGAACGGTACCCATGGATTGGAGGGTAGCTAATGTTACCCCATTATTCAAAAAAGGTAGTAGAGAAAAAGCGGGGAATTATAGACCGGTAAGCCTGACATCGGTAGTGGGGAAAATGCTAGAGTCGATTATAAAAGATATAATAGCAGAGCACTTGGAAAGCAGTGACAGGATCGGACAAAGTCAAACATGGATTTACAAAAGGTAAATCATGCTCGACTAATCTACTGGAATTTTTTGAGGATGTAACTGGTAAAATAGATAAGGGAGAACCAGTGGATGTGGTGTATTTGGACTTTCAGAAGGCTTTCGATAAGGTCCCACATAAGAGATTAGCGTGCAAAATTAAGGCACATGGGATTGGGGGCAAGGTATTGACTTGGATAGAGAACTGGTTGGCGGACAGAAAGCAAAGAGTTGGAATAAACGGGTCGTTTTCCGAGTGGCAGGCAGTGACTAGTGGGGTACCGCAAGGATCGGTCCTAGGACCCCAGCTGTTCACAATATATATTAATGATCTGGACAAGGGAATTGGATGTAATATCTCCAAATTTGCAGACGACACAAAGCTGGGTGGGAGGGTAAGCTGTGAGGAGGATGTCGTGAAACTCCAGCACGATTTGGACAGGTTGGGTGATTGGGCAGAAACATGGCAAATGCATTATAATGTGGATAAATGTGAGGTTATCCACTGTGGTGGCAAAAACAGGAAGGCAGATTATTATTTGAATGGCAATAGATTGAGAGAAGGGGAAGTGCAAAGAGACCTGGGTGTTATTGTGCACCAGTCGCTGAAGGTAAGCATGCAGGTGCAGCAGGCGGTTAAGAAGGCAAATGGTATGTTGGCCTTCGTAGCAAGAGGGTTCGAGTACAGGAACAAGGATGTCTTGCTACAGTTGTACAGGGCCTTGGTGAGACCGCACCTTGAGTATTGTGTGCAGTTTTGGTCACCTTACCTAAGGAAGGACGTTCTTGCCATGGAGGGAGTGCAGTGAAGATTCACCAGGCTGATACCTGGGATGGCAGGAATGACGTATGAGGAGAGATTGTGTCAATTGGGCTTATACTCACTGGAGTTTAGAAGATTGAGAGGGGATCTCATCGAAACCTATAAAATTCTGTCAGGTCTGGACAGACTAGATGCAGGAAGGATGTTTCTGATGGCCGGGGAGTCCAGAACCAGGGGTCATAGTCTAAAGATAAGGGGTAAGCCATTTAGGACTGAAATGAGGAGGAATTTCTTCACCCAGAGAGTGGTGAACCTGTGGAATTCTCTGCCACAGAGGGCGGTGGAGGCCAGTTCATTAAATATAATCAAGAAAGAGTTGGATATATTTCTTGAGGCTAAAGGGATCAAGGGATATGGGGAGAAGGCAGGGACAGGGTACTGAAATTGGATGATCAGCCAGGATCTCAGTGAATGGCGGAGCAGGCTCGAGGGCCCAAATGGCCTACTCCTGCTCCTATCTTCTATGTTTCTAAAAGATGGCTCTAGATGATGTGTGGATGATGATGGCAGCAACATTAACAGCTACCATGTGAGGAAACAAGAGAGAGAAAAAAACTACAGGGGCCAATTTATAGTCTGAAATTGTTGAACTCGATGTTAAGTCCAGAAGGCTGTAAAGTGCCTAGGTGCTGTTCCTCGAGCTTACGTTGAACTTCGTTGGAACAATGTAAGAGGCCGAGGATGGAGAGATCAGAGCGGGAGTGGAGGGGAGAATTAAAGTGACAGGCGACCGGAAGCTCGGGGTCACACCTGCGGACTGGACTGTAATCTAGTAAACTTGACTAATAATCCAGAGAATGCAAGTTCAAATCCCACCATGGGAGTGAGAATTTTAATTCCGATTTTTAAATCCCTAAATAAAAAAGCTGGCATCAATAAAAGTGACCATGAAGTTGTCAGATTTTGTAAAAATGCAACCCGTTCACAAATATCCTTTAAGAAGGAAACCTGCCATCATTACCCAGTCTGGCCTATATGTGATTCCAGTCCCACTTCAATGTGGTTGACTCTTAATTGCCTTCTGAAGTGACCTAGCAAGCCATTCAGTTGCATCAAACTGCTACAAAGAACTGCAGAGGTTAAACACAAAGCACCTTCTCAAGGCAACTCGGGATAGGCAATAAATGCCAGCCTTACCAGCAATGCTTACGTGCCAAGAATTTTTTTTTTTAACTTTGAGAAATTCAATGATTTCATATTCCATCTATGCTTGCATGGGTGATGGTACTCCAAAATGCTTTACTCTTTATCATGTATTTACCACTCATCAAAAAAAGATGCCATAACCCCCAGCCAAAATGTAAAAAAAGTTCCATCTGGTGACCTGCTGAATATTGACGTTAACAAAGGCCCAGGGATCGATGAAGAAAATAGGCTGATCATTCTCTCAACCACCGCAGCAAAGCCTGGCAGATTGGGGGAGGGTAGAAATGAAACTGGGTACTGAGTGAAACCCTACAATATATCAACTCAAAATTGTCATTTTGTGATTTTGAATGTTTTTCTGATGGTTCAATCAGATATGTATAAAAGGAATTTTTACAGCTCTCTGAGTAAACATATTTTCTTAAAGACTGTTACTTATATAGCGATTTTCTTGTCTTCGGAATGTCTCAAGGCACTAAACAGACAGAAATAGTTTTGAAGTATAGTCACTTGTGTAGGTAAACACGGCAACCAATTTGCACACAGCAAGGACCCATAAACATCAAATGACCAGTCAGTATGTTTTAGGCAATGCTGATTGAAAATTAAACGTTGGCCAGGCAGTGGGAGAACTTCCCTGCTCTTTTTCAAGAAATCCTATGGGATCATTTATATCTACCTACACAGGCAGACAGGGCCTTGTTTTAACATAGATACATAGATACATAGAAGATAGGAGCAGGAGTAGGCCATTCGGCCCTTCGTGCCTGCTCCGCCATTTAATGAGATCATGGCTGATCCTTTAATTCAGTATCCCGTCCCCGCCTTCTCTCCGTAACCCTTAACCCCTTTTGCCCGTAGAAATATATCTAATTCCCTCTTAAATATATTTAATGAGCTGGCGTACACTGCCCTCTGTGGCAATGAGTTCCACAGGTTCACCACTCTCTGAGTGAAGAAATTCCCCCTCATCTCTGTCCTAAATGGTTTAGCCCTTATCCTTAAATTATGTCCTCTAGTTCTGTTCTCACCCGCCAAGGGAAACATTCCTTCTGCATCCAGTCTGTCTAGACCTGTCAGAATTTTATACACTTCTATGAGGTCCCCTCTCAATCTTCTAAACTCCAGTGTGTACATCCCTAAACTACATAGTCTCTCCTCATAGGTCATTCCCGCCATTCCTGGTATCAGCCTGGTGAATCGCCGCTGCACCCCCTCCATGGCAAGAACATCCTTCCTCAGATGAGGCGACCAAAACTGTACACAGTACTCGAGGTGTGGTCTCACCAGTGCCCTGTACAGCTGCAGCAAGGTATCCCTGTTCCTGTATTCTAACCCTTTTGCTATGAAGGCCAGCATACCGTTTGCCTTCTTGACCGCCTGTTGCACCTGCATGCTCGCCTTCAGTGACTGGTGTACAAGAACACCCAGGTCTCTCTGTACTTCCCCCTCTCCCAATCTATTGCCATTTAAATAATAATTTGCCCTCCCGTTCCTGCACCCAAGGTGGATAACTTCGCACTTGTCCACATTATAGTGCATCTGCCATTTATCCGCCCAATCGCCCAGTCTGTCCAAATCGCTCTGGAGCTTCCTGGTCTCTTCCTCTGAGCCCACCCCACCTCCTAGTTTAGTGTCGTCTGCAAATTTGGAAATGCTGCATCCGACTCCCTGATCCAGGTCATTAATGTAAATTGTGAACAGCTGGGGGCCCAGGACAGATCCCTGTGGTACCCCACTTGTTACTGCCTGCCATTCAGAAAATGAGCCGTTTATTCCAACTCTCTGTTTTCTATCTGACAGCCAGTTCCCTATCCACGCCAAAACTTTCCCCTTTATCCCATGAGCCTCAATTTTCCATGCTAATCTTTTATGTGGGACCTTATCGAAGGCCTTTTGGAAGTCCAGGTACACCACATCTACTGGCTCTCCCCCATCTATTCTACCAGTTACTCCCTCAAAAAATTCCAATAGATTAGTCAAGCACGATTTACCCTTTGTAAATCCATGTTGACTCTGTCCTATCCTGTCCCCATTTGCTAAGTGCTCCGCTATTTCATCCTTAATGATGGACTCCAGCATTTTGCCCACAACTGATGTAAGGCTTACAGGTCTGTAATTACCTGCTTTTTCCCTACCCCCCTTTTTGAATAGTGGGGTAACGTTAGCTACCCTCCAATCCATCGGCACTGTTCCCGAGTCTAATGAATTCTGAAAAATCATCCTTAGTGCATCCGCTATCTCTAGGGCCACCTCCTTCAGTACCCTAGGATGCATGTTATCAGGCCCTGGGGATTTGTCCACCTTCAATCCCTTTAGCTTCCTTAACACCATATCCTTAGAGATATTGATTTGCGTCAGTTCCTCCTTTGCCAATGTCCCTATTTTTCCCGATATCCCAGGGAGGTTTTTTGTGTCTTCCTTCGTAAAGACTGACCCAAAGTATGCATTTAGTTGATCTGCCATTTCCTTATTTCCCATTATATATTCCCCCGTATCTGACTGCAATGGACCAACTTTGGTTTTCACCAGTCTTTTCCTTTTGATATATTTATAAAAGCTTTTGGAGTTAGTTTTTATATTTTCCGCCAGCTTGTTTTCGTAAGCTATTTTGCCCCTCTTGATCATGCCCTTTGCCCTCCTTTGCTCTATCTTAAACTGTTCCCAATCTTCCGCTCTGGCGCTTTTTTTGGCTATTTTATACGCCCTATCTTTGGATTTTATGCTGTCTCTAATTTCCCCTGTTATCCACGGTTGAGTCACCTTTTTAGATTTCCTTTTATGCCAGATTGGTATAAACAATTTTTGCAATTTTGTCATTCTATCTCATCTGAAAGATGCAGCACTCCCTCAGTACTACATTGAACGGTTATGTTCGCTATTCCATAGTGGGTCTCGAACCCATAACCTTCTGACTCATAGATGAGAGTGCTACCACCGAGCCAAGCTGACAATTAACATACCTTTCTCTCAAGTATTACACATTTTGTGATGCATTTCATTTTCCCCTAGCAGCCTACGCTTATTGCACATTAAAATGAATCCCTCAAACCACATTTTCATAATTAAGTCATCATCAGTTTATTAATAAACAATAAACAGTATGCATTTGTTATTTATTTCATTCAGTTACTTAGCAATAAGCAGAAACAGAGGCTTTGACATACATTTAACTTCACAATTAATTTTGTCACTGCACATCTTGGTCATGTGTTACATACTGCACTCCACTTTGGAAAGTTTAAGAATTTGAGAGGTGTGTTAATGAAAGTATTCTTATCTTGGGAATTGCATGTGAATTTTTAATGCAGTCGAGGTGCATCAGTTGCATTCTCCAAATTAAAAATTCCCATTAAGACAGTTTTCAAGGCTTTTTCTTTTAAACCAGATTTAAATATCTTGTAAATATAAATAGCCCATACTTCAGTTTTTTTTCCTGAGTCTCCAAATAAAAGTTACGAATGCGAAGCTGGAATCTCTCCATTAGAAATCTGAATTGCTGAACTACAGCTTTCACCCGGTCTCCATTAGGAGCAATGGCACCAGGCAAAATAAATATGTAAAAGATCCCATGACATTATGTAAAGAGCTGGTCAGTTCTCCCACATTTATCTCTAAAACACCAAAACAGATTAACTTGCCGCTTTCCTGATTTGCTGTTTGTGGGACCATACTGTGTGCAAATTGGCTGAGGCATTGGCCAATGGAACAGTGACTACACTTTGGAGGTAATTAATTAACTGGGAAGCACTTTGGGACGTCTTGAGGATGTGTAAAGTGCTATATAAATTAAAGTTCTTCTTCTTATTATAGTACTAACTGGGGGTGCCCGGCGTTGCCAGGGCAATTTTGGGCTGCGCGGTCTCCCTGCCCGTGTCTGTCCCTCCCTCTGTCCCTCCCTCTCCTCCGTCCCCCTCTCTCTGCCTAGCGCCTGAGGCCCGGTGCCGTTGTGATACCAGCCATGCGGGGTCTAGCACTTGAGGCCCGGCCGGGCTCTCGGGCCGAGACGGACCCCAGCTGAGCTCCCCCGCGTGACGGCCCCACGCTGCTGCTCCCCCGCCCGCTGTGTGTAAACTCACCTGCCGCTCCCGGAGCCGAAATGTGGGGGTTTGTTTGGCTGCTGCTGTCGCTGTGGGGATGAAAAAAATGGCGGCGAAGTTTCGGGAGACTGGAGGATTAGGTCCCGCCCGTGACGCACCGATTGGTCAACCATCAGGTCACTGAACTGTAGGATTGGTCAACCAGCACGTCACTCAGCGCTAATGAGAGGTAGGATTGGTCAACTGCTAATGAGCGGAGTTTTGAGGATTTTTGAACTTTTTTGTATACTGTCCGAACAATTTTTGTCTGACCAAAAAGTAAATACGCCTATGAGACTCCCCTAATGATAAGCTTTCTTTTGATATAACATGCGTGTAGGTACGCTCTATAACTTTTGATTGTATAGCCGGACAGACAGACAGACAAACTCTTTTATAATATATATAAACTAGCTGGGGGAGCCCGGCTTTGCCAGGGCCGGGCGGTTTAAATCGAGTCCCAGGCTTTGGGGCCTCTCTGTGTCCCTCTGTGAATCTACTGCCGGGCAACATTTTAAATCGAGTCCCAGGCTTTTGGGCCCTGTCTCTGTGTCCCTCTCTCAATCTGCTGCCGGGCAACATTTCTACCTTTTAATACCTTGAAAGATGAAAGTGAAAGTACTTATAAAACGTTTTTGGTAAATCTTTTAAAAATAACGAGATACAAACTTTTTCGAAGCCGGATCAGCAGATTTTGAGCTGGAAGTAAATGGGGTTTTTAGCTTGAGGCAATGGCTGCCACATCCCTGAGATGAAAACGATTAGTCCCGCCCACAGACGCAGCGATTGGCCAACCATCAGGCGACTGAACTGTAGGATTGGTCAATGGTGACGGCACAGGATTGGTCGAACCTTGACGTCAGTCAATCAATGCTAATTAGCAGATAATTAGTTTAATTTTGAAGGTTTTTTGCATAAGGCGCGAACAATTTTCGTCCGACCGAAAAGTAAATACGCTTACGACCGTCCCGGAAGCGTAAGCTTTCTTTGGAAGTAACGCGCGCGTAGGTACGCCCTATAACTATTGCGATGATGACTGTGTTATAGGACAATGAAGCCAGCTACCCTCTGACCGGAGGAATCAGGAGCCACTTTCTTAAGGCTTTTAATCTGCGATTTAATAATTTCAAAATACTGTTACTTGTTCCACATTTAAATTTTATGTACTTTAAAATACTTCTAACATTCAATATAATTCTGGTTAATATTTGGGATCCAGGGTGTAGTTAATAATGCTTGAAGTCTTACGTTGCAGCTTCTGACCGCCTGTGTGAAGCAGAAACTCAGACATAGTTTGATGCTGAATCTTTGCTGGTTGTTCGAATGATGCCAATAAATCTGTATCCGTTTCTGTGACTTTTTCTTAATTAGGAAATGCCCTAATTGATGAAACCCCTCCTCCCTCCCCCTCTTCTCCCCCCCTCTCCGCTCCCCCTCCTCCTCCCCACTGTCCCCCCTCCCTCTTCCCTCCCCCTCCCCCTCTTCCCCCCTCCCCCTCCTCCTCCCCCTCTTCCCCCTCCCCCTCCCTCTCCTCCCCCCTCCCTCGCCCCCCTCCCTCCCTCTCCCCCTCCCTCGCCCCCCTCCTACCTCCCTCCCTCTCCCCCCCTCCTACCTCCCTCCCTCTCCCCCCTACTCCCTCCCCTCTCCCCCCCCTCCTCCTTCCCCTCTCCCCCCTCCTCCCTCCCCTCCCCCCCTCCCCTCCCCGAGCCCTCATCCCCCGCTCCAATCCCTCTTTCCGCCCCGGGGCCCAGGCACCTGGATGAACGCGTTCCCTTGGACACTTTTGGCGGCCTCGGCCATTACCCTGATGCCGTTGGCCGAGGCGAACACCCGCACTGACATGGCCCAGCCGAGCCCAGCGACACGGGCAGCCCGAGCTCCGCAGCCGCCGTTCGGCCACAGGCCACAAAGCACCCGAGCCCAGCGCCGGCAATGGCTCCGCGGAGCTCCGTACCGCCCCGCCAGCCTTTACAAAGATGGCGGCGGTGGCCACGCCTGGCTCAGGCCCGCCCCGCCAGCCTTTACAAAGATGGCGGCGATCGCGGGCCGCTTGTTAAGCGGGACGGAAGGTGCCTAGCTCGGGCGTGGCTGGGGAGGAGAGGCCGAGGCTTCAAGGCCTACAGCCGGGGTAACCCTGGAAAAGGGTGAAAGGTAGGAAAATTAATGAGGTTAGAGAAAAGATTTACAAATTAATTAACTTTTTTTAAAAAAAACAATTTATTGTGTTTTAAAAGCAACTTTTTTTGGCTGGAAATCTAGATTTGAAAATAAACACGCAGAAAGTGGGAAAAATAAATGAAGAGTTAGGAATCAAGATGGCGGCCACTCACCTCAGCTCAGAAGGATTAGGCCCGCCCACACACACAATGAAACGACCCCCGTGACGCACCGATTGGTCAACCATCAGGTTAATCCCCTGTACGATTGGTCAACCATCACGTCACTCAACGCTAATGAGCGGAATGTTGCCCTTTTTTGAACCTTTTTTGTATACTGTCGGAACAATTTTTGTCTGACCAAAAAGTAAATACGCCTATGAGAGTCCCCTAATGATAAGCTTTCTTTTGATATAACATATGTGTAGGTACGCTCTATAACTTTTGATTGTATAGCCGGACAAACGGAAAGACGGAAAAACAGACAGACAAACCGCTTTTTATATATATAGATAGAAGATAGATAGATAAGATAATAGAGGCAGTAGACAGACAAGGTTTTAGATTTTAAAATACTTACAACCAAAGGCAGCAAAGCATCCTGTGATACCAACATTTTGTGCCCCAAAATATTCATGCCCACAATCCCTAACATCAGTGTTCAGATCTCCATTTTGTTGTGAGAAAACAGTGAGAATAAGTCAGGTGCTTGCACACAAAAAGTCCGTTCTATTCCAGGCTGTTCTCACCATCTGCTGCAGCACTGGAACATAAGAGCATAAGAAATAGGAGCAGGAGTAGGCCATTCGGCCCTGCTCCGCCATTCAATGGGATCATGGCCGATCTTCTGCCTCAACTCCATTCACCGGCCTATCGCCATATCCCTTGATGCCCTTACTTGTCAGAAATCTATCGACTTCTGTTTTGAATATACCCAATGACTGAGCCTCCACAGCCCTCTGGGGTAGAGAATTCCAAAGATTCACCACCCTCTGTGTGAAGAAATTTCTTCTCATCTCAGTCCTGAATGGCCTACCCTTTATCCTGAGGCCGTGGCCCCTGGTTCTAGACTCCCCAGCCAAAGGAAACATTCTTCCAGCATCCACCCTATCAAGCCCTGTAATAATTTTGTATGCTTCAATGAGATTCCCTCTCATTCTTCTGAATTCAAGAAAATACAGGCCTAGTTTACTCAATCTCTTCTCATACGAGTCCCGCCATCCCAGGAATCAATCTCGTGAAGACTGCACTCCCTCTATGGCAAGTATATCCTTCCTTAGGTAAGGAGACCAAAATTGTACACAGTACTCCAGGTGTGGTCTCACCAAGGCCCCATATAATTGGAGTAAGACTTCTTTACTCCTGTACTCAAATCCTCTTGTAATGAAGGCCAGCATACCATTTGCCTTCCTAATGGCTTGCTGCATCTGCACATTCACGTTCAGTGACTCATGTACAAGGACACCCAGGTCCCTTTGAGCATCTGCATTACCCAATCTTTCACCATTTAGGAAATACTTTGCCTTTCTGTTTTTTCTACCAAAGTGGATAACTTCATATTTATCCACATTATATTCCATCTGCCATGTTCTTGCCCACTCACTGAGCCTGACATACATAAGAACATAAGAAATAGGAGCAGGAGTAGGCCAATCGGCCCCTCGAGCCTGCTCCGCCATTCAATAAGATCATGGCTGATCTGATCCTAACCGCCAATCCACTATCACCGAACCATCTCCTGAATCTAACAGAATTAGACACACGCAATAGCAGGAGGATCAGGCTACACTGCCCCTGGGCCCGCTCCGCTACCCACAGGGCCATGACCGATCCGAACCTAGACTCGTCCAAATTCCTGCCCGCTCCCCGTAACCCTTAATTCCCTTTACTTCTAGGAAACTGTCTATTTCTGTTTTAAATTTATGTAATGATGTAGCTTCTACAGCTTTTTGGGGCAGCATATTCCATGGACCTACCACCCTCTGAGTGAAGTAGTTCCTCCTCATCTCAGTTTTGAAAGAGCAGCCCCTTATTCTAAGACTATGCCCCCTAGTTCTAGTTTCACCCATCATCGGGAACATCTTCTCCGCATCCACCCGATCCAACCCCTTCACAATCTTATATGTTTCAATAAGATCGCCTCTCATTCTTCTGAACTCCAATGAGTAGAGTCCAAATCTACTCAACCTCTCCTCATATGTCCATCCCCTCATCCCTGGGATTAACCGAGTGAACCTTCTTTGTACTGACTCGAGAGCAAGTATGTCCTTTCTTAAGTATGGACACCAAAACTGTACGCAGTATTCCAGGTGCGGTCTCACCAATACCTTGTACAACTGAAGCAATACCTCCCTATTTTTATATTCTATCCCCCTAGCAATGAAAGCCAACATTCCATTGGCCTTCTTAATCACTTGCTGCACCTGCATACTAACCTTTTGAGTTTCGTGCACCAGGACCCCCAGATCCCTTTGTACTTCAGTACTTTCCAGTTTCTTGCCATTAAGATAATAACTTGCTCTACGATTTTTCCTGCCAAAGTGCATAACCTCACACTTTCCAGTATTGTATTCCATCTGCCAAATCTCTGCCCACTTACTTAGTCTGTCTATGTCCCCTTGCAGGTTTTTTATGTCCTCCTCACTCACTACTTTCCCTCCCATCTTAGTATCATCTGCAAACTTTGATATGTTACACTCGGTCCCCTCCTCCAAATCGTTAATATAGATTGTAAAGAGTTGGGGACCCAGCACTGACCCCTGCGGAACACCACTAGTTACCGATTGCCAGTCTGAGAATGAACCATTTATCCCAACTCTCTGCCTTCTGTTAGATAGCCAATCCTCTATCCATGCCAGAATATTACCCCCAATCCCGTGATTTTTTATCTTAAGCAATAATCTTTTGTGTGGCACCTTGTCAAATGCCTTTTGGAAGTCTAAATACACTACGTCCACTGGTTCCCCTTTATCCACCCTATATGTTACTTCCTCAAAGAACTCCAGTAAATTTGTCAAACATGACTTCCCCTTCATAAAACCATGCTGACTTTGTCCTATTAAATTATGATTATCCAAATGTCCTGTTACTGTCTCATTAATAATGGACTCCAAAATTTTACCTACCACAGATGTTAGGCTAACCGGTCTATAGTTTCCAGCCTTCTGTCTACTGCCCTTTTTAAATAAGGGTGTTACATTAGCAGTTTTCCAGTCAGCCGGGACCTTTGCCGAGTCCAGGGAGTTTTGGAAAATTATTACCAATGCATCCACAATCCCTACCGCCACTTCCCTCAAGACCCTAGGATGCAAGCCATCAGGTCCAGGTGATTTATCCGCTGTGGTAAACCACTGTTATACCTGTCTGTATGTGTATGTGTATTCCACTAGGTACAGGTCTGGACATGCCTCGGCTGACTCCTCCCACTATTCCAGGTATATAAGTGACTACCTCCCAGTCCCTTAGTATTCTGGACGGGTCGACCACTCGAGACTAGACCTTCATTCTTTAGTTAATAAAAGCCTGGTTGTTACTCGCTTAACCTCAGTCTTTTGAGTAATTGATGGCGCATCAATTTTATTAACTAAATTTTTTATAATGGAGAAGATCCTCACACCAGCATGCCTGGACCTGGACAGTCGGGAAGCGGACGCTTCCACCAAGTTTGCTCACTGGCTCATGTGCTTCGAGGCATTCCTGACTGCCTCCACTGCGGTCGTAACGGATGCGAACAAACTGTCTGTCCTGATCTCCAAGGTGAACCACCGAGTGTACTCAGTCATCCGGGACGCGACCTCGTACACAGCCGCCCTCCAGCTCCTCAAGACCCAGTACACGCGCCCTGTGAACGAAGTTTACGCCAGGCACCTCCTGGGGAGTCGCAAGCAACAACCTGGGGAATCGACTGAGGAATACCTCCAAGCACTGTCCGTGCTTGGCCGGGCCTGTGGGTGTAAGGCGGTAACGCCCACTAAGTACACGGAGGAACTGATCCGGGATGCCTTCGTAGCGGGCCACAGGTCCAACTACACCCGACAGCAACTGCTGGAGCAGAGTGACCTCACCCTCGACAAAGCCTCCGAAATCGCACTAACGCTGGACGCAGCCTACCGGGGCATGGATGCCTACTCCTCTGCACCGTGGACGCCGCGGGGAATGACAACCTGGGACACGGTAGGACAGCCCCATAGCACCGTGCCACCCCAGCCACAGCCCAACAACGGCCCAACCACCGCAGCAGTGTCCCAAAGCCAGACAGCAGTATCCCAAGGCCAGAAATGCTACTTCTGTGGCCAGGCCAAACACCCCAGAGCGCGCTGCCCGGCGAAGAATGCGACCTGCTCGGGCTGCGGGAAAAAGGGACATTACGCTAGCGTCTGCAAGGCCAAAGCCACCCCGAACGCCAGCAGCGCAGCGTGTGGGCCGTGCGAGCCGCCATCTTGGGCCCCCAACAGCGCCGCGTGTGGGCCGTGCGGGCCGCCATCTTGGGCCTCCCCAGCCATGTGCGAACCACCACAGCAGCAGCCATCTTGGACGACTCCAGCCACATGGGAATCATGGACGCCGCCATCTTGGACACCAGCCGGGACGCAGCAGGCCACCAACCCCCCCCCCCCAATCTGATACCCGCAGCGACACACCGACCCCTACGCTGGCCTCTGTTATGCTGGACCAAACGAGACCGCACCAACTAGCTCGGTCTAAAATGGACGTTAAGGTAAACGGCCATGCAATAAACTGCCTTTTTGACTCCGGGAGCACAGAGAGCTTCATCCACCCCGACACGGTGCGGCGTTGCTCTCTCCCAGTCCTGCCTGAGCACCAGCGGATTTCTATGGCCGCCGAGTCCCAGTCAGCGGACATTGGCGGCTACTGCGTGGTGACACTAGTAGTAGACGGGACTGTGTTCAATAATTTTAAACTCCTGGTCCTGCCCCAACTTTGCGCTGCCATTCTACTGGGGTTGGATTTCCAGTGCCACCTCAAAAGCGTTACGATGGCGTACGGTGGCCCCCTCCCCCCACTCACAGTCCGCAGCCTCCAAATTGCCCGCCGCGCACCAGATGCAACCTCTCCACAGAGTCCCACCCCCCCCCACTGTTTGCTAACCTCACCCCCGACTGTAAGCCCATCGCCACAAAGAGCAGGCGATACAGTGCCGGGGACAGGGTTTTCATCAAAACTGAAGTGGAGCGGCTCCTGAAGGAGGGGATTATTGAGGGCAGCTCCAGCCCCTGGCGAGCCCAGGTTGTGGTCGTTAAGACCGGCGAGAAACAACGCCTGGTCATCGACTACAGCCAAACAATAAACCGCTACACCCTGCTGGACGCCTACCCACTCCCCCGCATAGCTGACATGGTCAACCAGATCGCGCAGTACCGCGTCTTTTCGACCATTGACCTGAAATCAGCGTACCACCAGCTCCCCATCCGCCCCGAAGACCGCCAGTATACTGCTTTTGAGGCAAACGGCCGCCTCTATCACTTCCTTAGGGTTCCCTTTGGCGTTACCAACGGGGTCTCCGTCTTCCAAAGGGAGATGGACCGGATGGTCGATCAAAACGCGCTGCAGGCCACTTTCCCTTACCTAGACAATGTGACCATCTGCGGCCATGACTTGCAGGACCATGACGCAAACCTCGAGAAATTCCTCCGCACCGCCCAACTCCTGAACCTGACATATAACAAGGAGAAGTGCATATTCCGCACAGACCGCCTCGCCATCCTTGGCTGTGTTGTGGAACACGGGGTCGGTCATCGGTCCCGACCCGGACCGGACGCGTCCCCTTATGGAACTCCCACTGCCCCACTGCCTAAAAGCTCTGAAGAGGTGCCTAGGTTTTTTTTCCTACTACGCCCAGTGGGTCCCCTACTATGCAGACAAAGCCCGTCCGCTGATCAAACCCACCTCTTTTCCCCTGATGGCAGAGGCCCGCTCGGCCTTCCACCGTATCAAGGAGGACATTGCCAAAGCCACCATGCACGCAGTGGACGAATCCATCCCCTTCCAGGTGGAAAGCGATGCGTCCGACTTCGCTCTGGCCGCCACCCTTAATCAGGCGGGGAGACCTGTGGCATTCTTCTCACGAACCCGCCAGGGCCCGGAGACCAGACACTCCGCGGTCGAGAAGGAGGCCCAGGCTATTGTGGAGGCTGTGCGTCATTGGAGGCACTACCTGGCCGGAAAACGATTTACCCTGCTCACTGGCCAGCGTTCAGTTGCTTTTATGTTCAACAACAAGCAGAGGGGCAAAATCAAAAATGACAAGATCTTGAGGTGGAGAATCGAACTTTCCACCTACAATTACGAGATCTTGTACCGGCCTGGGAAGCTCAATGAACCCCCAGATGCCCTATCGCGTGGCACCTGCGCCAGCGCGCAGATCGATAGGCTGAGGGCCCTCCACAATGACCTCTGCCACCCGGGGGTCACCGGGTTCTTCCACTTCATCAAGGCCCGCAACCTGCCTTACTCCATTGAGGAGGTCAGGACCATGACCAAGAACTGCCAAGTCTGCGCTGAGTGCAAACCGCACTTTTATAGACCAGACAGAGCCCACCTGATAAAAGCCACTCGCCCTTTCGAACGCCTGAGCGTCGATTTTAAAGGGCCTCTCCCCTCCTCCGACCGCAATGTGTGCTTCCTCAACATCATTGACGAGTACTCCCGTTTCCCGTTCGCTATCCCCTGCCCGGACATGACCAGTGCCACGGTCATTAAATGTCTGAACAGCCTCTTCACCCTGTTCAGTTTCCCCAGCTATATCCATAGCGACCGGGGCTCATCGTTTATGAGCGACGAACTCCGCCAGTACCTGCTCGCTAGGGGTATAGCCACAAGCAGGACCAACAGGTGGAAAGAGAGAATGCAACAGTTTGGAAGGCCGCCCTACTAGCCTTAAAGTCTAGGGGCCTTCCGACCTCCCGCTGGCAGGAGGTGCTCCCCTCGATTCGGTCACTGCTCTGCACTGCCACCAATGCCACCCCTCACGAGAAAATGTTTGTCTTCCCAAGGAAGTCCACATCGGGGACAGCGTTACCGCCATGGCTGACGTCCCCAGGGCCGGTACTACTGAGAAGACACGCGAGGACCAATAAAACGGACCCCCTGGTCGAGAGGGTCGACCTCCTCTACGCCAACCCCCAGTACGCTTACATTGCATACCCGGACGGGTGGGAGGACACAGTCTCCATACGAGACCTCGCACCCTCGGGGACCGCTGTAACCCACTACCCATTACCACCCCCCCCCACGACACCCTCGGGGACCGCTGTAACCCACTACCCATTACCAACCCCCCCCCACGACCCGATATCCAACCCCAGCAGCCGGCTCGCCTTGGACCGTCACCCACGAGGACTACACTCCAGTGCCCCAGCCTACACGGGACGCGACGCCGGAAGCTGCACCACCCCTGCCGTCGCCACGTCGATCACAGCGGCAGACAAGACCTCCGGAGAGACTCCAATACACGAACCTTTAAATACACTTCACCCCGCCGGACTCATTTTTAAACAAGGGGTGAATGTGGTAAACCACTGTTATACCTGTCTGTATGTGTATGTGTATTCCACTAGGTACAGGTCTGGACATGCCTCGGCTGACTCCTCCCACTATTCCAGGTATATAAGTGACTACCTCCCAGTCCCTTAGTATTCTGGACGGGTCGACCACTCGAGACTAGACCTTCATTCTTTAGTTAATAAAAGCCTGGTTGTTACTCGCTTAACCTCAGTCTTTTGAGTAATTCACAGAATCACAGAATCCCCACAGTGCAGATAGAGGCCATTTCGGCCCATCGAGCCTGCACCGACACATATCCCACCCTATCCCCGTAACCCCACGTATTTAATCCCCTAACACTAAGGGTCAATTTATCATAGCCAAATCAACCTAACCTGCACATCTTTGGACTGTGGGAGGAAACCGGAGCACCCGGAGGAAACCCACGCAGACACAGGGAGAATGTGCAAACTCCACACAGACAGTCGCCCGAGGCCAGATTTGAACCCGGGTCCCTGGCGCTGTGAGGCAACAGTGCTAACCACTATGCCACCGTGCCCCCCATGGCGCATCATCCGCCTCGAGTCCCATTATTTTACCGAGTACCACTTCTTTAGTGATTTTGATCGTGTTTAGCTCCCCCCCCCTTTAGCCCCGTTTGTCCAGTGTTGGGATATTCTTAGTGTCTTCTACTGTAAAGACTGATATAAAATATTCATTCAGTGTTTTTGCCATCTCCATATTTCCCACCATTAATTTCCCAGTCTGATCCTCTAATGGACCAACATTTACTTTAGCCACCCTTTTTCTTTTTATATAACTATAAAAACTCTTACTATCTGTTTTTATATTTTTTGCTAATTTACTTTCATAATCTATCTTCCCTTTCTTAATCAATCTTTTTGTTATTTTTTGTTGTCTTTTAAAGTTTTCCCAATCCTCTATCCTCCCACTAGATTTGGCTACCTTATATGCCCTTGTTTTTAGTCGAATACTATCCTTAATTTCTTTACTTAGCCACGGATGGCTGACTTTTCTTTTACACCCTTTTCTTCTCAGTGGAATATATTTTTTTTGGAAGTTGTAAAATAACTCCTTAAATGTAGCTTCCACAGCTTTCTGGGGCAGCAAATTCCACAAACCTACCACCCTCTGAGTGAAGAAGTTTCTCCTCATCTCAGTTTTGAAAGAGCAGCCCCTTATTCTAAGATTATGCCCCCTAGTTCTAGTTTCACCCATCATTGGGAACATCCTCACCGCATAAACAGAGATCCCCTTGAAGCCTCTTCACATCCTCTTCGCAACTGCCACCTAGCTCTGTGTCATCAGCAAATTTGGAAATGTTACATTTAGTCCCCTCATCCAAATCATTGATATAGATTGTAAATAGCTGGGCCCCAAGCACCGATCCTTGCGGTACCCCACCAGTCAGAGCCTACCATCCTGAAAAAGACCCGTTTATGCCTACTCTTTGCTTTCTGTCTGTTAACCAATTCTCAATCCATGCTAGTAGATTACCCCCAATTCCATGTGCCCTAATTTTGTTCAACAACCTCTTGTGTGGAACCTTATCGAAGGCCTTCTGAAAATCCAAATACAGCAGATCTACCGGTTCCCCTTTGTCTACTCCACTAGTTACATCCTCAAAGAATTCCAATAGGTTTGCTAAACAGAATTTCCCTTTCATAAATCCATGTTGACTCTGCCCAATCTTACTATTAGTTTCTAAGTGCCCAGTTATTGCATCCTTTATAATAGATTCCAGCATTTTCCCAACTACTGATGTGAGGCTAACAGGTCTGTAGTTCGCTGTTTTCTTTCTCTCTCCTTTCTTAAATAGCGGGGTTACATTTGCTATCCTCCAATCTGCAGGAACCATTCCAGAATCTATAGATTTTTGGAAGATGACAACAAATGTGTCCACTATTCCAATGGCCACCTCTTTCAAAACCCTAGGATGTTGGTCATCCGGTCCTTGGGATTTATCGACTTTTGGTTCCATTAATTTTGCTAATACAGGTTGAGCGTCCAAAATTGGGAGTTCCGGAATCCAGAATGTTCCAGAATCCGGGGTGATTGGTGGCAGGGTCGTCCAGAATCCGTAATATGTTCCGGAATCTGGAACTCCTGATTTTGGATGCTCAGGCTGTACTTCAAAAAGCCATTAACTTTTGTTGTCTTTTTTTGAAAAATCCTATGAAAAATGCGAGTGATGCAACAAAACTTTAGTGTTGTGTTTTATCCTCCTTAATCTGCACAGCTCCACTAAGTGTGTCTGCCAGGCTGCGGCCACGGCACCACGCCACCCTGGTGGCCGAGTGTGGGCCATCGGATGCTCTGCAGAGCTCGCAGCGTCCCTCCCCTTTAACAGAAGGGGGAGGGCGGAGAAACACGTCAGCGCTACGCGGAGCGGCCCAGGCATTTCCAGACTCGGGACTTGTTTCTGATGTCCGAAGCTCTGAAACGCCCGAGCCCAGGTTGCGATATTTCCAGACTTCGGACATCAGAAACACGTTCCGGAGTCCGGAAAAACACAAAAACCGGCTCGGCCTCAGTCCCGAGGTTGCCGGATTCAGGACGCTTCAGGACACTCAACCTGTACTGTTTTTTTAACTAATAATAATTTCTTTACGTTCCTCATTCTCGCCACACCCTTGGTTTTCTCGTATTTCTGGGAGGTTTTTTGTATCTTCCGCCATGAAGACAGAAACAAAGTATTTATTTAATTTCTCTGCCATTTCCTCATTCCCCATTATAAATTCTCCCGTCTCTGACTGTAAAGGACCTACATTTACCTTCGCCAGTCTTTTTCTTTTCACATACCTATAGAAGCTTTTACAATCCGTTTTTATATTTTTTGAGACCAATTGATGATCTATAGCTTGATGAATTTTGGAATTTACTTTTGCGGGGGTGGGGGGGGTGGAGGGGGAGAGGGGTTAAGTGATCTCAACAGCAAAAACTCCTCTGGAAAAAGGAATCCTGAGAACAAGATTTTTTGGGGGGGATCTTACACCTTCCTAAAATATTGCATGCAAAAGTGTGCTGTGCAAGATGTGATAGCAGCCAACTGTGCATTGTCACACAAGGAAGATACCTGAAACTCAACACTGGACCAACTTCAGAGAAAATATCCTTCAACTGTTCTTCTGTAGCTTCATATGGAATATTCCCAACTGCAAATGAGAAGGCATAATAGAGGAAGAATTTCAAATCAACTTAGTAATCAATATTCACTTTTAATTTCCAATTCCTTGGTTTTTATTTGAGTTTAGTGCTTTACAGAAATACTAGATTTCTTCAACCAATGTTTGCACTGTAACTAAAGCAAATACTGAAAAAACAAGATGAGAGGCGCAGCTGAGATATTTTTCATGACCGGCCAGCTTCAAAAACCATGTGATTAGGTTGGTTTTCCAAAACAGTAGGGCATGAACTATGGACTTGTGTGCAATTTCTGTTAAATCCAACATACATTTTCTACATTAAAGAGGATCTTAGTTCCCCGATGAGTCAAACATGAAGGCACCCAGTGGCCAGGACCACAGTCTAAAAAGATCAATAGCAAAATACTGCATATGTTGGAAATCCGAAATAACAACAGAAAATGCTGGAAAAACAAGATGAGAGGCGCAGCTGAGATATTTTTCCTGGCCTGCTGAGTTTTTCCAGCATTTTCTGTTGTTATCTAGGAAGATCAATCCCTGATTTGTGCTGAGCTACCTTTTTGGACAGGGCAGTGGTCGGAATGATAAATGGCCTCAGTATTTCGGAGTTAGGGGACAACTGATTAGTGTTGCCTCTCCTGACTGTTATTTGGCAACCAGTGCAAGAAGTATACATATCCGATTGGAGGACGAGACAGGATCTGGCTTAGCAAAAAGGTTGACAGTGAAAAGGTCTGAGAGACATTTCTCCATTCATTCTTCAGACGTACTTGCAAAGGGTCTACATTAATCTGTCTTTTCTCTTTGCAGATGCTAGCGGACCTGCTGCGTATTTACAGCATTTGTAGTTCTTTGTTTTTACCTAAACTTTTTTAATCACCTCAACAGCATCTGGATCCACATGGACTGTGCTGGGGGGGCGCTATCTGCTTGGGCGGGATACATTTATCACGCTCCTTCACTAGCCGTGTCGTGCCAACGTCCACACTGAAGATGGTTTGCAGCCAGTCTCTCTCCACCTGCCCCGAGGCCCGGTCTGTAACTAAATCCGCAGCGGAACGGCCGCGCTCTCTCTCGCTGACCCTCCTCCTACAATGGAGTCCATGAGCCGCCCTGACATCTGCAACCAGCGCGGGACGGGGCCAACACTCTCACATTTGACCGAAGCTTCACCCGTGCCCATTAGCGGCTCCAAGAATCTCCCCCCGCCCCGGCCCTTACCGAACACGGAGCGCAGCGAGCGGTCTATCGCCGGGTCCCGCACCAAGCTCGCCATAGCTACCGTTCTCCGCGCCGCTTCCGGGAGCAAACGGAAGCCGCCCCGACAGTCGCTCCGCCTGTGCCTGAGCTCAGGGTTCCGGCCGGCACTGGCGGCAGTGGGTCACAGTTCGGATCGGTTATGGTTTTATGTTAAAATATCATCGATTCAAGGCAAACAAAAGTGGTGGGAATGAGGCCCGAGTGGCCCAAGTGTGAAGATATGCGGTACTAAGAGCAGGTTGGGCTGGGGAGAGGAATCCTCCTCAGAGCCTGGGCTAGAATGGACACCAGACTGCACAGGCCTGTGTTGGAATGTTAGACACCCATGGAATAAACTTTATATCTCACTGCCCCCCTTGTATATTTGCTCACCTGGATTGTCGTAGGTAAGCAGAGTATATGTTTTATGTAAGATTAGTTTGATGGCTCTCCTGAAGATGGTAACATGCTGGGATTATGGCAGTGGTTCATGCAGGAGCCTAACCCGTATCACCCTCCTCGCCTGACATCCACAGATATGCATTTTTAAATCATCGACAAAGGAAGAACTTGAATTTATATAGCACCTTTCTTCTCCTCAGGATGTCCCAAAGCACTTTACAGCAAATTTAATTACGTTTGAGGTTCAGTCACAGTGGCGGCCGATTTGTGCACAGCAAGATCCTGCAAGCAGCAATGACCAGATAATCTGTTTTATGCCGCCAACCTCATAGTTCCCCAGCCCCGCACAGCCCACTTCTTCCTCCTTCCCAAGATCCACAAACAGGACTGCCCTGGTAGACCCATCGTTTCATCCTGTTCTTGCCCCACGGAACTTATCTCTTCCCATCTCGTCTCTTTTTTCTCCCCTTGTCCGGTCTCTTCTCACCTTCATCTGCGACTCTTCCGATGCCCTCTGCCACTTTTAACAGTTTCCTGGCCCCAACCATGTCATTTTCACTATGGACGTACAATCCCTCTACACCTCCATACCCCACCAGGATGGCCTGAGGGCACTCCGCTTCTTTCTTGAACAGAGGCCCAACCAGTCCCCTTCCACCGCCTCCTCCTTCGCCTGGCTGAACTTGTTCTCACATTGAACAACTTCTCCTTTGACTCACTTCCTCCAAATTAAAGGTGTTGCTATGGGAACCCGCATGGGTCCTAGCTATGCCTGCCTTTTCGTGGGATATGTGGAACATTCTTTGTTCCAGTCCTACTCAGGTCCCCTCCCTCACCTCTTTTTCCGGTACATTGATGACTGTATCGGCGCTGTTTCCTGCTCTCGCCCTGAACTAGAAAATGTCATTCACTTTGCTTCCAATTTCCACCCTTCCCTCACCTTCACATGGTCCATCTCTGACTCTTCCTTCCTCGACTTCTCTGTCTCCATTTCTGGGGATAGGCTATTGACAAACATTCACTATAAGCCCACTGACTCCCACAGCTACCTGGACTACACTTCCTCCCACCCCGCTTCCTGTAAGGACTCCATTCCATTCTCCCAGTTTCTCCATCTCTGCCGCATCTGCTCTGACGATGCCACCTTCCATACCAGTGCTTCCGACACGTCTTCCTTTTTCCTCAACCGAGGATTCCCCTCTACTGTGGTTGACATAGCCCTTGACCGTGTCCGTTCTATTTCCCACACTTCTACTTTCACCCCTTCCCCTCCCAGAACCACGATAGGGTTCCCCTTGTCCTCACCTTTCACCCCACCAGCCTCCACATTCAATGGATCATCCTCTGCCATTTCTGCCACCTCCAGTGTGATCCCACCACCAAACACATCTTTCCCTCATCTCCCCTTTCAGCATTCTGAAGGGACTGCTCCCTCCGCGACACCCTGGTCCACTCCTCTATCACCCCCAACACCCCTTCCCCTTCGCCCAGCACCTTCCCGTGCAAGCGCAGGAGATGCAACACATGCCCTTTTATCTCCTCCCTTCTCACTGTCCAGGGCCCCAAACACTCCTTCCAGGTGAAACAGCGATTTACTTGTACTTCTTGCAATTTAGCATACTGTATTCGCTGCTCACGATGCAGTCTCCTCTACATTGGGGAGACCACTTTGCAGAACACCTCCGTTCAGTCCGTAAGGGTGACAATGAGCTTCCGGTCGCCTGTCACTTTAACTCTCCGCTCCACTCCCACTCTGACCTCACCGTCCTCAGCCTCTTGCACTGTTCCAATGAAGCTCAACGTAAGCTCGAGGAACAGCACCTCATCTTTCGATTAGGTACTTTACAGCCTTCTGGACTCAACATCGAGTTCAACAATTTCAGACCATAACCTCGGCCCCTATGTTTTCTTTTTTCTCTCACGTGGCAGCTGTCGATCATTCTACCATTGCCATTTACACATCATCTAGAGTCATCTTTTGTTTCTTAACTTGTCCCATTACCATCTCCTTTTGCCTTGCACCATCATCCCTTTTGCCTCTTAATCTCCCCTACTTTCCATCCTATCACAGACCTTCCCTTTTGTTCTTTCCTCCCCTCCCCCCTTTCCCTGCCCCTACACTTGCTTAAAAACCTGTTTCATCTCCAACTTTTTCCAGTTCTGATGAAGGGTCATCGACCTGAAATGTTAACTCTGTTTCTCTCGCCACAGATGCTGCCTGACCTGCTGAGTATTTCCAGTATTTTCTGTTTTTTATTTCAGATTTCCAGCATCCGCAGTATTTTGCTTTTGTAATCTGTTTTAATGTAGGTTGTGAGATAAATGTTGGACAGGACATTCGGAGAACTGCCTTATTAGTAATTAGGAGCAGGCATACTGGCTGATTTTATTTTCCCCTCCCACACCCGAGCCTGTTCACTTAAGAACCTTGGCTCTTTCTGAAATAGAAACAGAAAATGCTGTTAATATTCAGCAGGTCAGGCAGCATCTGTGGGGAGAGAAACAGAGTTAACTCAGGTCGATGACCTTTCATCAGAACTGGGTCTTTCTGATCTGTGTGTCTCAGTACTACACTGTATGGTGTAGCTACCCACTGAGCTATTGGAAAAGCTCAAAAATAACATTAATTTATTTGTAAGCACACCTGCAAGGCAAAAGACTCAGAATTGGGACACTGATATCTGAGAAATTAGCATATTTGCTTAAAAAAACTTTAGACAAAATAAACACACTGCTTATTTATAACAATCTGCAGACCTGTCAAGCTTCATTTTGATTTGGATGAGTCTCACACTTAAAAAAAAACACTGCTCCATGTTTTTAAATATACTTCTGATCTGTGTCGCTCTTTGTAATCTTAAAGCCCACTCCCATGTTGGCAGCTCTGATGATGAGGAAATGCACAACGTGCACAGTGAGTTTATTCCATAGGTGTCAAAGCATGTATCAGCATTCTCCAGATTACTCCTAGAACTACTCACCCCTTCCCTACATGGTTTCAAATTTCCTCTTATTCTGGGGAGGAAACCACGTTCCTTCAGTCACTGATGGAACTAAGAAGCCCAGATGTTCAAATCCCTATTTAAGAGATACATGCTAGCAAAACCATTGTTTTTTCCTGCCTATAATTATGTATTTGCATTGACATTTCATATAGTGTTTGGCTGTGTGTATGTCTGTGTAGACCATTTTCCAGCCATAACAATAACTGGGAACAAGTCCTTTTTGTGTGTGCTTGGGGCATTTTGTACTGCCATTCACTATAAAGAGCAGCACACTGGCATAGTTTGAGTTGTCGAACCGTTCAGGAAATTGAGGGATATTCAGTCAGCACCTCTCTATTTGTCTCTCTCAACAGTAGTTATCACCATTTGCTGCATTAGAGATAACTAATTAGCTTGTATTTGAATGTGTTTTTTCAGATAGTAAGAGACTTGTAGTTATGGAAGACTGAGAATGCAAACTGACGCTATTGCAATTGTGACTCAGGCTCAGTTTGCACAACAATACAGGTGAGGCATCAAGCAGCTTTGTAGGTGTGAGAATTACTTTCCTTAAATTTTTTTAATTGATTTTTTTTCCATAGCTGATGCAAATATTTAGAATTTCTCAACAATAATACATAATATTTTACATCCAACAATATTTGTGTGGACCCTTCTTGAACTACTGTTTGCTTTTCCAATTTTTTCTATAGTTACTGTTTCTCTGAAACTTCCATTTGTCAAGTGTCATTAAAAGAATTGTTCTTCCAAACCAGGGGACGAGTCACTCAGGCTGCTACCGTGATTAACTCCTAGAGTAACAGGAACAAGTGTTGAGACTGGGACTAACACTAGCTCTACTATTACGAAGCAAAGATGCTTCAAGAAGATATTACTGCACCACTTCTCTCCACCTCTCCTTCCCCACCACACCTAGGCGTATGGCAACCTAATTCATCCACGTCAGCCTTTGCCTAAGGAAATGGATACCAAATGGAGGGATTTGCAGAGAAAGCCCATAAATTGGAATTTTTAAAAAAAGTTAGAAAAAGAAATATATGTAATTTGGGTATATCTCAAGGTAGATACCCTATACAGGACTGACCAACCATCTCCTTTAATGTGAATCTATGTAAAATATATATGTATAGTAAAATTATATACATCAAATTTCATTGTTAAATATGTTGCTTCCCTTGCTATGAAATAGATGGTTTCTACTGTTGTCTTAAGCGTAGCATTTAGAAAATTGTGTCCACTTTCTTATTGCAGAATCCCTGAAAATCAATCTGATTTCCTCCTCCCGGCTCCTGCCTGTCGATGCTACTGCTTCAGGGGATGTATCTAATCTCTTGGTAACAGGGCGCAAAGCAACTAGTGCCTCCCGCAAAATTCAGCGGGAGGTTAGCGGCGGCGGTAACCGTTAGCGCCCTGTGGCGTTGCACCGCCGGCGATAACGTCAGCGCCGTGCGCTGCGCCCTGGCCGCGATCTTCGGTAGCGCCCCCTGACTTACCACCGGACGCTATGTCCGACGGTCAGGGGGGTCTACCTGCGGCAGGGGCAGCATTATTTAATGGCAAGGTGCCGGGCGGCCATTTTTGTTGCTGGCTGCCTGCCAGCACCTGCCGCCGCTGCTGTCCCTGGCCTCCCGAGCACCCCCTCGCCACCGGCGGAGTGCCAGCTGTGCTCCATGATCCCGGCACACCTCTTGAGTGCCGGGTTCTTTTGCTGGCACTCCGATCCCCGGTGGCCCAGCTGAGCCCCGGGTTGCGCTGCGCAAGGCCCCTCCCCTTTAAGAAGGGAAGGCCTGCAGTACCACGCGTGACGTTCCGCGATATTCCCTCACAGCGCCCCAAGAGGGAGGTGGGGTGCTTCTAGTAGCGCCCCGCTTCCCTCTTTGGGTGCTACCACTCAATTTCGGCTGCGGGGGCGCTAATTTTTTCAGGGTGCTACTTTTAGCGCCACGGCAAAGTTAGTGCCCCAAAGGGGGCGCAACTCAATTTTTCCCCCTAAAGATTGCAGACTGCTGTTAGCCTAGCAATTCAATTTAAAGGAGCCCATAACATCTGCAGTCTTCCTTCACCCCTGACATCGGAAGGTGTTGTTAACCTCCTTTAATTTTACTTCCTCTTACAGACAGTATTTGGAGAAGAATGGCATTCTGGACACAGCCTACCGCCTCCAGAAGCAGCCTGATGGCTCAGTGGCACTGCCTGTGCTTTGCAATAAACTCAGTCAGCTGCACCTTCTCAACCTGTGTGACACTGTCGCTCCAGGAAGTACCTGCACTTTCACAGAAATGAAGGTAGGATTTCTCTCCCCACTGGTGTACACAACAGCGCGAACATCTGAACTTTCACACGACACTGGAATATCATAGGCTTGGAAAGTGACTGCAAGGTACGGTGTGTCATCTGGTAGTTGCTTTAAGAAGTAATTCAAGCAAGATAGATTTATTAATGGTATATCATAAATGGTGTAGACTACAAAATTACAGTTGCAAGCCAAATTGGTGAAACGCGAGTGATTTAGTTCCTGTTCATCACTATTAGCTTCATATATTTAATAGCATTAATTTGATCTGTTTAGAATAAAGAAAACCCCATATTTTTTCAGTTATGGCGAATGATCTCAATCTGGAGCTCCTGCTAGTACACAAAAACAGAAAATGTTGGAAACACTCAGCAGGCCAGGCAGCATCCGTGGAGAGAGAAACAGAGTTAACATTTCAGGTCTGTTGCAAATGGGGATGGCAGAACCTGGGCTCAACATTGAGTTCAACAATTTCAGACTATAACCTCGGCCCCTATTTTTTCAGGCAGCAGCTGTTGATGATTCTGCCATCGCCATTTGCAACATTTAACCACTCCTGCCATCCACCCTATCACAGACCGTCCCTTTTGTTCTTTCCTCACCCCCGCCCCTTTCCCTGCCTCTGCACCTGGTTAAAACCTGTTACATCTCTTAACTTTTTCCAGTTCTGACAAAGGGTCCCAGACCTGAAATGTTAATTCTGTTTCTCTCTCCACGGATGCTGCCTGGCCTGCTGAGTGTTTCCAACATTTTCTGTTTTTGTTTTGGATTCCAGCATCTGCAGTATTTTGCTATTGCTCCTGCTGGTATAGACTGTGGTGGGATGCACCACTGAATTTGCCATGGTGAAAACATATGGCTTTTGTTTACTCTCCTTGGCAGTACTTACTTCCAGCTCCTTCAGTGACTTACTGAGTAACTCTTGATCTGTGCTGTGTTATCTGATGTCAGCTGAGGTAGCAACTGAGGTCCTGCGGTTATTCTCAGCACTGATGGGCGAGGAACGGTTCCAACTCCTGCTTGCTATCCACAGCGTCCTGCTAGGAAATGATTCTGTATATAAACGCCAAGTGAGAATATGATCAGGCTCGGCTGACCGTGATCCCCTCACTAGTTGAATAGCCAGCTGGCATTCACTGTCCAGGCTCACACATGAGAAACGGATGAGGCATTAGAGTGTTCCCAAAACCTATGGCGCTGTACCCAGGGTAAGAGTCAATGCCTTCCGGAGCAGAGGGGAGAAAACATGTCTGGCATGGTGGTGAGTGCTGTTTATTTAAAGTGCAGCACCGAGTATTCATTAAACAGGAAAGCAGCATGAATGAAGGCACGGAAGTGCGGCCAGTCCCATGGTGACAACTGTGTCTAGCCAGTTTCACATGACCTGGACAGCAGACAATTACGGTGCACTAAATAACTGACCTCTTTCGGTAACAACCTCCTCCTTCCCCCATTCTATCTTAGGTTTATCTCCTAGAATCAATTGTCATATGCATCTGCTTTACTCTCAATACAACTTCCTAACTGTTTTACAAATATATCTTTCAGAACCCAATATCATCCAAGAAATCTTTAGTAAAATCCTGCCACCAACGCCTGCAGGAGGAGCTCTGTGCGTTGGTGAAGCGCAGTGGAGTGCTGTGGAATGACCAACTGAGTCATGACCTCCCTCAAGTGTGGAAGAGGCATGGAGACATGATTGTTCTGAATGAAAATGCATTCCAGGCAGAAATCTGGAAAACTTTGGGTAAGACTTAAAGCACGAACTGTGCAGAGAACATTGCAGCATACATTCTGCTGGTAACCTCGGTGCTGGGGATCTTACTGTGCGTTTCCTCTGGATTATCTTTTTGCTAAGTCACTATATATTTTCCCTCCTCCTCAATCCGCTCACCAGCTAAGGTCAGCAGACAGTGTCTGCCAATGTCTCTCTGAACCTGCCACTGGAATGCAGCCCAGGAATCTGCTAATATGTTTTTCTTCCCTGAGGGGACAGATCTGACCTCTACATAGCTATGCAGCTGAGATCAGGAATGAATGATTAAACCAGTGTCCAAACTATATGAGCAAATTTGTAAAAACATAAAACACACTCACAATTGTGTAACTCTGCACAGACATGCTTACCTGCCTTCTCTGAGCTTTTCCTCATGTTTTAGAACTGCAAAATAGTTAGTGTATGTGGCTTCATGCACCATTAAAATGTGTTCTAATAATTATTACATTATATACAACCAGCTGTATACAATAATAATGCAATCACATTAAGGGTGATGTGGAGTATTGGAGCACATACCAAGTTGCCACCTCAGATCTGTTGCCATGGAGGTTATCACATGGTGAGCAGAGAGTATATTTTTCATCTTTGCTAACTTGAGTGAAAAATTAGATATGGGTACAAGGCAGGTATTCCTGCTTTATACTCACATCTATTTATTTTCACTAAAGTGATTGAAGGCTGAAAAATACACCTCCCGGTGTTTCGCTGCAGGGATGGAATGAAGATCAGATCCAGCATCATGCTTGAGCTGCTCTTGACCATTTGCTAACTATTCTTGGGGCAGCCCAGGTAGAGGCTTGGAAGGTACACAACAGAGGAGACCCAAGAAATGGTGAGAGGAGAAAATAATATTTTTTTGATAGAAACATATCTTTCTTTGAACAACAAAGACAAATAAATCATGTTAGATGCTTAAAAAGGCTCCAATTGCTCAGTTAAAATATATTATGCCATTACACTCAAGAAGATCGAGATTTATTTTGTGGTGGAATCCAATGCTGAACTCTTGGGTTAAAGATTGCTATAGAACCTTTGCTTTTTCTTACGCTAACTTCTGGATCTTTGGCTGTGGTTCAGTGAGAAGGCTTAGAGCAGAGAGGGAGAGAAAATAAAAATCAGGCAAAGTCACCACGTAGCCTGTCTGTTCTCTTAGGTGCTGAGTGATTCATGACAGGGGGGCTGAAAAGAATTGAGTTAAGTAACATGAAAATCACAAGCTGTTATTTTTATTTGTCCTTGATCTAGAACTAAATAAACTTCAAAATGTCCTGTTTTTATCTTTGTTCCTCGTGTTGCAGAGCCAGAAGTGTGGCAGGCGGTTGCTGATGCACTCGGAGTAAAACGCATTGCAAAAACAGGCAGAGTATCTGCCGATGGCTTTCGGACTCCAAGGGTGACTTTACTGCTGGGAGATGATGCCTGGGTTCACCACATTGACAACAGCATCAGGTGAGAGCAGAATAAACAGACTTAAGTTACAACCCAACTCCCAAAGAATTTAAAAGTTCATTGCATGCACAGGCAACATTGCTAATGGGTGTAGGTGACTGACTGACTCTTTCTCAGTGATGATCTTTATGTATGTGTAATAAATTTCTTCCATTAAATTAAACAGACGTCAGAGGATGTGGCACAGCACGGCTTCTTGCATTGCAGAGGCAGGACACAGATTTAACATGTGATTCCTCTGAGTCCTATATCTCAACTGTATCTTTAGGAGAGACTATGAAAGGAGGTCAAGTAATTCCAACACAGGGAAAGACAGAATAATCAGACAATGAGTCACCCTTGGCCTCTGGTGTGTTAACTTCTAGCTGCCAGTTGAGAGTAGCATTGGCCATCTTGGCACAGTATGGTGCACGTGCAGTGAAACATGGAAGGACACAAAATAGAAAAAGGTAATATAAGAAGCACAATTGAAAAAATGTGTTCATGATATATGAATATAATGTGATGGAGAAATAAATGAACCAATTGTTCAGAGTTGGCAGTGTAATGCAGCATCAGTGTATGGTGCCATGTAATGATGGGGTGAAGGTTCAATTTCATCCACTGAATAGTTATTGTGAGGAGACCCCCAAGCAACAGCCAAGTGCTTCCTTACTAGAAGGGTGGGAGTGAGGGTCATCTCCAGCCCTCTTTCCTAGTAGCCAGTTTCAACATTGCCAGATATGGGGAAGCAAGTTGTTTCTCCGACCACCCCAATCCCTCTTGTGCATTTGGATCGTGGAAGACTATGAGTGGAAAAAAATGGGGTGGAGAGTTTACCTCAAAAAAGCAAATAGATATTGACTTTAATAATCATGAAAAATCTATCCTTTAGCAGCGAGTCAGCGTGTTCAAGGAGAAATATGACCCTGAACCTGAGACTGCATGCTGAAGAAAGATTTATACCAGAAGTGATGAGCGAAGGTGTAAACACTGTACAGTCTCTTAACATCCCGTGCGTTCTGTTAATGGATCATATTTTCCACTACTAAGTCTCTCAGTGAAGTGCCACACCGTTTTACAGGCAACCTGCTCCTGTGCAACTTTAAGCAGCCAATGCTTAATCAAAGGCCAGTCATACAGGAGCACATAGGGGCAGGAGTGTTTGCGGGCAGGGGTAGTCTATTCGCACAAGACTCTTGTTGACTTCCTAACAATGCTGGTACCCTTGCAGCAGATGGGTAGACTGCTCAGGGGATTACCTTATAGCAGTGAGGAGATTCAAACCAGGGAATCCCTGGTTGCAAACCTAATACCTAACTCTGAAACACAGGAGCCCACAACCTTTGCCTGCCAATGTTTACAAATTCTTCCATAGCTTCCTCCCCACCCTACCTCTGCAACTTCCTCCAACCTCTGCCCACCATCCTATAGTCCTTCAGTTCTGGATTCCAGTGCAGCTACCTTCCCATCATTCCTCACTTGACAATAGAGCTATCATCTACCCTAGATGAAAGCTCCCTCCCGAAATGTCTTTTCTTTGCTACAGATTCAGTCTCTGTTATGATGTCCCCATCAGCCACGGGGACATCACAACAAGCCCAATCCTGTCCTCAACTGATGCCCATTAACTGAGGATAATGGTAGCACCCCTACTGCTCTCAAGCTGAGATGAGCTAATGCAGCACAAACCCAAGACCAAACGTTGATGGTCTGTATGGCTCAGCTACTCAGTGGACAGATTCACTGAGTGATCAGCAAGTATCAAGTTTTGAATAGACCACTCCAGGAATTATATCATCAGCTGCAGTATAGCCATGCCTCTAATGTTATCTCTTCAACATTTAAGATGATTTAATTGGATAGTTAGAACTTAAATTTAGTGCTTTTCACATCCTCAGAATGTTCCAACCAAGGTGCTTCACATCCAATGACGTACTTTTGAAGTATAGTTACTGTTACATAAGCAAATATGGACAGCCATTTTCACACAGCCCAAAAGAGGCAAGTTAATGAGTGACCAGATGATCTGTTTTTGGTGGTGGTGATTGAGGGAGGAATGTTGGCCAGGACACTGGGGAAACTCCCTGCTCCTCTTTGGATAATGGCACAGGATCTTTTATATTCACCTGAGCATGCAGATGGAGCCTCAATTTAATGTCTCATCTAAATATGTTTCATCCAACAATTGTAGTTAATTTAATTTAAATAAGGGGGATCAATAGCATTTGGGGAATAGCTTTGGGATTTTGGTCTTTTGAACCTGGCACCCAGTCATTGTCAGATTGCGAAATATTCATGCTGTAAATTTAAAAACTTGTTTTATTGCAGTTCTTCTTAGCTACAACACAAAAACACATAGTCATACATCCATGCATTATTGGTGAAGTATATGGCATATGTGGGTTAGTTAACATAAATCAGAGCTATCAAGTGGTAGGAAGTGAGCCTTACATAGTAGGTTATATACAGCCCAGGAAGTTTGCTCTGATGAGTGGTGTTGCTTGTTAATGATGTGGCTGCCTGTTGGAATGATGTCATTGCCTGTTGAGTCTTTTTTCTGTGTTGCTATACCTTTGTGCTTTTTCCAGGCCAGGTGATTTGGATCCTCTCTCTGATGCTGTCTACACTTTGTGAAGGCTGCCAGCATATTTGGGGGATATGCTGTAAACGTTTGCATTTATATTCTTTTCTGAAAATAATTATAATCATGTAAAAATGGTGTAGCTGTACCCCTAAAACTGTAGCATGCCTCATGTTCTTTTACAGATACACATTTGATGTCACCAAATGCATGTTCTCCTCGGGAAATATCACAGAGAAGCTTCGGGTCAGCTCTTTTGACTGCACAGGGGAGGTGGTTGTGGACCTGTATGCAGGTAACACTGGAGCTAACAGGCACAATAAACCGAATGACCTCCTTCTGTGCTGTATGATTCTATAATGTCTTACTGTTTGTAAAGGGGGAAGGTACCTTCCATTCCTGCAACATTACATGGACTGGTAATTTGAAGGAAAACAATTTATCAATTCATTTATTCAATTGCCATTCACTTGGCAAAATTCCATTTTGTTCTTCAGTGCGAGGGAGCTTAATTAACATCAATATAGATACAGTTTACTTTAGAGAGTCTGCTCTTTTAAGCACATTATGCTAATTGAGCTCTCACACCATCACTGAATCTTCTCAAACAAAGTCCCTGATGACACACGGCACTGTTTAAACAAAAGTGTTAGGTTGAACCCCAGGAGATGATAGGCTTGAACATGCAACAAGTTTTAATTCATATGTGTCTATTTTATATATAATATGTATTTGACTTTGTGTGTTTATTGTGCACTTCCTGCCCTCCCCAGTTTGCCCTTACTGCCATTAGGTGAGAAATTCATGCAGCTTCACGTAATGTGCAGACCATTAGAATAATCGGGTTCTTTGTTTTTTTCATCTGTTTTTTGTTAGTGCTGAAGATGAGGAAGGTCATTACTGGAGCATGGAACATTTTATGCCTTTCTGTACCCAGTGTCACTAACACACACACTCCTAAGTCAGGTGCTGCACCAAATAATGTAAGATAAAGCTCCCTGTGCACCTCCTCTTTGAGTCCCAGGTCAGGTATAGCATTGGATAAAGTGCAGTTATATTGCAGAACTCCTCAGGAAGTTGTCCTGCAATGCTGGTTCCTGGCCTGGTGGGTACTGTTAAAATCGCCCTGTTTATATTGCAGGGCAGTTTCTATAGTAGCCTGTACAACTTAAAAAATGCATGTGTGGTTGTTTTAAAGTCTCTGTTTATGGCTCCTTTAGCAGGAGATTCAATAGCTGGGTCCGTACAAATCATCAATCAAAACAAATCTTTGTTGGCCGACATGGGGCATATGCCATCACCAATGGCAAGCTCCCTGGTGTTTGTATTGCCATCTGAGGTGCCACTACTGACAGAAGTGCCTGTGTAAACCAGCTCTTTTGATGATGCGACCTCAGAGGAGCAACCTGCCTCACCAGAGTGACACATTTTGCAGAAAAAGAAAGACTTGCATTTATATAGTGCCTTTCACAACCTCAGGACGCCCCAAAGCGCTTTGCAGCCATTGAAGTGTAGTCGCTGTTGTAATGTAGGACGCTGGCGATAAGAGGGTCAATGAGGATTTCAATTGAAAACTAACACTGTTATCATCGTCGTATGTGTCTTCATACTGTTCCCTTTGGGGAACTGTATGAAGTGGTGGAAGGATTTCTGGCTGCAATTAATGCTCCTTCCGTGACCGTAACCATCTTCGTACCAGCCATTAGGGTGGTTAGTCCTATGGCGGGAGGGTTTTACGGGCTCCCACAACCCATACAAGGGGGGGGACCACCCACACCCACAGACGCAAGTATCCCGCTGGATGTCAACCCAGAATTTAGAGCCGGAGCTCCGACTCCACTTGCCGGGACTGTCTGGAGCGGGGTTCGAAACCCTACGCCTTCTGGCCCAGCGGCGGGGATGCTACCGCTACGCCAAAGGCCCACTCCACACTGTGTTATGATACTCAGAAAGGGAATATCATACATGGTATGTGCTGGTATCACAAATACCAGTTACATTAAAATAGCTTCATATTTTGTGAATCGGGTGATACTGGTAATTCGGTCTCATTCATTTATTACAATTGTGGCTGATAATGTTCCTCGGTTAACTCTGCCTCTGCAGGAATTGGTTATTTTACGTTACCATTTCTGATGCATGCGGGTGCAGCATTTGTCCATGCCTGCGAGTGGAATCCACATGCAATTGCTGCACTATTGAAGAATCTGGAATTAAACAAAGTATCGGACCGCTGTAAGATCCACACAGGTGACAACCGGCAGGTACTGTCTGATGTGCCCACTGTTCATCGATGGCCTTCTGTTCGAATCTTACATCGTTTTCTGTATTTGGTCGGCCAAAGGAGGAGAGATCTTGAGGAATTACTTATCATGGAAATCTTTTCCAAAAATTCAGTTTAAACATAGTACTGTTTTCAGGCGCCTTCTATCTTTAAAGTTCTGAGGCATAGGTAATGTTGATGTATACAGGCTATTTGACTTAAGACTGTAAGCACAGAACTGAGGAACATGCATTTAAAATTAACAAGTTACAAGTGAGACGAGGTCAGAAAGAACTCTTTGACACCCACCCCCAACAAGAGTAGAACAAATGCCCAAGAAAAGACGTTGAGGCTACGGCAATAGTTCAGTTGGATAAATAACTGGCTGGGAATAGGATTGGTGAGAATAGGGACTGGTAGATACTGGGCTAATCAAATACTCCATGGGACAGAGTGGTTCTTCTATTACGGGGTGTGGGGCGGGGTGTAGGGTAGGTGGAGGGACAAAATATTGCCTAGCGGATAGTAGACCAAGGTTTATTAGCGGGGATGAGATGGTGATGGAATATTCTGAAGTGTTGCCTTTTGGAGCGCTGAGTTTTTATGTAGATTTTCTCTCAGGAGATTTAATGGGTGGAATGGAGTAAATGACAGGGTAGTTTGCACATGGTCTATAGAATGAGTGGACTTGATAGGCTCAGTGGTCTTTTCTTGCTTCATGTTTTCTTAAGTTCCTGTCTACACCCTGAAGTGAACCCCAGCTGCTGGGATCCCTAAGTGCATCCATTTCTAGCTTTGGTGTTGGTGTATCTGACCAACTTTCAGACCAACTGTGAGCTGTCACTTGAGTTTTTAAAACCCAGGAGGAATTGTTACAAGTCTGATTGTAGGGAATGGGGAGGGGGAAAGAGAGATAAAAATTGAAGGGATGCATGCAAGGATTGTTCTTAACTGTCACGATTAGAGTTAATGGGCTGGATTTTCATTCAGAAGTCGGGGAAGGAGGCGGGACTACAACTTTCGGGTTGTAGTCCCGCCTCCATCGACATGCGGCCAATCCACGCAATTTTCCCTTGATTGACCTTGTTGAGCCCGCCCAGCGGGCTCAGCAGGCCAATTAAGGGCCACCTGGCAACAGGTGATGTCACAGACTGAAATTTCATCTGTCAAGACGTGTTGACAGATGAAATATCAGTGTTTCACAGCTGTTTGAAGCTGTCAAACACCGACAGTCTTACTTCTAACCTGAGTCCTTCTACGCAGACTCAGTTAGAAATCTCACTGGCACTGAAAGCTGCAGGCTGTCACTTTTGACAGCTCGCGGCCATTCTGCTTTCTGTGCCGACTGAATGATGGACTCCCGAAGCCTAGAGGAAGAAAGGCTGTAAAGGTAAGTACAGGTAATTTAAACTTCTTTACACACTTTAGACACACCAAACACACTTACCTTTGCACTCATGCACCCATCACTCACCTGAACATTGACATCTCGACCCCTCCAAGTCCTTCAACCCGACGGCCTGACTCCTCTAACTTGGCGTGGTTTGGAGCCGTCGGGAATCCCACACGACACCCTTCAAAATAGGGATTAGGCTAAAAACTGCCTGTTAACAGGCAGTTAATTGGCACTAATCCCTTCCCGCCTCGGGTCGGCGGGTCCCAGTGCGGGGCGGGTACCCGCCTCCTTTGAAACTTACATGGAGGCGGATTTTGGGCGGGATGGTGTCGGGACCCCTCAATTCGGGAATTTAACCCCCCGCACGCCTCCAATCCCGACTCCACGGCACACTGAAAATCGACCCCAATGTCTCCTTTAACAGTAATTTCACTGACCCTTGCAATTACATTCTTTAACAGTCACTTTACCAATCCTGACAGTTACATTCTCCTTTAATAGTCACTGCACCTACCCTGACAGCTACATTCTTTAACAGTCACTGCACCTACCCTGAGAATAATCCTCTCCTTTAACTCTGACTATTCTGTTGAATGCCTAATGTCCCATCATACAGTTTCTGTAAAAGTGTATTTTATTGTAAATGTCTTATGCAGTATATAAAAAGTACAATTACAGAACACTAAACATCTTTACACTATTTCATGGACAAAAAAAGAAAAAAAAAGTACTGTGGCATTTTAATCTCACTACAGTACGCAAAGACATTTTGTTTTCTGTAAAGTTCCTACATTCAGTTCCAAAGTTGCCAATACAAATTATCAGTCTCAGTCACATAGGCCACAGAATTGGTGGTGTGAGAAGTGGAATTGTTACATAGGTGTCATAGAATAGTGTTGGTGCTGTTGTGAAGCTGGAGTTAAAACAGAATTTTGAGTTAGAGAAAGCTTTACTCTGCATCTGGCCTGTGCTGTACCTCAACTGGGAGTGCTTGATGGGCAAGCATTGTGGAAGCCTTCAACTGAAAGTAACTCATGTGGGTGGGAGGGGTGCAGCGGGTTTTAACCCCCAAGAACGGGTGGGTTGGGGGCAGATGGGGACCAATGTTCTCTCTAATTTTTTTTGGTACCACGCGACCCCTTTAAGGGGCTGCGCAGGCCATTCAAAAAGCCACGCATGCCCAGTTTTTACATTAAAAAGCCAGTTGCGCAGGATCCCAGGAGTGCTGCGCGGCTGTGCAGCTTTAAGGGAATATTGGTGGGGACTCAAAATTAATGATTTTTCGATTGCGGCCACAACCCGGCATCAATGCAACACAAACACTTTCGGGTTTAACGGAGGCGCGTTTGGATGCCTGTGAGTAATCTACTTGCCACAGTCAAGGCTTTCATTATTACAGGTGGCCGGGTAGTTATTGGTGGAATTAACGTTCTTTGAAGACGTTAATGAGCTGTTTTTACATTGAATTTTACTTACCTTTAAATGTAAAGTCTCCAGCACGGGTTTCCTTACAGGCTGAGACAGGAGAAATTATAATGGGGAATAAGGAAATGGCAGAGAAATTAAACAAATACTTTGTGTTTGTCTTCACGCAAGAAGATGCAAAGAACTTCCCAGAAATAGTGGAGAATCAAGGATCTAGCGATAATGAGGAACTGAAAGAAATTAGTATTATTTAAAAAAAAATAATACTGGAGAAATTAATGGGACTGAAAGTCGATAAATCCCCTGGACCTGATGGCCTACATCCTAGGGTTTTGAAAGAGTTGGTTATCGAGATAGTGGATGCATTGGTTGTCATCTTCCAAAATTCCATAGATTCTAGAATGGGTCCTGCGGATTGGAAGGTAGCAAATGTAACCCCACTATTTATGAAAGGAGGGAGAGAGAAATCGGGGAACTACAGACCAGTTAGCCTGACATCAGTAGTAAGGAAAATGCTAGAATCTATTATTAAGGACGTGGTAACAGGGCACTTAGAAAATAATAATAGGATTGGGCAGAGTCAACACGGATTTATGAAAGGGAAATCGTGTTTGACAAATCTGTAAGAGGAGGTTTTTTGAGGTTGTAACTAGCAGGATAGGGGGAACCAGTGGATGTGGTGTATTTGGGTTTTCAGAAGGCATTTGATAAGGTGCCACACAAGAAGTTATTCAACAAAATTAGGGCTCATGGGATTGGGGGTAATATACTAGCATGGATTGAGGATTGGTTAACAGACAGAACACAGAGTAGGAATAAACGGGTCATTTTCAGCTTGGCTGGCTGTAACAAGTGGGGTACCACAAGGACCAGTGCTTGGGCCTCAGCTATTCACAATCTAAATCAATGATTTGGATGAGGGGACCAAATGTAATATATCCAAGTTTGCTGGTGATACAAAGCTAGGTGGGAATGTAAGTTGTGAGGAAGATGCAAAGAGGTTTTAAGGGGATATAGACAGGTTAAGTGAGTGGGCAAGAACATGATAAATGGAATATAATGTGGAGAAATGTGAAGTTATCCACTTTTTGATAGGAAAAATAGAAAAGCAGAGTTTTTTTAAATGGTGAGAGATTGGGAAATGTTGGTGTTCAGAGGGACCTGGGTGTCCTTGTACACGAATCACTGAAAGTTAACATTCAGGTACAGAAAGCAATTAAGAAAGCAAATGGTATGTTGGCCTTTATTACAAGAGGATTTGAGTATAAGAGTAAAGATGTCTTTCTGCAATTATATACGGCCCTGGTGAGACCACACTTGGAGTATTGTGTACAGTTTTGGTCTCCTTACCTAAGGAAGGATATACTTGCCATAGAGGGAGTGCAATGAAGGTTCACCAGACTGATTCCTGGGATGGGGGGATTGTCCTATAAGGAGAGATTGAGTAGGCCTATATTCTCTAGAGTTTAGAAGAATGAGAGGTGATCTCATTGAAGAATTCTTACAGGGCTTTACAGGATAGATGCAGGGAGGATGTTTCCCCTGGCTGGGGAGTCTAGAACCAGGCGTCACCGTCTCAGAATATGGGGTCAGCCATTTAGGACTGAGATGAGGAGAAATCTCTTCATTCAGAGGGTGGTGAATCTTTGGAATTCTCTAGCCCAGAGGGCTGTGGAGGGTCAGTCATTGAGTATATTTAAGACAGAGATCGATAGATTTTTGGATATTAAGGGAATCAAGGGATATGGGGATAGTGCAAGAAAGTGGAGTTGAGGTAGAAGATCAGCCTTGATCTTATTGAACGGCGGAGCAGGCTCGAGGGGCTGAATGGCCTACTCCTGCTCCTATTATGTTCTTATGTTTCCTAGGGCTTGAGAAACTGACCAGTGAAATGGAGGTGAGATTGAGCCGCAGTTCAGGTGGGTATTTAAACTTAAGTGCCCCATCCGAATCAAACCTTACTGATTACTGCTGGTGTCACAGTTCCCTCTGACAAACGTTTGGTAGAGAGTTCTTGTGTGGATACAGCTTTTTCTCTACTTTGGCAGCTTTCAAATTGACAAGATCAAGATGGGAGACTCGTTGGATCCATTGCACATCTGCCCAGTGGGTCCCGTCATGTATTGACATTCATCATGAAACAGGTGAAAGGGCGAGTTGGCACTCAGAATGCAATAATAGGCAAGATGTGGAAGTGGTGCTAATTAATACATTTTATGTGATGTTATAAAAAGGAAACTTAACAACATAACATTTTGTCAAACACCCATGTGCATATCCTTGGTCAATTACAATTTCTTGTACATACGCTTCCTACCGCTTCTACATGGTGCATCCCTTGTGGCTTCAGCAATGGTAGAGGCAGGCCGCTCAGATCCCTGTCCTGACTGCTGAGATGCTTTTGGCCTATGACCTCTGGGCTTAGGAGCCCCCTGAGGGCCCCACCAAACACTGCTCCACCTGCACCTGTGCAGGGGCAGACTCAACCATCGGAAGACGAGGCAGCATGTTGGGTATTGGCTGAGGATGGTGCATCGGGTGAGAAGTGGGAGCACTTTCAGTGAGGTTCCCAATTCTATGTCCACATTCACCATCCTCCCTCACCTGGGCCAGCACCATGTCACTCCTACCACTCTGCTGCAGACCAGCTTGGTGGAGATCAGTGATGCATTGTAAGGCCACTGGTATGGTATCTGTCATCCTGATTTAAGGTGGCAGACATGTTGGCATCCAGTGTCTGCACAGCCGTGGTTATAGCCTGCATAGACTCATTTCAGAACCATGCTTGAAGCTCCATGGAGGCAGCCATTTTCTCATGGCAGACTTTCTCGTAATTCCCCAGTGCCACCAATTCACTAGTGATCGAGTTGGACTCCTCCATCCTCTCTGCTATTGTGGAGAGTGTGCGTGGCACATCTGTCAGTGCCTGGCTAAGTTGCTGATGCATCTCTAGCATTCTCCTTCTCAATGATAGCCCCTGGAGTTCAGCATCTGTGTCCAGCTGAGCAGAGCTTGGAGAGGATTGCACACCCGACACAGCCTCTCCACAGCTGTCCCTGCCACCAGCGTCTGCTCGTGCTCACTTGTGAGGTGTGAAAACCCAACTAACTCTCTAAGTGGACCCACCGAAGTGCGAGTATTTGCGCAGGTGCACGGTGGCATAGTGGTTAGCACTGTTGCCTCACAGCGCCAGGGACCCGGGTTCGAATCCGGCCTCGGGCGACTGTCTGTGTGGAGTTTGCACATTCTCCCCGTGTTTGCGTGGGTTTCCTCCGGGTGCTCCAGTTTCCTCCCACAGTCCAAAGATGTGCGGGTTAAGTTGATTGGCTATGATAAATTGACCCTTAGTGTTAGGGGGAGTAAATATGTGGGGTTACGGGGATAGGGTGGGATATGTGTCGGTGCAGGCTCGATGGGCCGAAATGGCCTCTATCTGCACTGTGGGGTTTCTGTGATTCTGTGATGGGTGTACGTCCTGTGACGATGCATCTTCAGAAGGAATGAAGTCCTCTGAGGAATTGTCCTCATGCATGTCTTGCGACATTTGCTGTACATAATAATTAGGAGCAGGAGTAGGCCATATGGCCCATCGAGCCTGCTCCGCCATTCAAAAAGATTATGGCTGAACTTCTACATCAACTCCACTTTCCCGCATTATCCCCATATCATTTAGTGCCCAAAAATCTATCGATCTCAGTCTTGAATATACTCAACGACTGAGCATCCACAACCCTCTGGGGTAGAGAATTCGAAAGAGTCACAACCCTCTGAGTGAAGAAACTTCTCCTCTCAGTCCTAAATGGCCGACCCCTTATCCTGAAACTATGACCCCTAGTTCTAGACTCTCCAGCCGTGGAAACAGCCTCTCGGCTTCTACCCTGTAAAGCCCTCTAAGAATTTTATACATTTCAATGAAATCACCTCTCATTCTTCTAAACTCCAGGGAATATAGGCCCATTCTACTCAATCTCTCCTCATTGGACAGCCCTCTCATCCCAGGAATCAGTCTAGTGAACCTTTGTTGCACCGCCTCTAAGGCAAGTATATCCTTCCTTGGGTAAGGAAACCAAAACTGTACACAGTACTCCAGGTGTGGTCTCACCAAAGCCCTATATAATTACAGCAAGACTTCCTTACTCTTATACTCCAACCTTGCAATATACACTAACATACCATTTGCCTTCCTAACTGCTTGCTGTACCTGCATGTTAACTTTCTGTGATTTGTGTACAAGGACTCCCAATTCCCTCTGAATACCAAAATTTACTAGTCTCCTGCCTTTTAAAAAATATTCTGCTTGTCTATTCTTCCTACCAAAGTAGATGATTTCACATTTCCCCACATTACACTCCATCTGCCACCTTCTTGTCCAATCACTTAACCGGTCTCTATCCCTTTGCAGCCTCTTTGCATCCTCCTCACAGCTTACTTTCCCACCTAGCTTTGTATCGTCAGCAAACTTGGATATATTATAATCTACATCAATGACTTAGATTGTAAGTAGCTGAGGCCCAAGCATGGATCCTTGCGGCACTCCACCAGTTACACCCTGCCATCCCGAAAATGACCTGTTTATTCCTACTCTCTGTTTCTGTCCATTAACCAATCCACGCCAGTGTATTACCCCCAATCCCATGAGACCTATTATTGTGTAAATAAGTATGTGTGAAAGCTCTGGAAGACAAAAGAAAAGGATATGATTTAGTTGTGGCAAAATCACACTCTTGACAATCACCATATTCAGTCTTCTCATAGTTCAGTCATTGATTAAATAAAGTCAACATATGTGTGTCAGGGATATTTGTAATTCTGTCACCAGCTAGCTAGCTGAGGTCCCTATCTCTCCATCTCTGACTGAGAGGGATGTAGATGTGCCACTAATTTCAAGGGCCTCCTCCTTTGCAGCTGGACTATTTGTGGCATCCCACCTCCAGTCTTCTCCCTTGCATTATGTGCTCTCTTCTACAAGGGGTGAAAAAACAGACCTGAGTGAGTGAAGTTCAGGTATTCACTTGATGAATGCAGTGTGTTCAGTGAGGGTGACTATGAGACAGATGCATCACATTGCATAAGGATTGGGATGAGTGGCAGTGGTGGATAGATAAATGGGGAGGCGATGAAGTGCACAGAAAGTGAACGCTGGGTGCTGCTGAAGGTTGAGAGGGTGTGAGGAGTGATGTGATGGAGAACACGTAGCAAGACAGAGTGAAAGGGGGCGGGGACTTAAACCGCAGGATGTAGTTGAATCAGCAAATGTACTTGCTTTTCCTGACCTGGTTAGGTCATTAAACTGCTTCCTACATTGCGTCCAAGGGCACAACGCTGCTGCTGCTCACCTCCTCAGTTACCAGCAATCACTCCACCTTAGTGAGAGCTGCTGGGGCAAAGTATGTCCCTCCTGCTCCTGACTGCACCGAGGAGTAATTCTAGTGTTGCATCGTTGAATCTGAATGCTGCCCTTGCTCGATGTGCACCATCCATTATGAACAGCTCCAGTTTCCATTTGTGCCTTTATCACTTTAAATACAGCTGAGATTGCATCACACGGCTGCGCATGACGTCCATTGCGCAGTTTGGGGACGCAAACCCGGAAGTCAAAATGAATTGCTTCATTTGAATTGCAATCACAGATTCCAACCCGCTGAATTGACTTCCGGGTTACGCCCATGCAATTGCAACCCCCTTTCAGCAGCCACCTTCAGATTAATATCGGAGCCATAGTTTCAGCAGGAATACAGTACTACAGCAGTGTAATATTAGGCAGTCAATTCAAAGAGAGATTTTTATTTTTATGGCCCCAAAAGTGATCCCAGCAATTTAACCAGAGGGTACATATATACTTATTCTTTCCAGCAGTTTTCCCTCCGCTCTTTGTAATCTCCTGGAGCCATAAAAATAGATCAGCAACCTGTTCCCAGATCTCTACTTTTGGCTCCCAAATTTGCTACTGTAAGGCGGGTAAAAGCATCTTAATGATGATCTTTTTGATTCTAGTTTGCATATAATGAGGTGTTTGAAATATCCCATAGTTATAAATCTATAATCGAATCCCTTTGTGTTTTGCAGCTCCCTCTACACAACCTGGCAGACCGAGTGAATTTGGGACTCATTCCAAGTTCGGAAGAGGGATGGCCTGTAGCATGCCAATTGTTGAAAGAGGATAGAGGAGGGATTTTGCACATTCACCATAATATCAGCCTGTATCCTGAGAACAGAGATGCACTTTTTAACAGGAAGAATATTGATGCAGGTCCTTGTAAAGAACAGCAGCAGAGTTTAACAGCAATGCTCCCAGCTTCATTGACTGAGAGAGCTGGGAGCAGCTCTGAGACTACAACTCCAGCATTCACACATGCATTTAAAATGGGTGCTACTGAAGAGAACATACTTAGCTCGAGGTGGAAGGGACCAGACAACAGGTCAGAAGTTGGAACAAACTGTGGGTCATGCTGTGAAAAGAGGATATTTACTCATCCGGAATGGCAAACTTGGGCAGAGTCCGTGGCATTAAGGATTAGGAATTTACTAGAAACTCTCCACGAAAGGCCATGGTGGACAAATATCTTACATCTTGAGCATGTGAAGTCTTATGCACCACATATTGACCATGTTGTACTGGACTTGGAATGTAGGCCATGTGATGAGAATTAATATGCTGCAAGTATTGATCTTTTCACACAAATAATAATTCATGAAGGTTGAGAATCCGAAAATACCTAAACTCATATTTATCCAGGTTATAAAGGTGTTTTAAACAGTTTTCAACCTCCTTTTAAAAACAGAATTGTAAATCTCATTGCCTTGTGGAGCAGTACAACATGGATTCATGTCTCTGATGGGTTTGCATTGGCAAAGGTCTGGGAGCACATTACCTGCCCACCATTTGATAAAAGCATCCTGCTGGTACTGTTATAATTTGCCTTCAGCTGGATCAACCAAGGAATAGGTTAACTTTATCCCTAACTCTGCCAACCAAGGAGGTTAGTCTGGATTCAAGATAGGAGAGAAAAGAAAAAGAAAAACTAAAACATTAAATAAATCATATCTCGCACATCTATTTTGTTAACAAATAAAGATACTTTGAAATCTGTTCATGTTTTCACTTTTCTTCATAAAGATATTTAGGATAATACCCTACACTATATTTGAATATTCTAAGAAAACAAATATCCTTGTGTCTTTTAAACCTATTAAAGTGAGCAACATTTGTTAAACTTTGAGAATGGCTGTCATTATCAGTCACCATTCTAATGCTTTTTCTGATCCTGAATGCTGAGATGTGACAATTCACTCTTACTCTCGGTCTTCCGCATCTGTCTCTACTCGCTCCTTGGCTGTGTCACCTTTTTCTCACTGTGTCTTACGCACTCTAAGAGATTGTTAGCTACTCCACTGCATGTCCTTGTTTGCTGGATTTTCTTTTTTTCCATCTCTGCGAATCTGAGTTGCAGCTGTGAGGCTGCCTACTTCTCTCTAATCTCCCTTGAACTCTACGACCTCGCTTTACTGCTGCCATCAGTCAAGATTGCCAAAACTTTCGTTAAACTTTAAAAAAAACAGCTGACTCTAATCAGCCCAGACTCGCTCTCTCATACATCTGCATAGAAGACAGGAGAGGAATGGAAAATCCTGTCACAATATTATAAATTATCTTTGTTTAATGACAAATTACACTTTGTATGATAATATGTTACTTAACAGCGGTGTGAAAATGGCATACTGTTCCTGAGGTCCTCTGGATTTTTCAAAGTATTAATGGCTGGGCAGGCTTAATAAGGTCAATCAAGGGAAAATAGCGTGGGTTGGCCAGAAGTTGCTGGAGGCGGGACTGAAACCCGACAAGTGGGAGTCCTGCCTCCAAAAGCTCCCCATTGGCAAAATCACCCCCCAAGAAACTGAATTGGGTCGAACAGCAAAGGGATCTAGGGATACAGGTGAACAAATCATTAAAAGCAGCATTGCAGGTCAGTAAAGTCATTAAAAATGCTAACATTTCTAGGGGTATAGAATTCAAAAGTTGTGAAGTTATGTTAAACTTGTATAGGACCCTGGTCAGGCCAGAGTACTGTGCACAGGTCTCCATACTATAAAAAGAACATAGAAGCAATGGAGAAAGTGCAAAGAAGATTTACAAGGTTGGTACCAGAAATGAGAGATTACAGCTAACAGGAAAGACTAAACATGTTACATAGGATATACGGCACAGAAACAGGCCATTCGGCCCAACCAGTCCATGCCAGTGTTTATGCTCCACTCGAGCCTCCTCCCGTCTTTCCTCATCTAAATCTATCAGCAGAACCCTCCAATCCCTTCTCCCTCATACGTTTGTCCAGCCTCCCCTTAAATGCATCTATACTATTCGCTTCAACCACTCCCTGTGGTAGTGAGTTCCCTTTCTCAACACTCTGAGTAAAGAAGTTTCTTCTAAATTCCCTATTGGATTTCTTGGTGACTATCTTAAATTGATGGCCTCTAGTTATGCTCTTCCCCACAAGTGGAAACATTCTCTATCAAAACCTTTCATAATTTTAAAGACTTCTATTAGGTCACCCCTCAGCCTTTTTTCAAGAGAAAAGAGACCCAGCCTGTTCATCCTTTCCTGATATATATACCCTCGCATTTCTGGTATCCTTGTAAATAATCTCTGCACCCTCTCCAGTGCCTCTATATCCTTTTTATAATATGGCGACCAAAACTGCACGCAGTAGTCCAAGCGTGGTCTAACCAAGGTTTGATTCAGGTTTAGCATAACTTCCCTACTTTTCAATTTTAACCCTCTAGAAATAAACCCTAGTGCTTGCTTTGCACTTTTAATGGCCTTGCTGACTTTTAATGATTTGTGTTTTGTACTCAGATCCCTTTGTTCCTCTAACCCACCTAGACGCCCACCCTCCAAGTGATGTGACCTCCCTATTCCTACCAAAATGTAATACCTCACATTTGTCTGTGTTGAACTTCATTTGTCAATTATTTGCCCATTCTGCAAGTTTATTAATGTCCTCCTGTAATTTGTTGCAGTCCTCCTCAGTATTGACTCGCCCCCAATTTGGTATCATCTGCAAATTTAGAAATTGTGTTTTTGATTCCAAGGTCTAAATTGTTAATGTAAATAGTGAACAGCAGTGGTCCCAGCACTGATCCTTGTGGAACACCACTATCCACCTTCTGCCACTGTGAATAGCTACCCCTTACCCCTACTCTCACTGCTTTCTGTCTTGAAGCCAGCTAGCTATCCATTCTGCTACTTGTCACCTGCCTCTGCATTCTCTGACCTTATCATTAGTCTATTATGGGGTACCTTATCAAAGGCCTTTTGAAAATCTAGATAAATTACATCTATTGCATTACCATTGCCTACTCTGTCACCTCTTCAAAAAATTTAATAAGGTTGGTCAAACAAGATTTTCCCTTTTGAAATCCATGCTGACTATTCATTTTGTTTCTAGATGTTCTTCTATTTTCTCCTTTAGTAGGGATTCCATTATTTTTCCTGCCCCCGATGTTAAGCTGACTGGTCTATAATTCCCTGGACATGTTCTATCCCCCTTCTTAAAGATAGGTATTACATTAGCCATCTGCCAGTCCTCTGGCACTACACCTTTTTCCAACAAATTATTAAATATGTGTAGTAATGCCTCTGGTATCTCTTCCCTAGATTATTTTAAAATGCATGGATGCAATCAATCCGGACATGGAGTTTTATCCTCTGAGTTTGATTAGTTTATTTAATATATCCCCTTTTTTATTTTAAATGCACTTATCTCATTACTCATGTCATCATCCAATGTCATGTCCACCTGTTCTATCTCCCTGGTAAATACCTAAGCAAAATAATGATAAGGTTGGGTCTCTTTAGAAAAGAGAAGACTTAGAAGAGACCTGATAGAGGTCTTTAAATTATGAATGGTTTGGACAGAATAGATGTGGAGAGAACTTTGCCACTTGTTGGAGAATCCAAATTAGGGGCCATAAATACCAGATGGTTACTAATGAATCCAATAGGGAAATAAGGAGACATTTCTTTATTGAGAGAGTGGTTAGAATGTGGCACTCTCTACTATAGGAAGTGCTTGAGGAAAATAGCTTAGATGCTTTCAAAAGGAAACTAGATGATTACTTGAGAGAAAAGGGAATAGAATTATATGCTGAAAGGCTAAAGATGAGGTAACTGGAATGGGAGGATACTTGTGTGGAGTATAAACACCAGCAGAGACTAGTTGGGCCGAATGGCCGGTTGCTGTGCTATATATTGTGTAAAAGATGGATCAAAGTTAGGTTGACTGTAGGACATCAGCTGACAATCAGTTTCAAAGATATTGGCCTAGAAATTGCGGTCGGAGGCGTACCTCTGGAGTACGGCTCCAACCCGGGAAACATTTACGAAAGTACCTCCTGGTGTCCAGGCTGCGAAGAGGTGCAGTCTCAGACCTCAAGGCGGAGGGCAGAGTAATGGCTTATGGATCCCAGGGATGCAGGCAATTCGGAGGCGTCCCTGGGATCACATGGAAAATTCCATTTCAATCATTTACGAAGGGAATCCCCTAATGATATGCAATGGAATCGCAGCCTGGACGCCAGGAGGTACTTTCTAAAAAATTATACAATAGAATTTGAATATTAATCATAAGTTCCACCAAACTCACTAAAAATTCATTTTTTAACATTTCACATAATTAAGACTGTAATCCGGCCAATAGTTACATAAACTCATTTAATAAAGTGTATGTGCATAATTTTGGATTTTTAAATGTTTTATTCAAGCTTTATATTTACCCTTACGCTGAAGCTAGCAGGCCCTACGCCTGTTTTTTTTATCGGCCTTAAGAGTTGCGTGCGCAATTGCAAATAGGCCAACTCTGCGCCAGCAATACTCAGCTTGCAGGCGGTTCGGATTTCGCGCATGCCGTCGCAGACACCGCAATTTCAGAGCCATTATTTTTCAAAATCTCCGTTCACTTTTTTCACCCCGGGTTGCCCTGCAAGATGCACGTTCTCCCACAGGTGGCAATGTTCTGATTTCTTTCCTTCCCACTTTCAGTGTTCACTTTTCACTATGGTGCCGTTTCACGAGTGCTGGTCACACTCTGACACCTTCATGTGTGTCATCGGGATATTCAATTGGGCGGGGAGTGGGGGGGAGACACATCACAGCCCAGCACCATCTGTCCTCACCAGACATTCCCGATCAGTACTGAGAACTCTGGCTAATGTAACCCAGTGGTGCACCTACTGCCACCGCTCTCTGTGCGGCCAGCTAACTCAGCGTCAAACCTGGAGGCTTGTTTGGCTCAACTATTTCCCAGAGAGGTGGGGACTGTGCAAAGACTGGCCTGGAGTTGAGTCGAGAGGAGGATCGGGATCTGGAACCAGTTCCGCCCTCAGGTGGCTGGGTCGCTTTGCTCAGCCTCCAGCAGAAAAGTTTTTTTTAAGTTTCGCTTCCGGAACCGGCGGAACAAAGAAGCCAGAAATCCGAGCGAAAGGATTCGAAATCCTTCTTGGGGAGGGGATTTTGGTTGTGTCCTGTGTCCCAAAGTAAGTGAGACTTTTTTAAATGACGGATTGCGTGTTTTTATCGGAGAGATCCTGTCCCAAATATACCTGGGCTGGGTACACTGTCATTCCCAGGGTGTGATGAAACAACTGAAGTAGTTTCCAAACTTCTTCAAGTTAAAAAAAGTTTGCTTTTTCAACGGCTGAAATGTTCCGCAGGATCGTTTCAACTAGAAACTGAAAACAATGAGAAGGCAGATTTATTTAATTCAGATGCTAAGAAGGAAAAGGCGTTTTCGTTGTCAGAGAATGTCCTGTTGATAAATAATTAGGAGAGCGGCAGTCACGCTGAAACCGACATAAGGGGACAGTGTGGAACAATGGGGAACTCTCGAAGGCTGGGTGTTTTTAAAGATCCAGGAATTTACACCCTGCCTGCGGGTTCAATGGGAACCCAGCCCTGTGCCTCGGGGACGTGTAGTTCGCCTCGCAATCTCGGCACTCAGAGTATCTAGTGTCTCAATCTGATATCAGTGATCCACTATTTTGATGTGTGGATCTGTAACATACTATTTACTTTCAAGAAAAATCAGTAGTTTCACTGATAAAAAAAAATCAAAATCGTTCTTTTAAGTTAAATCGGTTTTGCGTCTAACATCGAAAACAATAACATGGGGCGAGGATGTTTGGTTGTCAATCATGTCACCTCACTGACATTCTCTTGAAACATGACCAGCACGAGTTAAATGGATGTAATAACTTCCATAAGGAGAAGGCTGCCTCTCTATTAAGTGATAGGACATAAAGACTTGCAACTGTTAGAGTATATGAAAGCGTATGGAAATTTCAGAAAGAAAGACTTGCATTTATATAGCACCTTTCACAACCACCAGACCTCTCAAAGCACTTTACAGCCAATTTAAATACTTTTGAAATGCAGTCACTGTTGTAATGTGGGAAACACAGCAGCCAATTTGCACACAGCAAGGTCCCACAAACAGCAATGTGATAATGGCCAGATAATCTGTTTTTGTTATGTTGGTTGAGGAATAAATATTGACCAGGACACTGGGGATAACTCCCCTACTCTTCTTCGAAATAGTGCCATGGGATCTTTTACGTCCACCTGAGAGAGCAGGGAGGGCCTCGGTTCAATGTCTCATCTGAAAGGCGACACCTCCGACAGCGCAGCATTCCCTCAGCACTGCACTGGAGTGTCGGCCTAGCTTTATGTGCTCAAGTCCCTGGAGTGGGATTTGAACCCACAACCTTCTGACTCGGAGGCGAGGGTGCTACCAACTGAGCCACCGCTGACACTGACAGGGGGAAGAATTGCTGCTAATTATTGTGAAAAGATTCGGAAATCAAGGACCTTTGGACTAATGGCAAAATGTAGGAATTGAAATGTATAATTTTTTTTATTGTAAAAATAAACAAGATATATACAGTATTTCAGATTCTACATAAATATTCCAAATGAGATGAAAGAAATTCATATTTACAGGTTTTTATAAACTTAATTTTTTAGAATAAAATATTTTAAGTGGCTCTGTTGTATGCTGTTAAACCACAAGGTGAGGGATGTTAATACTGGAAAATGGAACATTTGAATTGAGAAACTCAGGTGAAATGTCAAGTCCATAGACTAGGTTGAAAAGAATCGAAGGGATAACCAGGTAAACCAGGAACTGAACTGATTAGATGATGCCCAGCTTGGGTTTTAAAGACCTGAAGACTGGAGGAGTTAAACAATCCCCATCTAGTTTAATAGCAAAATACTGCAGATGTTGGAAATCCGAAATAACAACAGAAAATGCTAGAAAAACTCAGCAGGTCAGGCAACATCCGTGGAGAGAAATTTGAGTTGCCTGACCTGCTGAGTTTTTCTAGCATTTTCTGTTGTTATTTCCCATCTAGTTTAACATTGGTTAGATGGAGGTTCCCTTATCACTGACCCATCAGTGTGTCCTAACTCCCACCTTAGAAAAGCAACCTTTATTGTGCTAACCATCCTGCTGCGCCTCTGGGCAGGGTTTGTGCTGTGGACCCCTGCTTGCTCGAAATTGGATTAAGACTATCCCAAATCATTTCACGTGGACCCTTACAGCTGTCACAAAGGAAAGACATCTTATCAGTCCAAGCTGAATTCAAGCCAAGGTTTCCAAGGTGAATCATAGAAATTAGGAGACAATTTGGCCCATCAAGCCTGTGCCAATATTAACTTTTCAATTGGAGTTACCTACTCTAATATACTTTTTCCCCATATCCTTTTGTAGTCTTCCTTTTCTATAGCTACCTGTGGTAAAACATTTCGCGTTCTAATATATTTGTGTATCTATTAACTTCTCCTTTCATTGTTCCAGCAATGATCTTGAGTCTGTCCCCTTGTTACCAATTCACTGAATGGAAACAATCTTTCATTATTTACCATCTCATAACCTTATCTTGAAAACATCTGTTAGATCCTCCCTTAACCTTTTCTGTACCAGTGAGAAAAAAAATCATTTTTCAAGTCTTTCTTCATAACTATAATACCTCTTTCCTGAATCATTCTAATGAATATTTGCCACACCCTTTCCATGGCTCTAATAGCTTTTGTGTAATAAGGTGCCAGAACTACATGCCTGTAACCCAATTGTGGCCTAACCAATGTCTTGTACAAATTCAATAGAGTCATAGAGTTATACAGCACAGAAAGAGGCCCTTCGGCCCATCGCGTCCACGCCAGCCATCAAGCCCTGTCTAATCTAATCCCATTTTCCAGCATTTGGTCCGTAGCCTTGTATGCTATGGCATTTCAAGTGCTCATCCACATGCTTCTTCAATGTTGTGAGGGTTCCTGCCTCTACCACCCTTTCAGGCAGTGAGTTCCAGATTCCAACCACCCTCTGGGTGAAAAAGTTCTTCCTCAAATCCCCTCTAAACCTCCTGCCCCTTACCTTGAATCTATGCCCCCTTGTTATTGACCCCTCTACTAAGGGAAAAAGTTCCTTTCTATCTACCCTATCTATGCCCCTCATAATTTTGTACACCTCAATCAGGTCCCCCCTCAGCCTTCTCTGCTCCAAGGAAAACAACCCCAGCCTGTCCAGTCTTTCTTCATAGCTGAAGCGCTCCAGCCCAGGTATCGCCTCATCACTTTTATTTTCAGTGTCACTAAGAATTAAAACACAGAATCTCATTTTGTCTCTTATGGCCTTTTCTACCTGCACTCTCAACTTTGAAGACCTCTTTATCTGTACCTCTAAAACACTCTGTTCCTACTCTCTGTTGAGAATCTTACTAATAATTTATTAATCACAATAATACAACCCTAACCCCGGTGGTCCTGCCTCCCCTGAATTAGTTGGAGTGACAGATACGGGAGAAAATAAATGATGTCTGCCAGGCACGGCCTGAAGAATAGCATCCGACCATAAGTGAAAAAAACATACAAAATTATGTCTCATCACTCCTTTTAAAAGCTAGAAATGGCTTCAGAAGTTGGAGATTTAAAAAACGTAATGTGTTATAATCAGCTGTAGCTACTATGACCGGAAAGCCCTGCAGCGGGTAGTCAAAACTGCCCAACGCATTACCGGCACCCAGCTACCGACCATAGAACACATATACCAGAAACGCTGTTTACGGAGGTCACGGACCATCATCAAAGACCCTACCCACCCCAGCCACAGTCTGTTCGCCCTCCTGCCATCTGGGAGACGCTACAGATGCATTCGCACCCGTACGACCAGATTTAGGAACAGCTTCTTTCCCAGGGCTGTCATCCTACTGAACTCCACAAATAAACTCTAAAGCCTGCACATCTGCCAATGCACTTTATTATGGTTATGTTTATGTTAATGTATTACAAGCCAAATGAATGTTGAATGTTTAAATGTCTTAATCTAAATGTACACTCTCGGGAGCCGCAAGCCTACATTTCGTTGTACTGCACTTGTGCACTAACAATGACAATAAAGTTGATTATTATTATAGATACTGTGATTGACTTTGACGATTACATCCAATTACAGTACATAGAATCTACAACATACAGGCCATTCTGTCTAACTGATCACCCAAGCCTCCTCCACTCTAATTACCTCTTCCCACCCTGCTGCCATATCCCTCTATTCTCTTCCTCATGTATACATAAAGCCTCTCCTTTAATTTATCGATACTATTTGCTTCACCCACTCTGAGGCACCAAGTTCCACATTCTCAGCACTCTCTGTGTAAGAAATTCCTTTAAAATTATTTCTTTAATCTGTTAAAATCTTATATTTATGCTTCCTAGTTCTAGTCTCACCCACAAGTGGAAACAGTTTCTTTACATCCATCCCATTGAACCCCTTCATAATTTTGAAGATCTCCATCAGGTCTCCTCTTAATCTTCTCTTTTCCAAAAAACCCCAGCTTAATAACTTTGTATTTTGCATGTGTCTTCTGCTCACACTTTTCCAGACATTTTGAAAGCTTTCTTTAAAATCAGATTACATTAAATATTTGATCTTCTCTATCATTCCTTTAACTATAAATCCTGTTTGCAACCAAATATTTATTCAACTCCATTTCAGAGGCGTTAAATGCTTCAGCCTCAAGACCTTTTCATGGGAGTCTGTTCCACATACCTGCTATTCTGTATGGGGAGGGAAGCTTCTATTCTCTTGTCTTACTTGAGGCTTTTAGGTTTTTTTTAAGCTGTGTCCTCTAGTTTTTTTGACACTATAGCCTACTTACAATTACAACATCTATGGCTTCTGAGCATTTCAAAGTTATGATGTCTTCTCTGAATCATTTTTCCAGTGAAACCAGTTCAGCTCTATGAGCCTCTCCTTATTACTTAGAGCTGTAAAACCCAGAGTCATCCATGATACTCTTCTACAAACTATCTCCAAAACTGTACACATTACAAATATGCCATTCCTAATGAACTATGTAGTTAGAGAAACTACTTTTGACTTATATGTTATTGATTTGTTATTACTAATATCCACCCAGAAACCACCATATTCACTGCCTCTAGACTTTATGTAAAATTGCAGTACTCAGGTAACCAGTCGCGTTGTGTGTGCTCAGTATAGAAATTCTTGGGATTTATTGCAGAATGTTGTGTCATTTCAAATCACTTCTCTTATTTATATCAAGTGCTCTCACAATATAACCTAGTATTTGATTCACTTTTTTGATAGCAACTTCACATTGACTGGAAACTTTAAATGATATATCTATTTCCTTCTCCACTTTTCCTAACTCCTGCTGGTTAATAATTCATTCACGGAAAGTATTGTACAAGTTTACAGCAGCAGGAGTAGCCACTTTCTTAATCCCTTGGCAAGTTTTTACCCTCCTGAATTACTTTCTAAAAGATTATTCTGCTCATTCTGAACCTTTTCAGGTAATGTTCTGAGTGACAAATTTGTTACGTGGTTTAAAACTGTCATCTTTTGGCATTGATCTTGGGTCATCCTGCTGGTTGGGATACAAAAATCTCCACCACTTGGATAGACATATCCAAACAACAATTATAAAACGTGCAAGTGAGAAGCATTGATTTGCCACCACCCGCCTAAAAGTCTGTGTAAACACTGTACGCTAGGGTGTTATCACTAACAGTTTCACTGTTTTTTAAGCTTGGAACTATGTGATCCCAACCACCAGAGTGACCTTGTCTAAGTTCAGCCAGAATTCAAAACCGTAGATATTTGGATTCTTGCGAGTAGTTACAAGGCTGTAATATAAATGTGGGGTTCCGGTCATATCACAAACCATGTGCATGAAACTTGTACAATTTAAAATTGTCACTTAAATCCTGAGATTAGATTATAATTTCTTACTCTTTCTTGGCTAGTCTTTATAATACTAGCAATGAAGGGCTACTGTTATGAAAGAGACTTGGGAAGTTAGGGCTTTTTTCACTCGAGCAGAGAAAGTTGGGGGGGGGGGTTGACCTCATACAGGTCTTTAAGATTATGAGAGGCTATGATGGTAATTGTCTCACAACTGGACTGAAGTGTCAGTTTAGAGTGTGTGCACAGGTCTCTGCTGTGGGGCTTTAACCCACAACCTTCTGACTCAAAGGCAGAGTGCTACCTCTCACACCTGGGGGAAAGGAGCAGAGTTTAACTGATTGAGTCAGCCACTACGGTGGGAAAGAAGCTGATTTGAACTCACTGCATCACCCAGTGCTGGGGGAAGGGAACATAGTTTAACCCCTGCTACACTATTGGAGTTGCCATCTTTTGGATGAGACATTAAACCAAGGCCCCATCTGCCCTCTTAGGTGTACATAAAAGATCCTATTGTAGGAGTCTACGTACTCCTAGCAAAAAATACTGAACTCGGAGAGGTTCAACAGAAAAGGTTTAATTCTTGAGACTGCATGTTGAACACAAAATGGCGTCAGAGCCTACACCAAGTCCAACTGCCTTTCATCAGTCCACAGCTTCGACTGCTCCTCCCCCGCTCTGGGCTTAACTATGTTGCAGATCGAGTTTCTTAAAGGTGTGATCCTTCTTAAAGGCATGACGCCTGATTTATAGTCTACGGACCGAAAAGCGGATTGTGTCCTTTCTGTGGTCGGTACGCCACACTATATTACTACAGTATAGAAGAGTAGGGTACTTCTCCTGGTGTCCTGGCCAATATTTATCCCTCAACCAACATCACTAAAAAACATATCTGGTCATTTGTCTCATTGCTGTTTGTGGGACCTTGCTGTGCGCAAACCGGCTGCCATGTTTCCCTACATTGTAACAGTGAGTACACTTCTAAAGTACTTAATTGGCTGTGAAGCACTTCGGGATGTTCTCAGATCATAGAATGTGCTTTATAAAGGCAAGTTTATTTTTCTTTCCATTGGTTAGTGAGATGGCAAAGAGAGAGCACAAATTTAAGAAAATCACAAAGAATTAAAGGAGAAATTAATTTTTTTGCATGTAGGAGGTTACAATATGGAACTCTGTCACAAATCATTGTTGAAGCAAAGTCCATAAATACGTTGAAAGGGAAATTAGAATGTCGTTGGAAAATTAGGAGTATTAACGGATATAGGAAGTGAGCAGATTAGGATGAGACTAAAATAAAAACAGAAAATGCTGGAACTACTCAGCGGGTCAGGCAGCATCTATGGAGAGAGAAACACAGTTAACGTTTCAGGTCAGTGATCTTTCATTAGAAACTGAAACGTTAACTCTGTTTCTCTCTCCACAGATGCTGCCTGACCTGCTGAGTATTTCCAGCATTTTCTGTTTTTATTTCAGATTTACACCATCCGCAGTATTTTGCTTTTGTATTAGGATAAGACTAGATGGGTAGTGCGGAGTATAATATTGGTGCAGGCTTAATTTTTTTTTAATTTGTTTATGGGATGGTGGTGTCGCTGGCAAGGCCAGCATTTATTGCCCATCCCTAATTGCCCTTGAGAAGGTGGTGGTGAACCGCTGCCTTGAAGCGCTGCTGTCCTTGTGGTGAATGTTCTCCCACAGTGCTGTTACGTAGGGAGTTCTAGGATTTTGACCCAGCGATGATGAAGGATCGACGATATGCTTCTAAGTCAGGATGGTGTGTGACTTGGAGGGGAGCTTGGAGGTGGTGGTGTTCCCATGTGCCTGCTGCCCTTGTCCTTTTAGGTGGAAGAGGTCGCAGGTTTGGGAGGTGCTGCCAAAGAAGCTTTGACGAGTTGCTGCAGTGCATCTTGTAGATGGTACACACTGCAGCCACGGTACGCCGCTGATGGAGGAAGTGAATGTTTAAGGTGGTAGATGGGGTGCCAATCAAGCAGGCTGCTTTGTCCTGGATGGTGTCGAGCTTCTTGAGTGTTGTTGGAGCTGCACTCATCCAGGCAAGTGGAAAGTATTCCATCATACTCCTTACTTGTGCCTTGTAGATGGTAGAAAGGCTTTGGGGAGTCAGGAAGTGAGACACTCGTTGCAGAATACCTAGCCTCTGACCTGCACTTGTTGCCACAGTATTTATGTGGCTGGTCCAGTTAAGTTTCTGGTCAATGGTGACCCCCCCCCAAGATGTTGATGGTGGTGGATTCAGCGATGGTAATGCCATTGAATGTCAAGGGGCAGTGGTTAGACTCTCGCTTGTTGGAGATAGTCATTGCCAGGCACTTCTGTGGCGCGAATGTTACCTGCCACTTATCAGCCCAAGCCTGAACGTCGTCCAGGCCTTGTTGCATGTGGGCATGGACTGCTTCATTATCTGAGGAGTTGTGAATGGCGCTGAACACTGTGCAGTTATCAGCAAACATCCCCATTTCTGACCTTATGTTGGAGGGAAGGTCATTGATGGAACAGCTGAAGATGGTTGGGCCTAGGACACTGCCCTGAGGAACTCCTGCAGCGATGTCCTGGGGCTGTGATGATTGACATTCAATCACCACAACCATCTTCCTTTGTGCTAGGCATGACTCCAGCCAGTGGAGAGTTTTCCCCCCGATTCCCATTGACTTCAGTTTTACTAGGACTCCTTCATGCCACACTTGGTAAAATGCAGCCTTGATGTCAAGGGCAGTCACTCTCACCTCACCGATGTGCCGAATGGCTTGTTTCTATGTTGAAATATTCTATGATTCTACACAGATGTTCCTGCTTGCTACGTGTTGTGATCAGTCCCTGTCTATAACATGCATTTAAATGTCATGATTTTAATAAAATGTGATTTCAGTAAATGTTGCAATTTAGAACAATCAAATTCATATTGAGGAACCCGGCTCCTATTCTCTTCTGCTAACCATCTCCTTAAACCCCTCTCCCCTCTCCTCCATGCTCACCTCCAACAACAAGTGTGAGGAGCTCATGGGCTGCTTTGTCTCTAAGATTGAGACCATTTGTTCAGCTGCCTCTGCCACTAATCTTCCTTCCCCTAGCCCAACAGGCCAAACTTCCTCTAAGGTTCCCCCCTGCCCTAGCCCTGAACTCACATCTTTCTCCAGTTTTTCTCTGATCTCCTCTCATGACCTCTTTCTGCTCCCTTGACCTTATTCCCACCAAACTGCTGACCACCCAACTTCCTTTTCTGGCTCCCATGTTAGCTGACATTGTTAACGGTTCTCGCTCCTCAGGTACTGTTCCCCTCTCCCTCAAATCTGCCGTCGTCACCCCTCTCCTCAAAAAAAACCAACACTTGACCCCCTCCATCCTTGCAAACTACCGCCCCATCTCCAACCTCCCTTTCCTCTCAAGTCCTTGAACGTGTTGTCACCTCCCAAATCTTTCCCGCAATTCTATGTTTGAATCCTTCCAATCAGGTTTCTGCCCCTGACACAGTACAGAAACGGCTCTCATCATAGTCACAAATGACATTCTTTGTGACTGTGACAAAAGTAAACTATCCCTCCTCATCCTTCTTGACTTGTCTGCAGCCTTTGACATAGTTGACCACTCCAACCTTCTCCAACACCTCTCCACCGTCGTCCAGCTGGGTGGGACTGCACTCGCCTGGTTCCATTCTTATCTATCTAATCATAGCCAGAGAATCACCTGCAACGGCTTCTCTTCCCGCTCCCGTTACCTCTAGTGTCCCCCAAGGATCTATCCTTGGCCCCCTCCTATTTCTCATCTACATGTTGCCCCTTGGTGACATCATCCGAAAACACAGCGTCAGTTTCCACATGTACGCTGATGACACCCAGCTCTACCTCACTACCACTTCTCTCAACCCCTCCATGATCTCTAACTTGTCAGACTGCTTCTCTGACATCCAGTTCTGGATGAGCAGACATTTTCTCCAGTTAAATATTGGGAAGACCGAAGCCATTGTTTTCGGTCCCTGCCACAAACTCCGTTCTCTAGCCACTGACTCTATCCTTCTCCCTAACATCTGTCAGAGGCTGAACCAGACTGTTCGCAACCTTGGTGTCATATTTGACCCTGAAATGAGCTTCCGACCACATATCCACGGCATAACTAAGACCGTCTATTTCCACCTCCATAACATCGCCCGTCTCCACCCTTGCCTCAGCTCATCCGCTGCTGAAACCCTCATCCATGCCTTTGTTACCTCTAAACTTGACTATTCCAATGCACTCCTGGCAGGCCTTCCACATTCTACCCAATGTAAACTTGAGGTCACCAAAACTCGACTGCCCATGTCCTAACTTGCACCAAGTCCTGTTCACCCATCACCCCTGTGCTCGCTGACCTACATTGGCTCCCGGTTAAGCAATGCCTCGATTTCAAAATTCTCATCCTTGTTTTCAAATTCCTCCATGGCCTCGTCCCTCCCTACCTCTGTAATCTCCTTCAGCCCCACAACCCCCCGAGATATCGGTGCTCCTCTATTCTGCCCTCTGAAGCATCCCTGATTATACTCGCTCAACCTTTGGTGGCTGTGCCTTCTGTTGCCTAGGCCCTAAGCTCTGGAATAAACCTCTCCACCTCGCTGCCTCTCTTTCCTCCTTTAAGACATTCCTTAAAACCTACCTCTTTGACCAAGCTTTTGGTCACCTGCCCTAATTTCTCCTTATGTGGCTCGGTGTCAAATTTTTTGTCTTTTAATACTCCTGTGAAGTGCCTTGGGACATTTTTACTACATTAAAGGCACTATATAAATACAGGTGGTTGTTGTTGTATAATTGACACACTTCTCACACCTCTATAGACAGCATGTAGTCATTTTGTCATTTGGCAAGTAAGTTATTGTATTGTTAAAGGCTTGTATAAAACTTCCCATGAGCCCTCATAAATATTAGCAGTGTACAGGTGTACCAGGACATCAAGAGAGTTGTACTTTCTGCAGGTCAGAAAAGTAAAGATTATCTAAGTTCAAGCAGTTTATAACCTTCATCTGAATCTTAAGATTAGTCGGTAAAAATTGTGATCGGCGCTGTCATCCCAAATTCTTTGTGCTATTTTAAAATTGGTGTTTACCTGTTTAAAATAAGCTGTTCATAAGTGTGAGGTGATACCTTTTGGTTAAATAAAAACAGTAATTATACTCTGAATAGAAGTAGGCTTGGTGCTGTGGAAGAGCAGAGGAATTTGGAGGTACAAGTTCACAGGACATTAAAGTCAGCACCTTGGGTCAATAAGCCCTAAAAAGTGAATGGAATTCTAAAGTTATAGAATATAAAAGCCAAGGGCTGATGATCAGCCTATATAAAACCTTAATAAGACCACTGTTCGAGTACTGTGTGCAGTATTGGGCTCCATATTATAGGGAAGGATATTGAAATTTTGGAGAGATACAACATAGTTTCATGAGGATGCTGCCTAGCCTGAAGAAATAAAACACTAAAGAAATACTTGAAAATTGGGGCAGATTATGGGATGATGTGATAGAAATGTTTAAAATTATGAAAGGATGGGGCAGGGTAGGTAGAAGTGGATTGTTTCCAGTTGTTGAGGGGTAATGAATAAAGGACCAGATACAATATTAAATGCATGAGATTTAGAACAGAGAGCAAGAGAAACTTCTGTCCACAGTGAGTTGTGAGGTTGTGGAATTCACTTCCAGAGTTAGTGGTTGAGGCAGAAACTGTGTCAACATTCCAGATTAGATTGGCTAGGTGGCTGAAGGAAAAGGGGATAAAGGAATATGGGAACAGGGCGGGTAAACATGATTAGGACTATTTGCTCATGTGGAGGGTAAATGCTGACATATACTAGTTGGGCCAAATGGGCTGTTTTCATATTGTTAACTTGTTTGTAAAAGCTGGTAAATGCCTGCAATAAAATAGCAGAGAGGGGAATTTTGTACGAGCACCTTAAGTGTTCAGAAAACAATGCCAATGGTCGTTTTAACTCTTCGCTTACTCTCTCTGATCACTCTTGGTTCTGTTGTGTTTATAATTATGTCATTTTAACTGAGAAATTACTCTCCACAATTGTCACTTTCCCCAGTACTGTTCCAGACTGCTATGAAGTTCCGTGATAATGTTTACAGTTCTAGATTAGAAGTGTTGACATTACGACTGCAGGCTAATCAAAAAATTCTCACTTGATCAGCATATAATGTGACAATATATAAATGTATCCCACACAGCTTTCCTGTCAGACATGTTATCCTGAAGTGATCTAAAATGATCCATTTGTGTAGTTTGGAAGCAATGTGACCAATACAATAGCTAAATGTGATAGTAACAAATAAGTATTGGCCACTAAAGAGCATTCTGAGTCCGCCCCCCACCGCACCCCCACTCAAAGTTCCACCATCACTGCCGAGGGGGTGGAATATTGCAGAAAACACCTGCTGCCACGTTTCTCCTGAGCAGCAATTTCAAAGCGCAAAATCCAGAAACATGAAATAACTGGAAGACCCAAGTTAGGGTACAAATAGCTCCATGATGGAAGGGCTGAGAGACACTACAGATTGTTACATTTTTGGATTTTTATGCTGGATATACTACTTGAGTTTCAATTCAATAACTACTCCAGTAAATGGAACTTGTGTCCCATATGAACCAGAGTGTGTCTTTTTGTGTCCAGTATCTAGATGAATGTAGCAAAATCCTGAGATTCAACAGAGTACCTTTGCCACTATATTCCGGCTGTCATGTGATCACCTCAACTTTGGTAGGCAGATATATTTATATTTTATTATACATATATATACATTTTATCTGACCAAGGCTCAGCCTATGAATCAACCGACAATTTATTTAACGTTAAACTAGTGAATGAAGAATGCTTGTACAAACAGTATAGTTACAGTAATTTACAAACTTACTATCCTTCTTGAAGCATCAAAACAACAAAGACCCTTCTCCTGTCGTACCTCTTAGGATAACATTGATATTTGAAACATTGGTCGCTTACATGACATAAAGCTACCACGTACTTAGGAACGGTGGCATAGTAGTTATGTTACTGGGCTAGTAATCCAGAGGCCTAAACTAATGATCCAGAAACAGGAGTTCAAATCCCACCACGGCAGCTGTGGAATTTAAATTCAGTTAATTAAGTAAATATGGAATAAAAAGCTAGTATCAATAATGGTGACCATGTAACTATCGGATGGTTAAAAACCCATCTGGTTCACTAATGTCCTTACCTGGTCTGGCCTATGTGACTCGAGACCCACAGCAATGTGGTTGACTCTTAACTGCCCTCTGAAATGGCATAAAGGCAATTAGTGATGGGCAATAAATGTTGGCCTAGCCAGCGACGCCCACATCCTGTGAACAAATTTTTTTAAATGTACTCCGATATAGCTCAGTTTCCCTGCTAGCATCAGACTGACTACCTGCTGGCATAGATAGGTCATTCAAAATCTTTTGAAGCTATACTGAAACAAGAGAATAGTGAACATTGAAAAACTGTATCCATCCTAACTATATTAGATCAATTGCCATTCGCAATCTTAAAACACAGACAATGCCATCGAGCGCACATGGGTCACCATTTTAACATAATCAAGCTGGTATTGTTAGATAGGTCCCCATCCAAGTACAATGACACACAGAACAAGGCCTACCTGAACTACATGTCTCTGCCTTGTCCTGAGGTGCAAATATTAGCCAGACTGTAATGTAAATTTTAGCCAACTTGCAGAAACAGCCAGCAGAAAATATTAATGCTGTGTCTATCATGACCGCCAAGAAAGAATCCAAAAAATAATTAACGAAGACAAAAATGTGTAGGTACCTCACTAAGAGATCTGAGTAAGGTACACAAGACTTAAATGTTTACATTTCATTTCAATTGGGACCCTTATACTCCATGGGGTAAAAATTTGTCTGGGCCTGTTTTAGTGTTCAGAATTGGCACTGTAGAATGTGCGCCCCAAACAGGAGGTCCGAGGCCTTCCCAAAATTGGACTTTTGGTCTCATTTCATTAATTTAGGCTTGGTCCTCTCTAACCTATCCACATGGGCCGAGTCTAATGCCTTCATTATTTTAAAGACCTCCATCAAATCTCCTCAAAGTCTACACTCTTGTGGAGTAAAAACCCCCAGCAGTCTTAGCATGGGAGCTGAGGACCCTTAAGCTACAATCTAGTGGTCCTCCTCTGAACCTTTGCCAGGGTCTCTAATATCAACCACCATGTGAAGGGACCAAAACTGGACATAGTATTTTAGATGAGACCCGACCAAGCTCCTACAAAACTCTAGTGCACGTTAATTTACTGTGAATTATTATTTCTTGATAAACAGGCAGTCGTTATGTCACAATCATTCATCCTTCAGTATGGGCATCATTGTACAATGACACAGAGTGGCAGGCTGTCAGAATCCACACAGAGAGAATTATTGTTAGAAAACAGATCCATACAAGAATAAAACATTCCCATGAACTTTGTATTATTAAAACAAAATAAAAAGTGATTTCAAGGCTCGGAGTTCAGAGAACAGCTAGAAAATATCGGAGCTTTATAGTCCATGATGATATCTGAACCTTTCAATCTTACTGCTTTAATCACTGCCAGATATCTGTTACCCTTTACTGTCTGTCTGATGCAACCAGAGGAGGTTTCCAACTGGAGTGGTTTGCGCCATTGCCCCAGAGAACTGCCTCTCCCTCAGGATAACACCCAGTTCTGTTAGGACATGGTGATTATAAAAAAAAACTCATTGGTACAGCTTCTAGCAGCCTCTGTAGGAAAGCCAGCAATAAGCAGGGTGGGGTCGTGGCAGTGATATTTCTTATATCTGTCTTATATTTCTGTGTTTATATCTTTGGTCCTGTTAATTTTCTAGTAGTTCTACTTTTGTTCATTTTGAAGGTCATCATTTTTCTGTTGATTATTAATCACTTTTTGAAGTAGCATGAGCCTAGGTCATGGTCTAACACAACATTCATTGATTTCACAATGACATTGGCCCAGATTTTGCTGTGCTAATAACAGTGAGGCTGTCAGCGCTCACCGTTATTACTGGGTAAAACTAACAGCAACTTGTGGCGTCCGCATAAGCGCAGTTAAACAGGGAAATCCGGAAGTTGCTGTCAGTGATACACTGCTCGACCACAGGGTGCACTGTTACATCTTTGTAGATGGAATCTGCACAGAGATCACTGATGGCATGTTACCCACAATTCTCACTCTAAAGACAAATGAAAAAGTTAGGCCTTGTACAATCAGTAGTAAGTGAATTTTTTTAAATGGTGTAGTAAGTGCTGAACAACCTCTCTGGCCCTGAAAAATTAATTTTACAAGTGTGAGACTCAGTCCCTCAGAAAAAAATTAATATTGCAGATTTTTTTCTAAATAAAAATAAAAATAATTATTTTCTGTTTTTCTCTTTTATGTCTTTCCCTTAATCCCATGTGTATGTCCCAATCTTTATTTTGCTTCCTGTACAATGATTTAAATGTAATTTATGCTTGGTTTGCTACTGTCACCGGGAGGTCGATTTAACAAGTTCGGTGTCCTGTGAGACGACATTAGTTGTGATCTAAGAGCTAAGATCATGTAATAGGGTGGGCCATGAGAAAACTGTCATCATCCACACCAACCATTCCTAAGGAGCAAGCGGGCTTCCGGAGCGGCTGTAACTGCTGCGATCAAGTGGTAGCTTTAACAATGCACATCGAAGCAGTCTTCCAGTGCCAGCGCAAGACCGCCGTAGCAGTTATGGATCTGTCAGTGGTGTATGGCACAGTATGGAAACATGGACTGCTTTTCAAGCTCGCCACCATTTTACCCTGCAGAACAACGATCCATCTTCTCAACTCCATGCTTAGCAACCGACGCTTCCGTGTGTACTCTGGCACCTAGAAGAGCAGGTATAGGGCATTGAACAACGGACTCCCACAGGGTTCTGTCCTGGCACCTATGTTATTCAACATTTACACCAGTGACCTGCCCGAAACAGAGTCCCGCAAGTTCGTATACACTGATGACATTGCCTTGGCCACGCAAAACATGAATCTGTCCATCACCGAAGAGACCCTGACCAGTGATTTACAGAGGATGGAGGCTTACTTCCGCCGATGACAACTTCGGCCAAACCCGCAAAAGACCATCACCTCGACATTCCACCTCAATACCCATCAAGCAAACCAAGCTTTGAAAGTCGTCTTCTGCGGCACAGAGGTAAACCATGCCAAAAAAAACTCCTATTTAAGAGTCGCGCTTGATCGTACCCTGTCATATAGACAACATCTCCAGAACCTTGGGAAGAAACTAAAGAGTAGGGTCAACTTGATCCAGAAACTCACCAGATCCACATGGGGAGCAGACGTTCAAACCCTCCATATAGCAGCACTCACCCTGGCGTACTCCGGCATGGCTATCAAATCCGCATGTCAAATCCGTTGATGTCTTGCTGAATTCTACTATGAGAATTATCACTGGTACGCTTTTATCGACACCAACACCTTGGCTGGCCGTGCATGCAAACATCGCACCACCACACCTGTGCGAATATGCCGTCTCCAGAGAACACAACCGCTACACCAGCAAAGACATGCCGATCCTGGCCGACTTGAACAACCTATCATTAACCCGTCTCAAATCTAGAAGGCCATTTTGGACCATCACCGAAGCCCTTCAGCGATCTCCCCTCAGCCTTGATGACCAATGGCGAAATGCCTGGAAGAACTGCGACATACGGAATGGATTCCTTAAGAACAACCTGAAGGATCAAACTTTCCTTACAAACAGTGGACAACCATCAATTGCCTCAGAACTGGTCATGGTAGATGCTGCCACCTTCTCCATAGATGGAAGATTAATGCGATGTGGAGCTCCTAATCAGACCCTGGAGCACATCATTGCGCACTGCCCTCAGAGGAAATTTGCAGGCAGCCTACAAGATATCCACGTGATTACACCGGAAGCTTTGGCCTGGATATCCAACTTAGATATTGACATTTGATTTGCTTTGCTACTACCATATGAAAGAAGAAGAAGAATGTAATTTATATTTTCTGTTTTTTACTTCCTGCTTTGCAGTCTGTGTGTCTCAGTGAGGATTCTTCAATCTGATTGGTTGAAGAGCCTCCCTGCTGCTTGTGCTGATCACAGATCCCCTGCAGAGAGTGCCAAATTCAAACAGATGCCGGGTGACTAGAAGTCTCTGCTGACCAGCCCGCTAAAAGTCTGTGGGTGAAAGCTATTCCTTAGCGCTCTCAGCAAAATCCAGGCCAAGATACCAATTTTTGGGGAAAAAAAGCTTCATCCGTCCTTTCGGCAGTATTTTCTAACTTCAGACAACTATCTAACTTTTTATAAATGCTATTGTGTGATCGTACACATTTCAGATTCCTCTAAGTTCAACTCCACCTCTTCCACTTTGAGGACAAGCAACTCTTTAGGTCTAGCAGTATTTATCATCTTCCCATCCTTTTCCTGTCCTTAATGCCAAATTCTCCTAAAACAAGAACTAGATTCACATAAACTCTACTTAGGGGAACTTCTCTGATAAAAGAAAACTTAATATTGTTACCATTTAACAACATAATCCTAAGAAATGGAGGAGCTCAAGCATCTTGAAGTGTTGTGTGCTTGCTAACTGGGGGCAACAGTAATATTTATGGATTTTTTCCCCTCCTTGCACTTGTAAGTAGTAACTCAGCACACAAACTACCCTTGCTTGTTGAGGCTGTTAGCTCCTGCAAGCAGCTGTTCCTTGCCCAACATTCATCACTGAACTTCTCCAAATGCCTCAGGTTAAACTGTGGTTTTCATTTATTCAGAATGTATTGTTGAGTTTCCAAACCCATTAATCTATCAATGCATCTCTAATGGCTCTTGAGCACCTAACCACTTTCAATCAAATGGGTTGTTTTTTTTTACTGGTTACATTGCTGCTGGAGAAAGCAGCTCTTTGTGGGTTCCATGGTTTGGGTTCACTGAGACCACATAAAGAAGGAACTTACAACATCCGTCATGAGAAAGATAAATCAAAATGTTTAGTTTGAGTTGAAGGTGAGGGGTGAGATTTTGTTTGTGTCAGTGTTACCATAGATGCTGTATGAACATTATAGTGCCAAAAAAAACAATTTTATTTGGCAACATGGTAGGCACTGACAAATTCATTTGAATGTATTTACGGTGTTGATTTTGTGCAGTGAATACACATGATCCAGTGAGTTAAAAAACTCCTTGTCTCAAACCAAATTTGTTGATAGATTGACAGCAATATTGTGGCTGGGCCAAGGATACACACAATGTATTGTTCAAGAAGTCTGAAACCCATCAGCGTCAAAAGAAGGAAAGATAACAGTTACAGATCTTGAAGCCCTTGAGCCACCTCGGGTATTTTTGTCATCATCGTTGATATCACAGAATCACAGAATCACAGAAACCCCACAGTGCAGATAGAGGCCATTTCGGCCCATCGAGCCTGCACCGACACATATCCCACCCGATCCCCGTAACCCCTACACCAACACATATCCCACCCTATCCCCCTAACACTAAGGGTCAATTTATCATAGCCAATCAACCTAACTCGCACATCTTTGGACTGTGGGAGGAAACCGGAGCACCCGGAGGAAACCCACGCAAACACGGGGAGAATGTGCAAACTCCACACAGACAGTCGCCCGAGGCCGGATTCGAACCCGGGTCCCTGGCGCTGTGAGGCAACAGTGCTAACCACTATGCCACCGTGCTGCGTATATGTATATGAGTTGCTTTGATTTGTTACCTGGATAGTTAGATGCACTCAGTGTTTAAAGGACCTCAATACTAGTATAATGAAAACCACATAAAACTGTAGTTATGTGATCTACTGGCCCTGCCTGAACAATTTTGTGTTAAAAACATTTTTCCCCAATTGCTCCATAGGTAGATGTATTGCATGTTGCAGTACTGGGTCATGGGTTCGATCCCTGGCCTGTGCGAAGTTAGCTGATTTCAGCTGGGGCAGAGGTGCCATTGTCTTCAACGTTGCTAGGCTGATTTGGCAGGCTTTTACTCCCGATAACCAGTGACTCTGTGGATGTGCAGTGAGATAAGATTGGACTTGGTTGTATGTCTCCACACAGTCAAGAAGCTCACTACCATTCACTATCTGGGCTCACACTTGAAGAATTGCCACTTGGATGAGGCACCAGAGAACTCCAGCATCCATCCTGTGTCTGCAGCAGAAGAGGCTAGAAAAAAAAGGAGAAAACATGGGTGAATTTTTTGTTTTACTTTTAGTAGTTATTTTGTTTGACCTGATTTCTCCCTCGCATTTGCCAAGGCTGCTATTTTGGAATTCAATTGTTGGCCTGTCCTAGTGTGCATTTAGTGAAGCTCTATACTACATGCTCTAGAAAGTTCCAGAAAAATTGAATCCTATAGCTGCAAAATGCCACGGGTCATTGCCCACTTAAAACTTTAGAGAGGCCTAGTTCGGCCCAAATGAAAGCATGCAGCTCCTCTCAAGTGAAAGTCTCACTTAGATTTTAATTTAGAGGATTTCCCCCCAGTATAACCAGTTGATTGTAGAAATATACCCTAGCATAAGTCACCACCTTCAGAAGAGAAGAGAGAAAATCATCTGGGGGTACTCCATCTTTTCGCTTGAGGAAGCTTGTGTTCAACAATAAGTGCTTCCCTGTGTTTTAGTTGTTAAGTTATTTGGAGTGTAGCTGCTCTAAGTAAACACCTAAAAGACTTGGATCCATCATTCATGGTAAAGTAACCCTTTGACAACATAAAACAACAGGTTAGAACAAAGTTCCTCTCTAGTGTGTTCAACCAGTATTCAAGACCTGTCTAGATGGATTATAGTCGGAGATATCCAGCCATGACCGTCACGAAGCACTGGGCTCCATTGAAAGTTACAAGTTTAAACCCCAGTACTGGAAATGCACAGCAATGTTTAAAAGAAAAAGATAGATAATATTTCAAGTGTAATCTTTCAATGTTAACCTGGCTTTCTCTTTTAGATGCTGATCGACTTGTTAATTTCTAGCATCTTCTGTTTTTATTTCAAATTGCCAGCACTCATGACTTAAATTTTTACACCTAATCCCAATTTTCACTGACATTTATGTGTTTGATTCCTGAAGAGCAGGGTTTTCAAACTATGGCCTGGGAGCCATTTCTGGTGCTTGAAACTTGGCCACCTGGCCTGTGAAGCCCAGTTCTATTTGTGCTTATATTTCATACTCGCTGTGGATTTGGAGGGTCGAGAAAGGCTGTTCATAGTGCTGTTGCTTCATTGGTGGATAAATCCAAAATCAGAACACCAAAAGCTGTATTAGCACGTTGACATATACACAAATTAATGGGAACTTGAATTTAAAAGTTATCTGTGGCCCAAAGAACTCTGTGGTATGCATTTAAGTGGCCCTCAAGGCTTGGGAACTCCTGCTATAGAGATTCTTTCTTTGAATGAAAGAGAATAAGCTGACTGATGGGGTGGTGCAGATCCCTTCTACATTGCTTGAGAATGACTCATAGCAGGTCAATGGGAGTGGACAGATAGCTAACTCTTAAAGGAAATATAGACTAGGTTGTATTTTTTAAGTAGAAAGAATGAACTTGCATTTATATAGTGCCTCATCATGTCCTCAGAACATCGCATAGTGTTTCACATCCAATGATTGACTGACTTTATTTTTATACATTCACAAATGTGGGCGTCGTTGGTAAGGCCAGCATTTATTGCCCATCCCTAATTGCCCTTGAGAAGGTGATGGTGAGCTGCCTTCTTGAACCGCTGCAGTCCCTGTAGTGAAGGTACTCCCACAGTGCTGTTAGGGAGGGAGTTCCAGGATTTTGACCCAACAACAATGAAGGAACGGCAATATATTTCCAAGTCAGGATGGTGTCTGACTTGGAGGGAAACTTGCAGGTAATGGTGTTCCTATGTGCCTGCTGCCCTTGTCCTTCTAGGTGGTAGAGGTCGCAGGCTTCGGAGGCGCTGTCGAAAAAGCCTTGGCGAGTTGCTGCAGTGCATCTTGTAGATGGTACACACTGTAGCCACGGTGCGCAGATGGTAGAGGGAGGGAATGTTTAAGGTGGTGGATAGGGTGCCAATCAAGTGGGCTGCTTTGTCCTGGATGGTGTCAAGCTTCTTGAGTGTTATTGGAGCTGCACTCATCCAGGCAAATGGAGAGCTTTCCAACACGCTCCTGACTTGTGCCTTGTAGATGGCGGATAGGATTTGGGGAGTCAGGAGGTGAGACACTCGCCGCAGAATACCCAGCCTCTGATCTGCCCTTGTAGCAACAGTATTTATGTGGGTGGCCCAGTTACATTTCTGGTCAATGGTGACCCCCCAGGATGTTGATGGTGGGGGATTTGGCAATGGTAATGCCATTGAATGTCAAGGGGCGGTGGCTAAACTCTCTCTTGTTGGAGACAGTCATTGCCTAGCACTTGTGTGGCGTGAATGTTACTTGCCACTTATCAGCCCAAGCCTGAATGTTGTCCAGGTCTCGTTGCATGCGGGCATGGACTGCTTCATTATCTGGGGAGATGCGAATGGAACTGAACACTGCAGTCATCAGCGAACATCCCCATTTATGACCTTATGATGGAGGGAAGGTCATTGATGAAGCAGCTGAAGATGGTTGGGCCTAGGACACTGCCCTGAGGAACTCCTGCAGTGATGTCCTGGGGCTGTGATGATTGACCTTCAACCACCACAACCATCTTCCTTTGTGCTAGGTATGACTCCAGCCAGTGGAGTGTTTGCCCCCTGATTCCCATTGACTTCAGTTTTACTAGGGCTCCTTGATGCCACACTTGGTGAAATGCTGCCTTGATGTCAACAGCAGTCACTTTCACCTCACCTCACCTCTGGAATTCAGTTCTTGCATCCATGTTTGGACCAAGGCTGTAATCAGCTCTGGAGCCGAGTGGTCCTGACGGAACCCAAGCTGAGCATCAGTGAGCAGGTTATTGGTGAGTAAGTGCTGCTTGATAGCACTGTCGACGACACCTTCCATCACTTGCTGATGATTGAGAGTAGACTGATGGGGTGGTAATTGGCTGGATTGGATTTGTTCTGCTTTTTGTAGACAGGACATACCTGGACAGTTTTCCACATTGTCGGATAGATACCTGTTGTAGCTGTACTGGAACAGCTTGGCTAGAGGCGCGGCTAGTTCTGAACCACAAGTCATCAGCACGACAGCCGGGATGTTGTCGGGGCCCATAGCCTTTGCTGTATCCATTGCGCTCAGCCATTTCTTGATATCACGTGGAGTGAATCGAATTGGCTGAAGATTGGCTTCTGCAATGTTGGGGACGTCAGGAGGAGACCGATGTGGATCATCCACTTGGCACTTCTGGCTGAAGATGGTTGCAAATGCTTCAGCCTTGCCTTTTGCACTCCCATGCTGGGCTCTGCCATCATTAAGGATAGGGATATTCATGGAGCCTCCTCCTCCCGTTAGTTGTTTAATTGTCCACGACTGGATGTGGCAGGACTGCAGAGCTTTTATCTGATCCGTTGATTGTGGGATCACTTAGCTGTTTAGCATGCATGTAGTCCTGTGTTGCTGCTTCCCCAGGTTGGCTCCTCATTTTTAGGTATGCCTGGTGCTGCCCCTGGCATGCTCTTCTGCACTCCTCATTGAACCAAGGTTGGTCCCCTGGCTTGATGGTGATGGTAGAGTGAGGGATATACCTGGCCATGAGGTTACAGATTGTGGTAGAGTACAATTCTGCTGCTGCACCACAGCACCTCATGGATGCCCAGTTTTGAGCTGCTAGATCTGTTCTGAATCTGTCCCATTTTAGCATGGTGGTAGTGCCACACAACATGATGGAGGGTGTCCTCAGTGTGAAGATGGGTCTTCGTCTCCATAAGGACTGTGTGATTATGGACAGATGCATTTACGACAGTTCAATTGGGGAGGACCAGGTCAAGTAGGTTTTTCCCTCGTGTTGGTTCTCTCACCACCTGCCACAGGCCCAGTCTGGCAGCTAAGTCCTTCAGGACTCGGCCAGCTCGGTCAGTAGTGGAGCTACTGAGCCACTCTTGGTGATGGACATTGAAGTCCCCCACCCAGTGTACATTCTGTGCCCTTGCTACCCTCAGTGCTTCTTCCACTTTTAAAGTGCAGTCACTGTTTTATGTAGGCAAACATGGCAGTCAATTATGCACAGCAAGGTCCCACAAACAGTAAATGATGTGAATGACCAGTAAATCTGCATTTTGTGGCAGTGGAAGTTGAGAGGGGATTGCCAACTAATATCTGATTAATTGCTTTTTCACTTTATGGTAGATACTATAATACAGGTTAACCATGTTTGATCTCTAGTTACTTCTTAGAACTACAATTGTAATTTTGTTGCCTGCATATCTGAATGAACATATTATCTGGGACACACCATAGAGCGGCTGTGTAGCTGCACCTTCTGGGTTTTCAGAAGTTGTACAGATATCTGTCTTTGGTGAATGTGACCTTTAAGAATGGTGTATTCTGAAAATGTAGTTATAGCAATGTGGTAGGTTATCTCGATGTAAAGGAAGATACCGGACAGCACACCATTGAATGAATGGGACTAAACAAAGTGTATGGCCTGCCCAACTAATAATTTCATTTGTTTAAATCGCATTTGAAAATCTGATGCACAGCATTCCTGTTTATTCAGCGGGATAAGAATTGCTCACCATGTAACTGTATAGAGTTGGTGTATGTTCAGCATGGTAAGGATTATACAGCATGTAGTGGAGTGGAGTTGAAGTTTCTTTAGTATGGTAAGGAATACACACAGTGGTTCAGCATGGTAAGGATTATTCAAAAGTACAAATTTACAGTTTGTTTAGCAGAGTAAAGGTTATATACTATGTAACTGTATGAAGTTGCTGTTTGGTCAGCAAGGCAAGAGTTAACATAGCAGTCGCAAAATATGTTGTGCTTTTTTTCCCATTGTCTCTGAGATGAATGACCAGCTGAACATGTCAGGTCAATGACTTCCACACAGTCCATCAATTTAACCAAACTTCATAGGTTATTTCCTGCCATCCAACTCTGTATTCCTGTGTAAATGGAGATGCTAGGAACAAGCAAACAATGGAAATTTCCAAGATGTGTTTTCAATCTAACAGGCGTTAATGAAAACCCATTGCATATCAGTTTTATGCAGAAGGTTTTCCATTTTTTATCCAGTATAGACAGCCTTGATGCTTTGATTCTGAAATAGTATTTTTCATCATTACAGACAGTCCAGGTTACCTAACTGTGCTCAGATCTGTCGTGGCAGGAGAATTATGGGAATTAGGTCCATGTTACGAGTACAGGAGACACTGTTTTCCAGAGGGTGGGTGTGACATTAATGACAGAGGGACCCTGTGTTGTGTTTTGCCCATATAATACTTCCAGTCTGATATACAGTTACATTGTGAGCAATTCTTATCCCGCTGAAATTATTAGTTATGCTTCATAGGGTTACAAAGAGAAAACAAGGTTTTGTATCAACTCAGTCCCATGTAGCATAAGCTATGCAGTTTCCTCTACTGAAAGAATGCATAATACATCTAGCCAACTTACATTAACAAGTCTAGGCAGGCTAAAAGGGATCAAAACAAATAAATCCTCTGGGATGAATGTTATTTATCCCAGAGTAATAAGAGTGACAAGCAGGTTGATTTGTGAGGCATTGTTCAGCTGCCGAGGCCCTAAGCTCTGGAATTCCCTCCCTAAACCTCTCCACCTCTCTCTCCTCCTTTAAGACTCTCCTTAAAACCTACCTCCTTTGACCAAGCTTTTGGTCACCGGCCCTAATATCTCCTTATGTGGCTCGGTCTCAGATATTGTTTGGTAACTCTTCTGTGAAGCACCTTGGGATGCTTTGCTACGTTAAAGGTGCTATATAAATGTAAGTTGTTGTTGAGTTGATGAATGCTGGGTGTGTCATTGGGCTCATTTAGGCTGTTAATTCCTTAATTCATAAGAAAGTATCATCTTCCTTTCAAACAACTCAATTGACTTTGTATCGATAGATTTCTGTCGAAGTGCTTTCCACATTCACACAATGCTTTGTGGGAAGAAGGTTTCCTAAATTTGTTTCTACCATTTTAGCTCAGATTCTAGATTTTCCTGAAAGAGGGAAGAGTTGTTCCTTATCTATCCCGTTAATACCAATTATTTTAAACACCTCAATTATATCATTCCTTAACTTCCTCATCTCGAGCATCTATAATCCAGTCTCTTATCATAACTCAGTCCCTTCATTCCAGGTATCACCTTCATCAATTGTCATTGGATTTTTCCTGTGGCCAGTATATATTTCCTAAAATGTCATGTCCAAAACTGAACATATTACTCCAGAATGGCCAAGCAATTTGGGGGGTCCTTATATCTTTACAAGTGTTATCCCTAATGATGGATTCTAGCAATTTTCCCAATAGTGATGTTAAACTCACTGACTTGCAGTTACTAGACTCGTCAGATTGGAAACTGGCTGAAGTGGTACTTATTTGAAAAAGGTAACAAAGCTGATAGAGGCATTAGTCTTACATCAATATTGGGTAAAATAATGGAATTGATTATTAGGAGTAAATTGAAGAATTACCTGTATGATAACCTAGTAAACAGCAGCCAAATGAATTGAGAGAAAGGACCTGACTCTAGAAAAAAAGCCCTTACAAGTGGTATACTTAGATCTCCAAAAAACATGTGACAAAGTTCCACATGAAAGGCTACCAGTTAAAGACAATGGGGGTGAATTTCCACGGGGACCTCCTGCTCGTCGGCCAGAACCTCAGCGGAAGCGTTGTGGAAACCCCAGAAAAGCAGCTTAAATGCCGAATTGACGTTTCTTCCAGAGTTTCTCCGGCTAATCCCCGAAGTTACAGCGATGATCAGAAGAACCCCTGCAGAAATTCAACCCCGATAATAGTAAAGAGGCAGGTAAAAAAATTGAGAATGGAAAAGAAACTGTCTGAAAGGTAGAAAGCAGCAGATTCTTGTTAGAGGCGTTCTAACAGGGTGAGGGAACATAGGAACAGGAGTAGGCCATTCAGACCCATGAGGCTGATCCACCATTCAATTAGATCATGGCTGATTTGTATCATAACTCTATCTGCCCGCCTTGGTTCTGTAACCATTAATAAATACCCTTGCCAACAAAAATTAATGGGGCCGGGGAGGGGTGGGGGGAGCAGTACTGAGTAGGGTGCCTCAGGGATTGATTTTGGGGCTTCTCACATTTCTAATTTACACTAAGGACTTGGATTGAGACCCTCAATGCTAAATTCAAAGAAGGTCTCAAACTAGGAGGAGCAGTTGATTCGGAGAAGGCAGCTTGGGAACTATAGTGAGTTGGATAAAATACATAAGTGGGTCAAACTATAGCAGCTGAAATTTAATATAAACAAGTGCAAAATATTGCAGTGATGAAGGAAAACAGGAAAACCTAAATCAAGTTAAAATAGCTGAAGGTGAAGTTCAAAGAGATTAAGGTGTCTTCTCAAATTTGGCACTCAACATGTCCAACCACTGTGGAGTAATCAACAAAGCAAAAAAATGCTGAACTATATAGCCAAAACAGTAGTGTACAGGTCAGAGGAAATCATGCTCTGGTCAGACTACGCTTGAGTTCTAGAGGTACCATATTTGCACCTGGATGTGGCGCACCGCCTGGGCTGAGTGCAGAGAGGAACAATCAGGTGAGGAGGACACCGGTTACAGAAACCAGTTGAATTTCCTTCCATTAATATAAATGACATTAATGAACCGGATTTTTTTTTACAACAATCCAGCAGTTTCATGGTCACCATTACTGATATTAGCTTTTCATTCCAGATTTATTTAATTAACCAAATTTAAATTACCCAGCTGCCGTGGTGGGATTTGAACTCGCGTCCCGCGGATCATTAGTTATGACTCTAGGCTTATTAGTCCAAGTAACATAATCACAAAAGGTGTTCAACACATGGAATCGACTTCCAAGTAGAGCAAAGGAGACAGAAGCCTTGGAATCATTTGAGAAAAAAATTGAATGCTGTGGTGGGCACTGTAAGGTCTTTCTGAATGGATGAGCTAAGATGGGCCAAATGGCTTTCCTGACCTGTATCCATCTTGTGATCCAAACTTCTTTGATTTTTCTCTCTCCCCTTATAATGCTATAGTTCATCTCTGTCCTATAATACTTCAAGACCATCTCCTTCTCTCCATTTTGTAAGTTATTTCCTCATCTCCCCCTGCACGCACCCCCCCCCCTCCCCTTCCTTCCACATAGTCGTAAAATGAGGTGAGGACAAAACCTCCATGCTCCATTAAAATGGTGTCCAGTAGAATAAATGAGATCATAGCTGGGCAAAAAAGCCACTACCTTCCCAGTAAAACAATAAACTAACTAAATTAATGGTTAATGGGTTAAGGTTTTGAGCCACATGATGATGTTGTCAGTGTCTATAGTTCATCAGTAACATGTGAAAGGGAAGTTTGACTGTTTTGGGGAAGTTGATGTTATTCAATCCTTTATTGCATCCATAATGCTACAGTTAGAATAGTTTTGAGTTGAACTCTGACCCGGTGGACCAGGAAAGAACACTTTGTTGACTTTGACTGACAGCCAAGTAAAGATGTGCACGGAACAAAACATTGCTCACTGCCAGAATGGCACAGCAACGTTCAAGACATTCTCTCGTACTGTGACAACAAACAAAGTCTTAACTCCTCAGCACATAATCATCTTCCCTTCGTATGGTTAGATTTATTTTCTTGAAGCTTCTTGCTTTTCCACTGCCCTATTCCATTTCCCCCCCACCCCCCTCCAATGTAGATAGACTGGAAGGTATGGCAATCTCCCCTACCCTCGGGATGGTACAGGATCTTGAGCACTATATTGACATCTAGTGCTCAATATAAAAGCAGTATTAAAAATGATTGCACCTGATAGTGAGCGAATGCACTGCTTAAGGTACTACTGGCCCATACATACCAGAAAAGCCTTAGGCTTGATCCCGGGTTTGTGTGGGGTTAGCGGATTTCAGCTGGGGCACTGATAGGGTGGGCTGAGAAAGGGAAAAGTTCTGAGTGCATGCACGTGGATGGCAGAAGATGATGGAACCAAGTTTGGCTCTATTTCCTCCGCCCCCATCCTCACCTCCATTCAATACCTGCTGACATTCACTGCAGAGGCTTAAAATAAAGAATGGCCACTTGGGTGAGGTTCCCAGAGTGCCGCTGGTACACATGGAATCATATCTCATTATGAGTCATTATCTCAGGAGAGGAAGTAAGGAGATTAACAAAAAAGTTTGCAGAGTGATAAATGTTGGCCAGGATGTTGCACTTTTTTGTTGTTGAATATCATGACCTGTGATCCAGAGGGGGGAGTCTTAAACCACCCTCCCCCCAACGGTGGGCGGGAGAGGGTCGGGGAGGGGGTTAAATCAGCAATTTTGCGAAACCCGACCCCAACCCACCACGAACATGTCTGCTTCCATTTTAACTGTGGCGAACATCGGGGCATCCAAGTAATCCATTCTGGAGAGGCGGGCCCATCATCATTATAATATTTAGCGGAGGCTCCTTTCAGGAGATTTTGGCAGCAATATGAAATTAATGCCTCCTGCATGGGCTTCCCAGGGTTTAGGGAACTTGTCAGTAAAACGGAGACGAGATTGAGCAGCACTTCATGGGGATGGTTAAAGGTCAGGAGTCCCGAAGTTAATAAAAGCTCAGTGCTCACCGCTGCTTCCTCAGTTCCCCCGGGACACGGTTTGGTGAGAGTACTTGTTGTGAGAGAATTATTTGTGCAGTTTGGAGGTGTTGACACAGAGAACGTCAGGATGGGTGGCATCATGGCTGCTTTTGATTGGTCTTCGGACGAGGAAGGCAATCGGCATCATCAGCAGCAAGAACATGCTTTGGAGGGAGCTGCAGGTAGACAACAGAGAGGTCGAGTTCGCAGGAGGCACTACCCACCTAACGGGGTGTACAGAGGCCTCTTTCACCTCTCGGAAGAGCAGAGCTTCCGAAGGCTGAGATTGTCACATCAGGCTGTCGCAGATATCTGCAGCCTTCTAGAAGACGACCTGGTGGGCACGCATTACCACTGGCTGTGAAAGTCACCACCACCCTCAATTCTTTTGCCTCTGGTTCCTTCCGGGGTGCTACCGGAGACATATCGAGGGTCTCGCAATCGGCTGCACATAAATGCATACAGCTGATGACAGATGGATTATTTGCCAGGGTTGGGATTTATGCAAGCTTCCCCTGTGAAGACAATAGCCAAAATGATTCACATCTCTGGCTAGATTCCCACAAGTGCAGAGTGTCATCAATTGCACACACACATGGCAATCTGAGCACCCCCAGATCAACCAGCAGCATTCGTCAGCGCAAGGGATTTCATTCCATCAGTGGTCAGCTGGTGTGTGCCACAAGAAAAGATTCATGCAGGTCTGCATCAGATTTGCTGGGAGCTGCCGTGATGCTTTCATACTATGGCAGTCCAACATCCCCGACCTGATGCTTTCATACTATGGCAGTCCAACACTCCTCACCTGTTCATTCCTGGAACCAACCTTAATGGGTGGCTGCTAGACAACAAAGGATACCCTCCTCAAACCTGGCTGATAAAACCTCCAAGAATCCCACCAAGAGCACTACAACACGAGCCATATGACAACCATGCTCAGGATGCGCTTCACATGCCTGGACAAGTTTGGAGGCACCCTTCAGTACTTGTCAGTGAAGGTCTCTAGGATAATCGTGGTGTGCTGCATTCTGCACAACATTAGTGCAGCAGTGAGGGCTAGAGATGCAGGAGGCACAAGCCACTCAGCACTCTTCATCTGATGAGCATTCCAATGGAGAGGAGGAGGACCAAGAGGAAGAGCAGGAAGGTGAAGATGGGGCCCCCAAACCAGCCGGTCACATTGCTGCTCAGGGTGCCAGGGATGCCCTAATAGCTCGAAGGGTCAGTTAGTCACTCACACTGGACCAAAGTAACTATCGCAAACCCGCTTCCTTTTCCCCTGACACAAAGCAGTCCTATAACCAACCATCCACTCATTACATATGCACCAATTGGTCTCGGTCAATTCATGTCTTCACATTCATCACCAAGCAACTGAAAACTCGCGTTGGCACGCGGCAGGCAAGAATGGTGAACAGGGAAAGTGGTGCAAATGAATAAATGTTATGTGAATAAATAGATAAATGATTAAGGTGATCATATTTCATTAGTTGCTGAAATCAGGTCAACATGACTACTGACTTGGATAGAGAACTGGTTGGCAGACAGGAAGCAAAGAGTTGGAATAAACGGGTCTTTTTCCGAGTGGCGGGCAGTGATTAGTGGGGTACCACAGAGATTGGTGCTAGGACCCCAGTTATTCACAATATATATTAATGATCTAGACGAGGGAACTAGATGTAATATCTCCAAGTTTGCAGACGACACAAAGCTGGGTGGGCGTGTGTGCTGTGAGGACGATGCAGAGAAACTCCAGTTTGCTATCGTTCAGTATGATTTGGACAGGTTGGGTGATTGGGCAGATGCAGCATAATGTGGATAAATGCGAGGTTATCCACATTGGTGGCATAAACAGGAAGGCGGATTATTATCTGAACGGCAATAGATTGGGAGAAGGGGAAGTGCAACGAGACCTGGGTGTCCTTGTGCACTAGTCGCTGAAGGTAAGCATGCAGGTGCAGCAGGCGGTTAAGAAGGCAAATGGTATGTTGGCCTTCATAGCGAGAGGATTCGAGTACAAGAGCAAGGATGTCTTGCTGCAGTTGTACAGGGCCTTGGTGAGACCACACCTTGAGTATTGTGTGCAGTTTTGGTCGCCTTATCTTAGGAAGGATGTTCTTGCCATGGAAGGAGTGCAGCGAAGATTCACCAGACTGATACCTGGGATGGCAGGAATGACGTATGAGGAGAGATTGGGTCGATTGGGCTTGTATTCGCTGGAGTTTAGAAGAATGAGAGGGGATTTCATTGAAACTTATAAAATTCTAACAGGACTGGACAGACTAGATGCAGGAAGGATGTTCCCGATAGTGGGGGAGTCCAGAACCAGGGGCCACAGTCTAAAGATAAGGGGTAAGCCATTTAGGACTGAGATGAGGAGGAATTTCTTCACCCAGAGAGTGGTGAACCTGTGGAATTCTCTACCACAAAAGGCAGTTGAGGCCAATTCATTCTTAAATATATTCAAGAAGGAGTTGGATATATTTCTTAAGGCTAAAGGAATCAAGGGATATGGGAAGAAAGCAGGGACAGGGTACTGAATTTGGATGATCAGCCATGATCTCATTGAATGGCGGAGCAGACTTGAGGGGCCGAATGGCCTACTCCTGCTCCTATCTTCTATGTTTCTGTAACTGTACAGTCTCTGCAACTGTACAAAGGTCTGTCTTGACTACAGAGTTCTACTGGCACAGTATGTGCGTGTGGGATGCTGAGATCTGAGATCGCCTTTAGCCAGGTCATGAAACAATTGCCTGTTGTGAGCCAGCATCCTACTTCCACAGAGAAGAGCAATTCAGTGCTTTGCCTGATTCTGTTTATTTGATTGTCTGCCTACTTGTCTTTCACTCTTTCTGTGTATCTATCTGTAACTTTCTCTCTCGCTCTCATTTATTCAAACTAAAATAAGTTTCTTGGAAATAATTCAAAAATCTGATCATCTTTTTTTGTGTTTTGAATAGTGTGGTCATGGCTCTGTCTGCATATTCATACCTGTATAATTTGCATGCCTAGTTGTATTACATAACTAGAATGTCCAGATTCCATGTTACTGACTCTTGCATATAATCTTTGCAGCCTGCTAATTAGGAATTTGATGCAACATAGCTTGAATCCTTCGTAAGCTTACATTTTATGTTCATTACATGTTACTGTACTTGAATTTATGTGTTGAAGACTAAACAATGGTATGGTGGCAATTTTAGAAGTGGATATAATGTACATCATGGACTCTTGCTTTTCCTCTCCCACCCAAGCTGGCACACTTAGGGGGGAAAATTTGGTTGGCTTAGAGGGCACGAATGGGGCACAAAGCAACTAGCGTGCGGGCGCGGCGATGTTTGCGCCACTCGCAAAATTGACTGGAGTTTTTGCGGCGACGCAAAAGTTTACCGTCCGATTTCCTGCGCTCGCAGATCGTGACGTCAGTCGAGCATGCAACGCCCTGTTGGCGCCCCGGACCGGATATTGAATGGCGCCCTCCTCCTTTCCGCCTGACTCAAGCAACGACACGGAGACTGGAACGTTTCCCAGTCGGTGAGGGGCTGGGGGGCCAGTATTTAAAGGTGGCTTCTTCCTGGCATTTTCTGTGGTAGACATTTTTGCACCACTCATTCTGACAGAGAGAGAGAGACTTCTGCATAGAGTCAACACTGTGTGAAGTAGTTTTGGCTACTGAGCATCACTTTGCAGGTACGTTTGCATTTGACCTTCATTACTTCGATTGCCAAGAGATTATGGGGGCTGCACTGATTCGGGGTGTTGTCCTGAGCCTGCAGAATCGGAGGCAACAGAGATGCAGAGAGAGAATGGCAATCATGGCCAGACGGAGGAGGGCCAGCAGGCCTCTGCACAGGAGACCTTACCCTCCCAGGGTATTCGGGAACAATTCTCCTACATTAATTTGTCTGAGGAGCAGTGTTTGCGATGGCTGCGCTTCAGCAAGGAGGTGGTCACAGAGCTCTGCCACCTGCTGCAGCCAGATCTGCAGCCTCTACTGAGGACCAGGATATCTCTGTCGGTGGCTGCGAAGGTCACAGTGGCTCTGAACTTTTATGCCACTGGCTCCTTTCAAGCAGCTACTGGGGACATCGCCAATATCTCCCAGTTTGCGGTTCATTGCTGTATCCGTCAGGTCACAAATGCCCTCTATAGAAGGAGACGCCAGTACATCTCTTTCCCCATGATCCGGACCAAACAGCATGAACCCGCATTGGCTTTGCGATGATAGTGGGCTTCCCCATGGTGCAGGGCGCCATTGACTGCATGCATGTGGCATTGCGGGCACTGCATGAGAATGCAGAGGTTTTCCGAAACCGCAAGGGGTTCCACTCCTTAAACGTCCAGTTGGTCTGTGACCACATACAGCTGATACTTGCTGTCAATGCCCGCTATCCTGGCAGCAGCCACGATGCTTTCATCCTGCGCCAGACTGCTGTGCCAGAACTTTTACAGGCACCGCATTAGCCAAGTGGTTGGCTCCTCAGGGACAAGGGTTATCCACTGTGCACCTGGCTGATGACACCGCTCCATAACCCCAACACCCCTGCTGAGCTGCGGTACAATGAGAGCCATCTCGCCACCAGGAACATCGTTGAGCAGACGATCGGCGTGCACAAGCAACGGTTCTGCTGTCTGGACCACTCTGGAGGAGCCCTGCAGTACTCACTTGAGCGAGTCTCCCTCTTCATAGTTGTGTGCTGCATGCTTCATAACCTGGCAATCCTCAGGACCCAGCCAATGCCACCAGCCCTTGGAGCACCACCAGAGGAGGAGGATGATCAGCAGCAGCACCAAGGCAGGAGGGAGGCCCACAATGTTGAAACTGCAAGGGCTGTCCGTTAACGGCTGATAACAAGCCGCTTCTAGGCCCCTACTGAGGAAATGGCTTCTGACATGGAGAACAACATGAATGAAAGCAACCCGCAACCCCAAAGCCAGCCAAGGCAGCAATGATTCCAAAGGCCAAACCTCTACATTTTGAATACAAAAACTTTTTTATTTTACAAACTCTGTGTGTGTCATTTCGTCATGACAAACTAATAGAAACAAACACAAAAAATCATTCATTAACATTACTGGTTCTCACAACCTGGAAATAATGTCCAAAACACTAAACAAAAGTTTGAACATGAACCTCGGCCTATAATAAAAAATTTAACAACATTTCGTCACCCCTCCTACTTTTTGCCTTTCGAGGGTGATCTCCTTCCCTTGCGCACTTTCCCCCCCCCCCCCTTCCCACCCTACTGTTCCTCCGTAATGGGGCCCCAGTGGCTGCAGAAAGGCTGGTGGAAGACTGCTGATTGGCAGAACCTGAGACTACAGATGCCCTTGAAGGACGTCCTCAACCAGCTCTGGGCCTGGAGGGCCCGGAAGCAGACCACCATGGGCTCTGCATGGGCAGCAGCAGTCTGGGCTACAGGTGGTGGCAAGTGCAATGGGGAAGTGACAGTGGTGGCAGCAGGAATGCTGTCATCTTGAGAGAGGACAGCAACTCCCTGCTCGACCAACACACTGGCACTCCCACGGGGCAGCACCTCAGCATCCGGAGCAATCTGCTGGAGCACAGATTGCTGGCCTGCTGTGGCGTGGTGAGAGCCCCAGGGAAATGTGTCCGAACCAGCAACAATGGCAGCAGTCAGTGCTTGCGTGACCTCAATGAGACCAGTCTGAGATTGGATCATGGCAGCCAGTGACTGAATTGCAGCACTAAGCATTAGCGTGGCATCCGCCTGTGCTATAGCAAAGTGCTCCACGCTCCTTGCCAGTCCTATAAAAAGTGAGTCTGGGGAATTAATAATGGAAAATAAGGAGATGGCAGTTGAATTGAACCGGTATTTTGCATCGGTCTTCACAATAGAGGATACAAGTAATATCTCAGAAATAGCTGTAAATCAGGAAATGGAAGGGAGGGAGGAACTCAAGAAAATTATAATCACCAGGGAAGTGGTACTGAGCAAATTGTTGAAGCTGCGGGCTGATAAGTCCCCGGGTCCTGATGGACTTCATCCTAGGGTCTTAAAAGAAGTGGCTAGTGAGATAGTTGATGCGTTGGTTTTAATTTTCCAAAATTCCCTAGATTCGGGGAAGGTTCCATTAGATTGGAAAATAGCGAATGTAACTCCTTTATTCAAAAAGGTTGGGAGACAGAAAGCAGGAAACTACAGGCCAGTTAGCTTAACATCTGCCATAGGGAAGATGTTAGAAGCTATTATTAAAGATGTTTCAGCAGGGCATTTAGAAAAGTTCAAAGTAATCAGGCAGAGTCAACATGGTTTTGTGCAAGGGAAATCATGTTTAACCAATTTATTGGAGTTCTTTGAGGAAGTAACATGTGCTGTAGATAAAGGGGAACCAGTGGATGTACTGTACTTAGATTTCCAGAAGGCATTTGATAAGGTGCCACATCAAAGGTTATTGCAGAAAATAAAAGCTCATGGTGTAGGGGGTAACTTTGGCATGGATAGAAGATTGGCTAGCTAACAGGAAACAGAGAGTAGGCATAAATGGGTAATTTTCTGATTGGCAAGATGTAACGAGTGGTGTGCTACAGGGATCAGTGCTGGGGCCTCAACTTTTTACAATTTATATAAATGACTAGGATGAAGGGACCGAAGGTATAGTTGCTAAATTTGCTGATGACACAAAGATAGGTAGGAAAGTAAATTGTGAAGAGGACATAAGGAGGCTACAAAGGCCTATAGATAGGTTAAGTGAGTGGGCAAAGATCTGGCAAATGGAGTATAATGTGGGAAAATGTGAAGTTGTCCATTTTGGCAGGAAGAATAAAAAAGAAGCATATTATCTAAATGGTGAGAGATTGCAGAGCTCTGAGATGCAGAGGGATCTGGGTGTCCTGGTGCATGAATCGCAAAAGATTACTATGCAGGTACAGCAAGTAATTAGGAAAGCTAATAGAATGTTATCATTTATTGCGAGGGGAATTGAATACAAAAGTTGGGAGGTTATGCTTCAGTTATACAGGGCATGGGTGAGACCACATCTGGAGTACTGTGTACAGTATTGGTCTCCTTATTTAAGGAAGGATGTAAATGCATTGGAAGCAGTTCAGAGAAGGTTTACTAGACTAATACCTGGAATGGGCGGGTTGTCTTGAGGAAAGGTTGGACAGGCTAGGCTTGTATCCACTGGAGTTTAGAAGAGTAAGGGGTGACTTGATTGAAACATATAAGATCCTGAGGGGTCTGGACAGGGTGGATGTGGAGAGGATGTTTCCTCTTGTGGGAGAATCTAGAACTAGGGGTCACTGTTTTAAAAATAACGGGTCGCCCATTTAGACAGAGATGAGGAGAATTTTTTTTTCAGAGGGTCATGAGTCTTTGGAACTCTCTTCCTCAGAGGGCAGTGGAAGCAGAGTCTTTGAATAATTTTAAGGCAGAGGTAGATAGATTCTTGGTAAGCAAGGGGGTGAAAAGTTATCAGGGGTAGGCGGGAATGTGGAGTAATCGGATCAGCCATGATCTTATTGAATGGCGGAGCAGGCTTGAAGGGCCGAGTGGCCTACTCCTGCTCCTAATTCGTATGTTCGTATCAATGCAATGGGGCACCCTTCCCACTGCACCCATGAGCTGAGTGTGCATGTCCACCACCTGGGTGTTCATTTCAGCGATGAGCCGCTCCTCCTCTGCGTCCAGTGCAGCAGGACTCGCTGGCATACTCTCCCTCCGGGGAGAAGGCCCCCGAGCTTCCCTAGCCACATCGCGTTGCTGCAGCCTGCTGGGTCCCGGAGCTTCACCATCATCAGACCCTTCTCCCCTGCTCCCCTCCAGGGAAGACATGGTCCCAGTGTGGGCATGGGCTTCCTCGGGAGAGGGTGGTGCTAATGCGCCAGCTTCCTCTTCCTCCTCCTGCTCCTTGCCTGTGGCTTTGCTCCCACTGGCAGCTTCAGGGCCCGTCTCCTCAGCTGGAGAATCACCATCTGAAACCAGGGAGATACAAGAGTGGCTTTAGTGTGAGGACAGGGGGGCAGTAAGGGAGGAAGGAGTGCAGCGATTTAATAAGTTGGATTGAAAGTGTCAAAGGCTGGTGTTGTGAGGGACAAGTGATCTGAGAGAGGAGAAAAAGGTGATGACCATTGCCATTGCTGTCCCGAACGGGGTCGGCCTCTCCAGGGGCGACGGGACCGATCACCCGGTTTGCCACAATCCTGTGGATTCACGCCTCAAGATCGCTGATTGTTTGCAGCTGAGGCCACCCTCCACCTGTCCGTTGGTGCTGTCTCCTATTATAAGATAGCTTAACCTGCAAGAAAAAGGACGGCACCTGAGTAAATATACAGCCATGGTCTTGCCTGACGTGCCTCCCATAATTGAATAGCCCTTAATGTTTGCAAGGTGTGGAATGTGCATGTGTGTTTCATGAGAGGGCCATAGGTGTTGGATGAGTGTTGGGCATTGGGGTTTTAAGACCCGCTAGCCATAGAGTGAGGTTGAAATGGAGGGATGGAGAGGTATTGAAAAAAGCCACTCACCCTGACGACCCGAGTGAGGTCGTTGAACTTTTTGCGACATTGAGTATGGGTCCTGGTCACCATGCTCCTGGAGGAGACGTGCTGAGCCACCTCCCTCCACACTCTTCTGTAGTCGCGCGGCAAAGGCCTCCTGCCACTTTCGGGGAAGAGTATAGATCTTCTGCGCTCCACCGCGCCAACCAGAGCCCCCAAGGCCCGCTCGCTGAAGTGCTGAGCTCATTCTCTCACCCTCTCCATAGTCGTTGGCTGGAAAATGTAATCACAGGGGTCTCCAGGTCGAGATTCAAGGCTCCAATGAGTAGGGTGTGGCTGGAGAACAAGATTGACCTTCCCCTTTAAGAACTGACCGGCGTCAGTGTGTCTGTGTTCCATCACTAACTGACATCGCCTGCGCTGCACCCGTGCTCTGAGTTAGCGCCTCGCTCCTCTGTGTTAGCGCCTTAAGAGAGGTGTGTAGCACCTGATTTAGCGCTCTAATCAACTCCAGGGGCGATGGAAGCCAAGTTTGCAGTCGGAGGCGATAATTAGCACCAGGCACTAAACTTTGCGCCCGGCCGATAATTGCACCCCAAACGGGGCGATACCGAATTTCTCCCCCTTACTGTCTGCCCGCCCATAACTACACAGTGTCACTCCCCTCTTTCCCTTCGCATGCTGGCACAGTGTTCAACCCAGCGCTGCTCATGGGCTCTCCTCTCTCTCTGCCCACCCCCTACTTAAGTCGCCCTGTTGCCCCCAGAGTCAGCCCTTCCCCGTTGCCTAACCGAGTGCCATATTGCTCCCAGGGTCAGTGCTGCCCCCTTGCCACCATGGCTCCCACTGAATCCTGTTGCTGCTATAGTAAAGGCAGATATGATTGAATGCGGTTATATATAATGTGGGCAGATTCAATCATTTCCACTTTTATTATGGCAGCAACACGATTCAATAGGAGCTGTGTTGGGACTTGGGTAGGACATTTCTGACTCTGGAAGCCCAAACGGGATTAGGGTAGGTGGCAGATGGAAACGGATTCTGATATTCCTGACAGTCGGTGGACATACAGTGCTCCTGTTTCCAGCTCACCTGATGTAAGCATGCACTTGTCAACAAAAATCTAAAGTGGATATGTGTCCTATACCTGATAAAACTTTGCACTGCACCCTCAGATGTAACTGTTGTCCCAGTTTTGATAGTAAATCCTATGGCCCTGGGCTGACCATAAAGTTCCAAAAATAGCTACCCGTACCAGGGTAACCTTATTACTGGTACGATAGCAAAATACTGCAGATGCTGGAAATCCGAAATAACAACAGAAAATGCTGGAAAAACTCAGCAGGCCAGGCAACATCCATGGAGAGAAATTAGAGTCGACTGCCTCATTTTTCATTACTGCCTGGCTACTGTTTAGAGATTGGGGCCTAGAAATTGACCTGAGGTGCCCAAGCGGCGCAAAGTTCGCCTGGGCGCTGGAATTTGCGCCGCGATTGCCGCAAATTTAGTTGAAGTGCCCCTAGAGGGAGACGGGGCGCGGCTTGAGGCGCTCCGCGTCCCTCTTAGGGCGCTGAAAGTGAATTTCGCAGCGCTACGTGCCACAGCGCCACATGCTGCGGCACAGCATGCTGCGGTACTGCAGGCCTTCCTCCCACTGTTAAGGGGGAGGGGCCTGCAACAGCGCGAGCCCCGATCGCGAGTGCCGGCAAAAGAGCCCGGCACCAAGGAGAAGTGCCGGACTGTCAGGAAACAGCGGCAATGCCGCGGGGTGGGGGGGAACAGGAGGCCGGGGGCGGAGGTGCTGGCAGGCGGCCGCCGAAAAAGCGGCCGCCCCGTACCTCCACCTTAACTTGCGCCTCTGCCGGTGCAGCAAGGCCCCGTGAACTGGGCGCGCGTAGCGAACGGCGCTACAGCGGCGTTCGCTACCAAATATCGCGATCGGGGCACGAATGGGGCGCTGCGCACACCGATGACGTCATCGGTGGCGGCGCAGCGCAAAAGGCTAACACCACCATTAGCGCCCCTGCTGAATATCGCGGGAGGCGCAGCCAGTGGCGCTACAGCCACTGACTGCCTCTTTAGGCGCTAACAGGTGGTGCTACTCACCCAATTTTTCCCCCTGGGAGTCATCTGCTCTCTGGCTGACTGTGTGTACTCTGCACCAAAGCAGTGTTGTCACTACTTGTATACGGGTTGGTAGGAATTGGCTGCACCCTGATTGACAGCAATTACGTTGTTCTGTACAAATAAACAAAGGCTCCAGTTTTATGTGACCCATTTGAAGACCTTTACAAATCGGCCTCTTTTAACAATGGGCTAGTGATGTTGTTATGTTGTGTTGGTAACTCGGTTTCAATGCCAACATCATCAGGTATGTGAATTTGTTCAGGAGACAGCATTCCCAACACTAAGTACTGAGCTCTGATCTTGGCATCTACTAGTTTGAGTATTCTGTGTGGAATAAATAGGCAAAGGTGTTTGTAAGAGGTGGGCTAGCTGTCCTCTTTTCTTAATTTTGTCACAGTTATGGCCTTACTGTTCAAACATATTTATCGTGTTCTAGTGTTGGTTTAGGAGGGAGATATTTAACTGGAAGAACGATTGAGGTATTTAGGCCGGTGGGTGGGGCAAGTCCTGTTCTTTTCTTGTTGGTGCAGTTTGTGTTGTCTTTGTGCTTGCTAATCACTGCTGTCAAAATTAGTTTGAGTACAATTTAAATGGCAATGCTGAACTTGAATGTATATAGATATCTGACTGGGGGTGGGAGGTGGGGTAGATATGATAATTGTGACTCAGTAAGATCCCAATATGCAAAGTTCACCAGTATTAAAGTAACTGGCAGTAAGTATATTTTGCAAGTTAAAAAGCAAAATACAATACTTTGAAGTGTTTGCAAAGCAGTTTTGTACAAAGCATCAGCCAGGCTAGCACTTTGTTCAAGGCATTTCTAAAAACATTCAGAATTACAGATTTAAAACTGTTAAGAAAATCAAGTGTCCAAGGAATTGGAGATTTACTCAAAGGTCTAAGAGATGTGTTGTATATCATGCAGAAACCACTGCTGACTCCAGAAGTTGGTTGACTGGTTAGCCAGGTTTATTGATGAGACAATGTAACCACCTTTACTTGTGATATTATGGCCCCCGACCAGAAAAATATTAAGGTTTGTACGAGGTGCCATCTGTATGACTTTAGCATAACTGTATCTTATATTGGGTCCTGCCTTCAATTTGACCGATTTAAGACTGCATTAATTAGGATGGCATTCCTGTTCTCAGCCTCGAGAACAGCACATTGCAGCAATCCAAACTCGCTATCGTCGCTAGGATTACACAGCCAATGGCATGCCTGGGTTAGTTCCATTCTACAATTGTAATAGTTCTGCATTTGTTTCATTTCTAGGATCTAATTTGATGAAATGCTTAAATGGTTGCAGCCGGACTGGTGACTCTGTTAAATGAGTTCACCCAGTGGATGGACAGCAACACAATGTCAGACTGGACAACGATCGCTGGACAGTCTCGTGACTTAACACGCAGATCAGTCAGAACCATTGTGGTTAGTGAATACTCAGCATTGTCTACAAATTTTGATTTTCTTTTCCCTTCAATAAAATCAATTTATTTTTAATACCAAAGGCTTTAAATTCATGGTATTTCTGTTTCAGTATTGAACATTCTGAAACCTTCTATTGCTCACACTTGGTAAGAACGAAGTTGTTGCAGTTTGTACAGACGTCAACCCCTTGGTGATTACCCCATTATGACAAAACAGATGGAGGTGATCAACTTGTCGTTCCTGACAGATAAAGAGAAGGAAGCCATCATGAAAGTTCTCATCCGAGATGAGGAGGTGCAGACATCTGAGGAAAAGCGAATAAGGTAATGAGGGGAGAGAAGGTGTTGGAATAAAATTACTGATGTGATTGTTTCTAAATCCCTCCATTTGTGATACCACATCAAGGGTCATTCTGGACAAAATTTCTGCTCCCAGGCAACGTCCAACCAGCGGTTTTAAACCATAAGGACAGTAAGTACGGAAGACTGACAAACAGCAATAATTTCAGATATCTCCCTTGACAACACTTATGACAAAATGCTTTTATGGCAAAAAGGTACTTTTCTCATAACTGCATCAACATAAGAGTGAATTGTAGATGTACAGCCAGGCAGCAGGGCCAATGGTACAGGGTTACCTGCTCCTTGTACTTAGATCACAGGTTCCCAATTTTTTTTTGCTGGACCCCACTTTGGAGATTCATGTTTAATGTGCTCATCCCTCTGTTTAAGAAACAGTGGAGGTGATATTAGTTCTCGTCAGTAGTGCGAAACAGGCAATGACAAATTGGCAGCCCATTTTACACAATTTTCTTTTCCAAAAATCAAGCACCGAAACACTATATAAGCCTGTTTTGCACCACTGGCAAAGACCAATTTCACCACCTCCAATATTTTTTACACAGAACAAGAAGATTTTATTCTCTCAGCTAACATAATATAATGCTTAAGACAGAAAGCACAGTGCCAGTTTGAAACAGCTGAATAAACTTGAACATAAAAGGAACACTTGACGACTCACCCGTATATCGGTGAGTAGGATGAGCCTGTTTGTTAGTGCAATCTCGGTTTGATTTTGGAGAGGTTCATACGCAAATCAGTCTCTAAATTGAAGTTGCTGCTATATTTTTTTTTGATGTAAAATAAGTGAAGAAAATCCCATTTCACATGGATACGCTGGCTCAATGTGAACATTTATTTCTGCCGTTCTTCTGGACAACTCAGCAATCTCTTTGAATTAAGAGGCAGCACTGACCAAGAGGCATGACTTTAACATTGTCTCTCAAAACAGAGTCACCAGCACCGTTGATGAAATTCTCTTTTAGACTCATGGTAGTCTTGGCTTTTGCTACAAAGTCCTCTGAAAATGGATTTTGAACCCAGGTGAAATCCTGCAATTCATTTGCCTCTCTTTCAGGAAAATATTTGTTGAATTTTGTGCAAAGCTGAGACAATCAGAGCTGCTTCTGATCACTGTGCACCAGAAGCAGCTCTGATTGGTCCAACTTCCACTTTTAGAAATCAGTGGGAATTCACGCATCCCGTGCTGTGCTGAGATTGCCCTTTGCAAGGCTGCATCACTGTAAACTTTTTCTTTGAATTTAAACTTAAACTTTAAAAATTAAAGAAATTCAGACTTTTGATGCATCACCTCTGGCTATTGGAGATTGCATCGGTGGCTCTTCTTCTCGACCAACCTGTCCTCCTCAACCCACCACCAGCCCTGATATCCTTGCTGAGCCCCTCAGTTTGCAAACCTCTGACTGAGATGATACTGCTGTTATAGGTGCTAGCAGAAGGTATGTATGAGATGTGTATGATTTTGCCCTTCTTGCTCTGTGAATATAGGTTAATTGTTAATTGCGTCCCTACAGAGACCTCATGATCCCGCCTGCCATTCCATTCTGCTTTAGTGCTGTGGTTCTATTAATGAGAATTGCAGCAGTTCAAAAATACCCATCACCATCTCCTAAGGGCAATTAGGGATGGACAGTAAGTGCAGCCTTGAGAGTGTCATCCACATCCGGAGAGCAAATTCTTTTAAAAAGGTGCAATTAGGTTGGTGCGACTGTTGTCCTTAATAGGAGCTAATAATGTAATTGATGTCATCTTTCAGTGCAAGTCTCCTTTTGAATGGATGCAGATTAGGGTTTGTGCTGACGATGTCCCATAATCACACAGTGTCTTGGCTTCTCTTTTTTTAAGAAAGTTGAAGAATGAGCTGCTGGAAATTCGGCGTAAGGGAGCAAAACGTGGCAGTCAGGACTACAGTGACAAGACTTGTGCACGATGCCAGCAGACACTGGGCCGCATTGTCAAGAGTGGAAATGTGTGCAAGCAGTGTAACCACCTGGTGTGTAAGGAATGTGGCGTTAGCGGTGTGGATGGAAGATGGAAATGCACTGTGTGCATCAAGGAGTCGTGAGTGTGACTTTTACTTATTCGTATTTTGTTTGAAGGAAGAAAAGCCCGGGGGAGAACATTTTTGCATACAGCATACCAGCCTGGTACAGTACTATGTTTTACTGAGGTGAGCAACACTGGATCAGCTCTATGTCAGACCTAAGTCAGGGCTCTCAGTGCAATGAATGGAACCACTCCTAGATCCATGAGATTCCAGAGTATGCCACAAGAGATGCCTGGAAGAAAGAAGATCCAAGATGACGGGTTCACATTGGATTACGTAGTTTGCTGTTTTTCTAAAAACATCAAAGAGTATTTTTCAAATTAGTCATTGGGGGAGTACTTGGATGAAAAATAGGTCACAAACATCTTGCACCAAAAATGCAGGAAAATCAACAAGATTGAACTCGGGTTAATCTGGCTGACACTAAAACTTCAGGGCCATTCTATTATTCTAAACGGAGAATGCCATGATAGTGAGATGTATGAAGAAATTCAGATACACAAGATCCAGGGTCCTTTGTCAAAGCCCTAGTGTTGGAACATGATGGACATTTGAGGGCCGATTTTATGAAATCACACTCCTCGTAGGGAACCTTAACCACTGGGAGTGCTTACTGAGAAATCATGGGGAGTATGCAGGCCAAGAACGTGCATTCATAAATTTAGTCCAAAGATGTAGACACTAAGGTGGAAGACCTGCTCAGCATTGATAATAATCTACGTATCTTTGACAAGTGGTAGGAAAAAGAATGAGGTCCATGTCTCGGCCTGCTTGGAGTATATTGACCCTTGATAGTTGTTTTGTCCTGAGGAATTTCCTTCATGAAATCCATCACTTACTCCTAATTCCAAAGGCATTGAGGGATAGGGCACTGGTTGACTGTGTTGTGTTCCGTTGACTGTGGAGGCCTCCCTCCTAGAATACCAACCCCATGGCATTTCTAAAAGCTTTTGCAGAATCCCTCTTCCTCAAATGTGACTTTTGAATGATGTGCCTGTGTCTTTCAATTGATTTGCATGACTCTGATTGCTGACAAAACTGATTGCAAACTATTATCATGTCATCCAGCAGCCATTTTAAGCAAGGCTCTGGGAAGAGACTTAATTGGATTGCCCAATGTCAACATGATCTAAGCATGCTATACCTTAGAGAAAGTAAATTTTGGATCTGAAACAGGGAATTGATGTTCGAGATTAATCCAATACCAGTAAGAATTACTTCAATTTCAAAAGTGCAGTCCAGATTAAATCTTCAACACAAACCTTCATAGTTAAAAGACCAAGGAAGTGAAATTCCACAGTTACTATAATCCTATGTTCTTCACCAGAACGCTAAAGAAACAGACTGGAGATTGGTTCTTTGAATACCGAGCAAAACGGCACAGCATGGATTTTGGTAGCGATATAATCAGAGCATCATTGAAGAGGAAATATGGCCGTAAGTGCAAGAGATCTGCATATTTTCAGTGCCTAGTGTGTGTGTATACTCACTGAGGTATAGGATAATATGCAAGCTTGGCGTCCTATTTGACCCCAAGAGGAGCTTCTGATCCCATAGCCGCTTCCATCACCCAGAGCACCTACTTCCACCTCCGTAACATTGCATGTCACCACCACTGCCTCGGCTCATCTGCTGCTGAAACCCTCATTCATGCTTTTGTTATCTCTAGACTCGACTAGAACATAAGAACATAAGATGTAGGAGCAGGAGTAGGTCATTTTGCCCCTCGAGCCTGCTCCGCCATTCAATAAGATCATGGCTGATCTGATCTTGGCCTCAACTCCACTTCCCTGCCCGCTCCCCATAACCCTTGACTCCCTTACCATTCAAAAATCTGTCTATCTCCACCTTAAATATATTCAATGGCCCAGCCTCCACAGCTCTCTGGGGAAGAGAATTCCAAAGATTCACAACACTATGAGGGAAGAAATTCCTCCTCATTTCCGATTTAAAAGGGTTTCCCCTTGTTCTGAAATTATGCCCCCTAGTTCTAGATTCCCCCACGAGGGGAAACATCCTCTCTGCATCTACCCTGCCAAGTCCCTTCAGAATCTTATATGTTTCAATAAGATCCCCTCTCATTCTTCTAAACTCCAATGAGTATAGGCCCAACCTGCTCAGCCTTTCTTCATACGACAACCCCTTCATCTCCGGAATCAACCTCGTGAACCTTCTCTGAACTGCCTCCAATGCAAGTATATCCTTCCTTAAATAAGGAGACCAAAACTGTACACAGTACTCTAGGTGTGGTCTCACCAAACGCCCTGTACAGTTGTAACAGGACTTCCCTACTTTTATACTCCATTCCCTTTGCAATAAAGGCCAACATTCCATTTGCCTTCCTAATTACTTGCTGTACCTGCATGCTAACTTTTTGTGATTCATGTACAAGGACCCCCAGATCCCTCTGTACCTCAGCATTTTGTAATCTCCCCTCATTTAAATAATAATTTGCTTTTTTATTTTTCCTACCAAAGTGGATAACCTCGCATTTACCCACATTATACTCCATCTGCCAGATTTTTGCCCACTCACTTAGCCCTTCTATATCCCTTTGGAGATTCATTGCGTCCTCCACACAATTTGCTTTCCCACCTATTTTTGTATCATCAGCAAATTTGGCTACATTACGCTCGGTCCCTTCATCCAAGTCATTAATATAGATTGTAAATAGTTGAGGCCCCAGCACTGATCCCTACGGCACCCCACTAGTTACAGTTTGTCAACCTGAAAATGACCCATTTATCCCGACTCTCTGTTTTCTGTTAGTTAGCCATTCCACTATCCATCCATGCTAATATATTACCCCCAACCCCGTGAGCTCTTATCTTGTGCAGTAACCTTTTATGTGGCACTTTATCGAATACCTTCTGGAAATCCAAATACACGACATCTACTGGTTCCCCTTTATCCACCCTGCTCGTTGCATCCTCAAAGAACTCCAGCAAATTTGTCAAACATGATTTCCCTTTCATAAAACCATGCTGACTCTGCTTGACTATATTATGATTTTCTAAATGTCCTGCTATCACTTCCTTAATGATGGACTCCAGCATTTTCCCAATGATAGATGTTAGGCTAATTGGTCTATGGTTGCCTGCTTTCTGTCTCCCTCCTTTCTTAAATAGGGGCGTTACATTTGCGGTTTTCCAGTCCGCTCGGACCTCTCCAAAATCCAGGGAATTTTGGTAGATTACAACTAATGCATCCACTATCTCTGCAGCCACCTCTTTTAAGACCCTAGGATGCAGGCCATTGGGTCCGGGGGACTTGTCCACCTTTAGTCCCATTAGTTTGCCTAGTACTTTTTCTCTAGTGATAGTGATTGTTTTAAGTTCCCCACCCCAATAGCCCATTGATTATCTATTATTGGGATGCTTTTAGAGTCTTCTACCGTGAAGACCGATACAAAATATTTGTTCAAAGTCTCCACCATTTCTCTGTTTCCCACTATTAATTCCCCAGACTCATCCTCTAGGGGACCAATGTTTACTTTAGCTATTCTCTTCCTTTTTATATATCTGTAGAAGCTCTTACTGTCTTTCTATTTTTCTTGCTATCTTCCCTCTATCATTTTTTTAGTTGTCCTTTGCTGGTTTTTAAAAATGTCCCCGTCCTCTGGCCTTCCACTATTCTTCGCAACATTGTATGCCTTTGTTTTCAATTTGATACCATCCTTTACTTCCTTAGTTAGCCATGGATGGTTCACCCTTGGAGTATTTCTTTCTCACTGGAATATATCTTTGCTGAGATTTATGAAATATCTCCTTAACTGTTTGCCACTGCTTTGCTACAGTCTTACCCTGTAATATATTTTCCCAGGCAACTTTAACCAAGTCTGCCTTCATTCCTTTGTAATTACCTTTATTTTAGTTCGGGACACTAGTTTGAGACCTAGCTTTCGCACCCTCAAACTGAATTTGAAATTCTACCATGTTGTGATCCCTCTTCCCAAGAGGATTCTTCACTTCGAGATCGTTAATTAATCTAGCCTCGTTACACACTACCAGATCTAAAATAGTTTGGAATTGGTTCCACAATGTATTGTTCCAAGAAACCATCCCGCATACACTCCAAGAACTCTTCCTCAAGCCTACCTTTGCCAATTTGCATTGTCCAATTAATATGAAGATTAAAATCTCCCATGATTATAGCCATACCTTTCTTACAAGCCTCTATTATTTCTTGATTTATACTCTGTCCTACAGTGTGGCTACTGTTTGGGGTCCTGTAGACCACTCCCACCAGTGACTTCTTACCCTTATTATTTCTTATCTCCACCCAAACTGGTTGTACGTCTTGATCTTCTGCACTGATCTCATCCCTTATTAACAGAGCTACACCACCTCCTTTTCCTTTTTGCCTATCCTTATGAAATGGCAAATACCCCTGAATATTCAGTTCCCAGCCTTGGTCACCTTGCAACCACGTCTCTGTAATGGCTGTCAGATCATACCCATTTATTTCTATTTGATAACTCATCTATTTTGTTATGAATGCTGCGTGCATTCAGATATAGAGCTTTTAAACTTGTCTTTTTACCATTTTTCCCTACTCTGACCCCTCTTATGTGTATATGCTCTGTCCCTTCCAGTCACACTCTGGTTATCATTACCCTTATCGCTACCCTGCACTTTTGCCTTCTCATTTTTCTTTGACTTTTTAAATTTTGGCTTAGCGGATCCCTCCCCCGCACTATTTAGTTTAAAGCCCCCCTCCCCCGCACTATTTAGTTTAAAGCCCCCCTCCCCCGCACTATTTAGTTTGAAGCCCCCTCCCCTGCACTATTTAGTTTGAAGCCCCCCTCCCCTGCACTATTTAGTTTAAAGCCCCCCTCCCCTGCACTATTTAGTTTAAAGCCCTATCTAAAGACTATTCCAATGCTCTCCTGGCTAGCCTCCCATCTTGCACCCTCCGTAAACTTGAGCTCACCCAAAACTCTGTTGCCCATATCCTAACTCGCACCAAATCCCATTCACCCATCAGCCCTGTGATCACTGACCTACATTGGCTCCCGGTCCGGCAACACTTCGATTTTAAAATTCTCATCTGTGTGTTCAAATCCCTCCATGGCCTCTCCTCTCCCTATCTCTGTAACCTCCTCCAACCCTCCAACCCTCAGATTGCTACGCTCCTCCAATTCTGGCCTCTTCTGCATCCTCAATTTTAATTTCTCCACGGCGGCCGTGCCTTCACCTACCGAGGCCCTAAGCTCTGGAATTTCCTCCCGAAACCTCTCTGCCTCTCCACCTCCTTTAAGATGTTCCTTAAAACCTACCTCTTTGACCAAGCTTTGACCTGTCCTAATATCTGCTTATGTGACTCGGTGTCAAATTTTGTTTGACAATGCCCCTGTGAAGCGCCTTGGGACGTTGTACTATGTTAAAGACACTATATAAATGCAAGTTGTTGTTTTGTTGCTGATGAAAGGGTGTTTTTCAATCTGTACACAGTAATTTAACATCGGGCTCTCTCAACTCTTCTCTTACTGTGCAGTGAATAAGCGAGAGACAGCGGCACAGGCATTGCTACAGAAGGCAATGGCCAATGAGGCTAAAGCAAAGGTGAGGCAGAAGACATCGCCAGATGGAAACAGGGTTTCTAGGTGAGTGTGATCACATAGCACCACAGCGGAGATTTATTTTTGCACCATTAATTTTGTTTTTCTGCCACTGACCTGTATATATTGTATATTTTAGTTTAATTGTTTTGTTTCTTTTTGTTGTTAAGAAACCAAAGTAAAGGGGCAAAGGCTATAATACAGGACACCAACAAGATTAGTCATAGAAAAAGAGCAGATGAGGTAAATTGGGAACTAGTGATTAGAATGAGTTTGTTTTAAAACCTGAAGGTTGTAGGAGGAAGAAAAAAACTGACGAAGGTAGAGAATTTACAGTTTTGAAATTCCAGAAAAGAATCAATTAGATTTGGCAATTAAACAATGGGGTCGATTTTGTCGAACCTGTCGGGAAGAAGGCGGGACTTCCCCTTTCGGGTTTCTGACCCACCTACTTCGACGTCCGGCCAATCCGCGCGATTTTCCCTTGATTGACCTTGTTGAGCCCACCCAGCGGGCTCAGCAGGCCAATTAAGGGCCACCAGGCAACAGGTGACGTCACAGACTGAAATTTCATCTGTCAAGATTTCTGACAGATGAAATATCAGTGTTTTACAGCTGTTTGAAGCTGTCAAACACTGACAGTCTGATTTCTAAGATGAGTCCTTCTGCGCAGACTCATTTAGAAATCTCAGCAGCACTAAAAGCTGAAGACTGTCACATATGACAGATCGCAGCCGTTCAGCTTTCAGTTCCGGCTGAGTGCTGCGCTCCCGATGGCTACAGGAAGAAAGGCTGTGAAGGTAAGTAAAAGTTCTTTACACACTTTAGACACACCAAACATACTTACCTTTACACTCATGCACCCATCACTCACCTGAGCACCGACATCGTGACCCCTCCAACTCCTTCAACCCGACGGCCCGCCTGCTCTAACCTGGCGTGGTTTGGAGCCGTCGGGAAACCCACACGAAACCCCTCAAAATAGGGATTAGGCTAAAAACTACCTGTTAACAGGCAGTTAATTGGCACTAATCCCTTCCCACCTGGTTTCGGCGGGTCCCAGTGCAGGGCAGGTACCCGCCGCCCCTGAAACTTACGTGGGGCGGGGTTTTGGGCGGGATGGTGTCGGGACCCCCAAAGTCGGGATTTCCCCCCCACACACGCCTGAAACCCCACCTGATGGCTCCCCGAAAATCTTGCCCAATGAGTCTTCATTCCAATACAGAAGGAAAGTGGATGAATATATAGAACAATGGGGGAGAAATTCGGTTGGTTGCGCCACCCATTAGCGCCTAAAGAGGCCGAGAAGTGGGGCGGTAACCAACTAGCGCCCGGGCGCAGCGAACCCTGCGCCTCTTCCCATATTGAGCGGACATTTTGCGCCGGCGCTAAATCTTAGCGCCCGCTCACTGGCGCAGGCAGATCATGACGTCATTTCAGTGTGCAACGCCTTTTGGGCACCCCGGACCGGAAATTCAGTGGCGCGCCCCTCCGTTCCGCCTGGCGCTAATAAGGACAGCTTACCTGGAACGTTCCCCAGTCGCTGTCGGGCTGGGGGGGCGTTCTTTAAAGGCGACTGCTGTGGTATAAAAGCGGCAGCCATTTTTGGAGCACAGCTTCTTCGAGAGTTACAGAGAGTTGCTGAGCTGCACACTGAGAGCCATTTCACCACTGAGCCAGCGCTGGCAGAAGAACTTCAGCCTTCTGACCATCACCTTGCTGTTGGTGAGCATTTCAAACGGGGAAACTTTCTGTGCGCACTTATTATGGGGGCTGCATTGGAGGGGAACGTCCTGCTGCTGAATCATCTGGAAAGGGCACAGAGATGCAGGGAGAGAGGGGCAGGCATGGCCAGACGGAGGAGGGCCAACAGACGTCGCCACACCAGACCTTATGCTGGCAGGGTTTTCCGACAGCAGTTTTCCTACATGAACATGTCGGAGGAGCAGTGTATCAGAAGGCTGCGCTTTAGAAAGGAGGTGGTGACTGAGCTGTGCCACCTGCTTCAGCCAGATCTGCAGCCTCAGATAAGGTGCAGGACATCTCTGTCGGTGGCTGTGAAGATGACTGTTGCCCTAAACTTCGACGCAAGCAGCTCCTTTCAGGCCGCAACTGGGGACATAGCCAACATCTCGCAGTTTGCAGTGCATTGCTGCATCCGTCAAGTGACTGATGCCCTGTTTAAAAGGAGGTGGCAGTACATCTCCTTCCCAATGACCCCAGACAAGGAGCGCGCAGAGGGCTTTGCAGCAATAGTGGACTTCCCCATGGTGCAGGGCGCCATTGACTGCACGCACGTGGCTTTGCGGGCGCCTGTATTGAATCCGGAGGAGTTCCGCAACCGAAAGGGGTTCCATTCCTTGAATGTCCAGCTGGTCTGTGACCACCGACAGCTGATCCTCGCAGTGAATGCGCAGTTCCCAGGCAGCAGACACGACGCCTTCATCCTGCGCCAGACTTCTGTTGCAGACCTTTTTCGAGGCCCCGGCTCACCCAGGAGGCTGGCTTCTCGGGGACAAGGGCTATCCTCTGTGCAGCCATGAGCTCAGTGTGCCTCAGCCCAGCCTGGGCGCTCATTTCTGCGAGGGCTAACAACTCTTCTGCGCTCTGTGCAGCAGCACTCGCGGCCTGACTCACCCTCCGGGGAGACGGCCCCCAATCTTCCCTACCCCCCTTGCGTTGCTGCAGCCCGCTGGTTCCTGGAACTGGTTCCTCCTCGGAGCATTCCCCCCCCCCGCTCCCCTCCAGGGAAGTAGTCTCCCCAGTCTGCAGAGGGGCTGGCTCGCCTGAGGGTAGTAGGGATGGTCCGGCTTCCTCCTGCTCGTTGCCTCCAGAGTCAGTGGCAGTGGCAGCTTGAGGGCCCGGCTCCCGAGCTGGTGATGCAGCATCTGAAAGCAGGGAGGTTGAAGAGTGGCTTTAGCGAAAGGACAGGGTGGCAGCAAGGGATGCATGAGTGCTGCAATGCACTGCCTTGGGTCCAAAGTGAAAAAGCATGCTGGTGGGGGGAACAAGTGGAAGGAGAGAGCTCAAAAAGGTGATGACCTTACCATCGCTGTGCACAATGGGGTCGGCAGCTCCAGAGGTGACAGGACCACTCATCCGGCTTCCAACAATTTGGTGGACTCGCTCCTCGAGGTCTGTGAGGGTCTGCAGGTGAGGCCGGCCTCCTCCGGTACGAAGCTGCTCCCTACGGTTCCTGGCCAGCTTGGCCTGCAGGAGAAAGGACGGGAAGTGATGAAACATGCTGCCCTGAGCTGACATTACATGCCCCCCATGGTAGAATAGCTCTTACATTATGCACTGAGCTGAATGTGCATGTGTGTTTCCAGAAAGGACCATGGGTGCTGGCTGGCAGATGGCCATTGGGGCTTTGCGCACCCTCTGGCCATAAAGTGAGGTGCAGGTGAAGGGATGAAGATGAATGTGTAAAAGGCACTCACCCTGACGACCCGAGTGAGGTCGTTGAACTGCTTCCTGCATTGCACAGGAATCCTGGGCACCATGCTGCTGGAGGTGACTCTTTGGGAAACATCCCTCCAGGCTCTGCGGTATTCGCTCTGATGAGGCCTCCTGCCATTCTCAGGGTACAGCACAGCTCGCCAGTGCTCCACTGCGCCAACCAGATCATCCAATGCCCCATCACTAAAGCGCTCCGCTCTCTGCCTGACCCTCTCCATGTCTTGGAAGTTTTGAATGCCACAGGTAGGTCACCGCCGATTTTGAGGCCTACAAGGCGTAGAGTGTGGCTGCTGATGTTATCTGACCTGTCCCTTTAAGAGCTGGCCGGTGCCAGCGTGTCTCGGGGAAATCGATTATTGACAGCACCTGCGCTGCGCCCGGCCGCCGAGAAATTGAGTAGCGCCGCCGGGTTAGCGCCTTAAGACTCCCGTGCAGCGCCTGAGTCAACGCCGCAATCACCTTCAGGGGCGCTGCAACCCAATATCGCTCGAGGTGGCGATAAGTTGCGCCTGGCGCTAAACTTTGCGCACCGCCAATACTAGCGCCCCAAACGGGGCGATACCGAATTTCTCCCCCAATGTGTTTGAAGCTTGGAAGGAAGAAAGGAAAAATAGAGAAATACCAGCAAAGTTGCTGTCGAGAAAGAGAAGTTGAAGGATAGAAGTGAATAAGCTGTTTTCTGGCATCTGGTTTAGGAGTGTAAGAGAGGAGCTAAAAGTGGGAGCAGTATTAAAGTCCTGGACAGTCTTCAGATTTATGGAGAGTGAAAAGTTGTTGAGGTGAAAAGAATCATTTTTCTCAAAGAAGGAAGCAACATTTCTTGAAAGTAGTTCTATCCAACGTGGACATGTGGCCGCTCCATGAGGTCTGAAGGGATACTGAGGCCAAGAATATCAGTAGATGAAGCAGAACTGAGGGTGGAGCTATCGATGGGAAGAAGTGGTAGTTGTTGGTTAGATGTAAAAGACATGAAAAAAGCGTGGGGCTAAATTCCACAGGGGTTCCATTGGTCTCGCTCTGTAACTCCAGGGAACCCCCATGGAATTTCTGCCCCATAATTATTAAATAATTGAAAAAAAAGCAATATTTTACTTTCCTTCTTGAAGGCCACAGAGGAGATCAAGATATTGTGATTTAGCCATTACACCGCAAGAGAACGTTGTGAGCACTGAGGATATATGGGGGACAGATTTTCATGTTCCTGCACCTGAGTGTATTGGATTGCTTTGATGCATCACATACAGGAAAAATCCGACAGAGAAGATTGTACACCCATAATTGGTGTAAAAATCAGGCAGGCTTCCTCATGGGTGTGAAATCCTCCTCACCCAATTTTCCTCTATGTGCAGGCGCAAGAAAATCTGACCCATGATCTTTGTATTAAAGCTTGAATTTAAAAGCTCAGTGTCATCTGCTGGGTGTTTCAAGGGTTTCCTATACCATTAAACTTTTTCTAACCTCAACTATAAGGCAAGGATATACAGTGTGTGCAATGTAGCAATGCTGATCTTTGGCCATGATCATGTTGGGCTTGTGATTTTTTTTTTATGGTGGCTTACAAACAAAAGGAAGGCTCTGGATCATTAACACTGCATAGATGGAATTACACCTCCTCCTACCTCCGCCTGGAACACCTCCTCCTACCTCCGCCTGGACCATGACCCACTAGCAAACATCAAGCCATTGTTTCCAAGTGTGTCACTGACCTCATCTCCTCTGGAGATCTTCCCTCCATGGCCGCCAACCTCATAGTCCCCCAACCCCGCACAGCCCGCTTCTACCTCCTTCCCAAGATCCACAAACAGGACTGCCCTGGTAGACCAATCGTTTCAGCCTGTTCTTGCCCCACGGAACTTATCTCTTCCTATCTCAACTCTATTTTTTCTCCCCTTGTCCAGTCTCTTCCCACCTACATTCGCGACTCTTCCGACGCCCTCCGTCACTTTAACAGTTTCCAGTTTCCTGGCCCCAACCGTCTCCTTTTCACTATGGACGTCCAATCCCTCTACACCTCCATCCCCCACCAGGACGGCCTTCGGGCGCTCTGTTTCTTCCTTGAACAGAGGCCCAACCAGTCCCCATCCACCACCACCCTCCTCCGCCTGGCTGAACTTGTTCTCACATTGAACAACTTCTCCTTTGACTCCACTCACTTCCGCCAAATTAAAGGTGTTGCTATGCCCTAGCTATGCCTGCCTTTTCATGGGATATGTGGAACACTCTTTGTTCCAGTCCTACTCAGGTCCCCTCCCTCACCTCTTTTTCCGGTACATCGATGACTGTATTGGTGCCATTTCCTGCTCTCGCCCTGAACTAGATAAGTTCATTCACTTTACTTCCAATTTCCACCCTTCCCTCACCTTCACATGGTCCATCTCTGACTCTTCCCTTCCCTTCCTTGACTTTTCCGTCTCCATTTCTGGTGATCGGCTTTCAACAAACATCCACTACAAGCCCACTGACTCCCACAGCTACCTGGACTACACTTCCTCCCACCCCGCTTCCTGTAAGGACTCTATTCCATTCTCCCAGTTTCTCCGTCTCCGCCGCGTCTGTTCTGACGATGCCACCTTCCATACTAGTGCTTCTGACATGTCTTCCTTTTTCCTCAGCCGAGGATTCCCCTCTACCGTGGTTGACACGGCCCTTGACCGTGTCCGTTCTATTTCCCGCACTTCTGCTCTCACCCCTTCCCCTCCCTCCCAGAACCACGATAGGGTTCCCCTTGTCCTCACCTTTCACCCCACCAGCCTCCACATTCAACGGATCAATTTCCGCCACCTCCAACGTAATCCCACCACCAAACACATCTTCCCCTCACCTCCCCTTTCAGCATTCCGAAGGGACCGCTCCCTCCGCGACACCCTGGTCCACTCCTCAATCACCCCCAACAGCCCTCCTCCTTCGCCTGGCACCTTCCCGTGCAAGCGCAGGAGATGCAACACATGCCCTTTTACCTCCTCCCTTCCCACTGTCCAGGGCCCCAAATACCCCTTCCAGGTGAAACAGCGATTTATACTGTATTCGCTGCTCACGATGTGGTCTCCTCTACATTGGGGAGACCAAACGCAGATTGGGCGACCGCTTTGCGGAACACCTCCGTTCAGTCCGTAAGGGTGACCCTGAGCTTCCGGTCGCCTGTCACTTTAATTCACCGCTTCACTCCCACTCTGATCTCTCTGTCCTCGGGCTATTGCATTGTTCCAATGAAGCTCAACGTAAGCTCGAGGAACAGCACCTCATCTTTCGATTGGGCACTTTGCAGCCTGCCGGACTCAACATTGAGTTCAACAATTTCAGATAATTATCCCAGCCCCCATTTTTCATGCAGTATGATTTTTGCCATTCCCATTTGCAACATTTTATCTTTCCTTCCTCTTACAAAAGTACAGGGTGTTCTTTCTATTCCTTCCTCCCCTCCTAACCCCCCCCCCCCCCTGTCTCTGCACCTGCTTAATATCTGTTACATCTCCAGCTTTTTCCAGTTCTGCTGAAGGGTCCCAGACCTGAAACGCTAACTCTGTTTCTCTCTCCATGGATGCTGCCTGGCCTGCTGAGTATTTCCAGCATTTTCTGTTGTTATTATAGATGGAATTAATCTGGTTATTGGGAACTATAAGCAAATCAATAGGCTACATATTGGAGGTGGTTTTAAACTACAAAACATTCTTTTAACTTTGCACCATATCAGAAGAATGAAATGAATAATGTGGACCAATGGTGTTTCTCTGAAATACCAGTAAAATAACTAATCCATGTGCCTGTGATTTTTGGTTTGAAAGCATCCTGTCTGAACCCCAAGAGGCTTCTGACCAGCCGAGCGACACAGAGTCGACTGGACGTGTGAGTGTCAGCAGCTACAAGAGCGACTCGCAATCTGCCTCCAAGCAAAACACACCCAACAATTCCAGGTGAGAGATCTGTGTAGGACCCAGTCTGAAATTCCTGTGATCAAAGGGAAATTTGGGCATTAATGTGAATAAGACCGCTTATTCCTGTAAAACCTACCTCTTTGACCAAGCTTTTGGCCGTCTGTCCTAATATCTCCTTATATAGCTCGGTGTCAAATTTTGTTTGTTAACGTGCCTGTGAAGTGACTTAGGATGTAAAGGCACTATATAAATGCAAGTTGTTGTTGTTGAAATAATTGATCATTTTGTCATGTGCCTGTGCCTAGTCTTTTTTTCTCTCCTTGACCTTTCTTGAGTATTCCTATACCATGCAGCCTCACTAGATGAAGGGATGAGCAGGCAACCTACTGCTAGGCCTTTGAAGACGCTGCTTTGAAAACCAGGTTCAAAGTACTGCGTGGCAGCTATCTCAGGTGATGCAGCCTCGCTCTGGGGAAGTGACTGGCCTCCATTTAATTCCCCTCCACAACAGCATGGCGGATAGTGATTACTCAGCACATGGAGGATTGCAGGCAAGATCCCATTTTGTACCAGTCACTGGAGATGTGCATTGGTGCTCCCTCCAGGATACTCTGGTTATATTCCTAATGTGAGGATGGGTGTCTTGTTGCTGTGCCTTCATCCCCCTGTGAGGTCCCGTTTGGCCTATGACTAACACCATATACTTGTCTTTTATTATTGTGCATCCCAAAAGCTTAAAAATGGATGTCATTTAGAAGGTCTAAGAAACCAAATCAACTCTCTCGCAGTTTTCACTACAAACAATGAATATGAAATTATTCACAATCTATATGCACTGAATTTTAAACATTTGCTTTATATAATCAGCCAGGATACTATTTATTGAAACCTGCACTAATTTTTATCAGCAGAGAAGGCACTGATGCCACCATTCAGACCACTAGAAATGTAAATTCAGACTCTTATTTGTGGTTTAATATAAAGTGAAGGTATTTCTGTTTTGTTGTTGATTATAGACATGCCAAGAAAGGTGTCAGTTTCAACTATTAACTGTGACCATGCTACTTCAGGCACTGGGGAAAACGTGTCGTGCCACCTCCAGAAAATCTGTAACAAAGTATAGTTTCTAATGTAGGAATCACTGCCAAATAGAGGATAAGAGAATTTGAGAAATGCACAAAGCCACTGTGTTTAAAATGAATAGGTTAGTGCCAGCGTCACTATAACGGCAACTGAAAATCTAGGCTGTCGAGTCATACTTTAGGGTTAGGTCACCCTCTGGGTTGCTGCTCACATGAGAGCTTGGACAGTGGGTGTCAGCAGGCTATTCAACTGAGGGAAGCATCATAGCCAAGCTTGATCCTGTGCTTGCCTGGCATCCACACACATGCACTTCCTGGCAGGGATCACCAGATCGCAATCAGGAGCAGGAAACCAGGCAGAATCTCTTCCTTGGTCCAGCGGCACTGAGGTCTATTGTACTAATCCTACAGCCAAGCTGAGATCATTAGCTCAGCACCAGGAATCGAACCTGGGACCTTTCTACCTCAGTTACACGCCATCTTTATGAATGGAACCATTGGGGGAGCCAATCCCTCTTTCTCTCTGACAACTGCACTCTGAGTGACTAATGAGCGCAAACAATACATTTTGTTAGTGACGTAGTAATTTTTGTGGCCAACCTCTGCAATAGAAAGGTGAGCTGCACGTTATCAGTGATATTGGTGTAAACAGAAACCATGTCACAAAAGGCACCTGCTATGTACAATATTTATCCAACAAGGTGTGCCTGATTAAGCAAACCTCTTGTAATTCCACTGTTCGTGAGAGGTTTGCTGGAGTTCACCCATTTGATAAACATTGTAATCAACAGATACGTCTGTTCTATGGGTCTGTAATTGAACATTAGAAGTTTTTTTTTTAAAGAGTGAGGCCATGTAGTGATCTTAACATCTGTCAGAATTCCTTTCACTAAATCAAGCCACACTTTAGAAAATGACCCCAAATTGTGCTGTATGGTGAGGCGCCGAAATTCAGAAATACTGCGCAGACCTCGGACAAAGGACCGGTCACCATATATATGGTGCGTTTATAAAAAAAAAAAAAAACTGTGATGAGAAGTATCATTCCCATAACTACGTCAGGGTAAGACCATTGAGGGTCCTGAGTATTCTGTCAAAAATGTTTCTTTTTCATTTCTTTACATATTATGGGGGTGAATTTCTCCGGGGGTTCTCACCTCGTCTGCCATAACTCGGAAAAAGAGCCATGGTAACCCCAGAACACCATTAACACCATTTTCCAAGGGCTTCCACAGTTCTTCCGCCAAAGTTACGGTGGAAAAGCAGGCGTGCCCCCGAGGAAATTCACTCCCGATGTATTGGTGAAGCTTCAGCAAGCTTTGTGACCTTCCTGTTTCTATATTTTTCAGGCGGAGTTCCTTAACAGAGAGTAGTACTGGTAATACAAATGACCTTCCCATTTCCAAACCCATGAACACAGGCAGCATGACTCTTCCAGCCGTATCGAGGTCGCCCACAGCCAGCAAAACCAACATGCAGTCTGACTTGGACAACGTATGGCAATACACACTCCTAGTTGTGTTTTACTTATTCTTAGTATGTGGGCATAGCTGGCAAGGCTGCATTTATTGCCCATCCCCAGTTTTTTTAAACAGCTGAGTGGCCACTTCAGAAGACATTAAGGGCTGGATTTTCTCAATGGTGGCGGGAGAGCTGGTTGCCGGGTTCCGGTCCCGCTCCCGACTGCAGCCGCTCTGTCAAAGGGATTTTCCCTTGATTGGCTTTGTTAAGCCCGCCCTACAGGCTTCCCAGTCAATTAACAAGAAGCTGGTCTGATTACGTCATTTGATGACGTGTCATTAGCCGATTTTCTTAAAGGGACCACAGCCACATTGAGTTTGACAGTTGTTCTGTCAGTGTTTGACAGCATTGAGGTGCTGCAAATACTGACGAGCACTGCACAGAGGTGGAGGGTTGCACCCAGGCTCTCCAATGACTCCCTCCATATGCTTATGGAGGGAGCCAAAGCACGCAGGGAGGTTCCCTTCCCTTCCAAGGGTGGAGGAGACCATCCCAGGACGCCAACGCAGCACGTTGCACAGGAGGGCAAAAACAGAGATGTCATCCGGGGTCCCTGGCTGCAGTGATGCCAAACTTTCAATGATCTCAGTGGATCACGAAACGTTACTGCAAAGCCACACTCAAACTCACCCTGCTGTGCCACTCAACACATCCCCATCACTCTGCCTTCCCTACCCTTCTCCTGCACATCCTTACTCACACCAACTTACCTTGCACCTCCACCCATCCCTCTCTATCTACATTATCACTTCCCCATCTCACTAGCCACCCCTCCCACTCACCCTCACCCTACTGCAAGCATACCAACTAACAACACACAAGGGTGGGCACTTGAGAGGTTTAGTCAATGTCCATGTGAAGTTTCTGGTGATGTGTTGTCATACATTGAAATCTATATATTCAACACTGCCTCTTATTGGACAGATCTGTGCACACCTTGAGACGTGTCTTAGTGAGTTCCAGTGAATGTTGAGACATAACTCTCTTCCCCACCCCCACCCCCTTCCCCCCCAGCTATAGTGATGACTGTACATGGAATGGCTTGGACATTAAAGGGATGCTTCACGGTCCTGGTGTGGGATGGTGTCAACCTGGTGCATCATTTGGCAGCCAGGGTTAACAGTGTCAAGTGAAGTAAATCTAGCCATGGTGATGCCATCGTTGGCCTCCCGGGCAGCAATGTTGTCAGGGGCTGATGCCCTGTGTCCAGTGCAGCGTCAGGTGATGGCGCAGTAGGTTGATATTGTTGGTGCTGCTGGTGTGCCTGGTGATGTTGGTATTGGGGCTGAGCGTGGAAGGAATCAGAGGAGCAAGGTGAGATAGTTTCTAGGGCACCAATGTTGCTGCAATAGATGTTCGCTGCAGGTGAGATGACAGAAGCGATCTGTCAATGGTGAGAGAGGTTGCTCCAATGAGGTGGCACTGGACATACAGTTGCCTCTAAACACTTGCAAGCTAAAGAAATCTCTATATTTCTTACAAATGCAGTAACCAACAGTTTCTGCGCTCTGAAACTGACCATCTGCAACATGGAATCTTTTACACCACTTCTGCAGCTGTCAACTTATCAGAAACATCAGCGCAGACTCAACTCACGCCAGGGTGAGCTGGCATGTTCCCCGAGCAGCGGGTAACCCGTGGGGGAGAAGGTAAAATTGGAAGGAAGCCTCAAAATACCATTAATTTGGCTGTTAAGTCATTTAATGAGCTCAGTTGTCTCCCCCTTGGTGTCGGGTGAGTTCTGCGCTGATAGACCCGACATCTGGGAGACTCGCGTGGGTTTCCTACCCGCTGTCAATCTTCGCTATTTTGACAGTGGATCCGCACTCTGAGCGCCGGCAAAATCAAGCCCTAAGAGTAAACCATATAAACTAACCATGGAATTAATGACAAATGGGAGTTTGCGGGGACCTGTTCTGGCCCTGTCCTGTTCAAATTATTGATAAATGACCTAGGTCATTAAAATGCTGAGAGGCTCAGATACAAGCAGGTTACCTGGATTTGGAGCACAAAACTACAATACATAGCTTAAAAATTAACAAACCTCAATCGAGACAGGAGAATCTTTTCCACATAGAATGGTGGAAATGGGGAACAGATTCTCAGGAAAATCAGTTGAGTCGATTAACTCCTTCAAAGAATATGATTGGGGACAAATAAAAGGTTACAAGGATAGATATTTAGCAGTGTTACTCACTGACTTTGGTCGAAGGCCATAATCAGAAATGTCCTAACATGCTTTACCTTGGAACACTGGGAAAGAGATAGCCTGCCTCCAAATAGCATTTCTTGCTCTTTCTCCCTGGAGAGCAAGAGAAGGTGAGGGAAAAGTGCTGAATCCCACAGTTGATCTTGCGGTGAATGAAGGTCCACAGACATTTAATGCAGCAAGCTCAGCGGTAAGGAGAAGGTGGGCCGCATTATAAGTCCTTCTGTGCAGACTGAGTGTCCAAATACTCCAAAATGTAATAGTTCCTGCACCGATGTCATGCTTGTGGAGGGCAGCAGGCTGCAGTTGAATAGTGGGCAATGAAGAAATATTCTGAGGTATTGTTTCAGTACTTTTATAGATCAAAGAGTATTTATGCAGATATCTCCTTTAGAAGGTTCAATACGTGGATAGAGTCTGAGAAGGTGGATTGTATATGACCATTGGAAGAAGTGGGCTTGATGTGATTAATGGACTTTTTTACATTGCGTACCGTATCAACAAATCCGTCATTATGTGGTATAATTTCACAATAATTTGGTGATACTGTACAGGGTATAAAAAAATAAACTGTAACTATAAAAACACAAAATATTCAGATCTAGTTCTAAAGTTTATGGAATGTTTTAACCTTTTTTTCCCTTCATAGGAAACTCGCACAAAGAAACACCGCAGAGTTTCAACCAATGAAAATGTTTCAGAGAACGTGTTTAAAAAGAGTGCAAAAAGCATCCTGAAGCCCACGGGTGAGGTTTGGCACATCTATGCCTCTTGTGTTGAGTTCAATCAAAAGTATACATCAAGCATTTTGAAAATGTTTCACACCTCACTCTCCTGATCTCGGGTGTACCAATGGGGAGGCCAGGAGCTTCCTGAGAAGGATGAAAATTCAATCCGCACCACATTTGCGCACTTACTAATGCCAGTTTCAGAGCCAGTCTGGCAGATCACTTGGCCCCACAGCAACAGAGAATGCATGGCACAGGGAAACCAAGGAAGGGAAAGGAGATGAAATTACTTTACAGTATCATGTTCAATCTCTCACCTATGCTGAATTAGCTGTTCTTGGTGGGGGCACTAGATTTGTCCTCTCCATCCCTTGTCCAAGAAGGGGTAAAATCAGCCAAGGTTCCTGCTCCTGATTGATATCGAGCGGTCCCTACTGGAAAGAGCCTTTGGTAGTCAGGTTAGGAAAGGATCAGGCTTGGCTGTGAATCTCCCCCATGATTAAGAATGGACCATAGGTAAGGTATTATGGCAGTCATTGCCCATGAAACCACACTCGAGCATCAGTCATGTCAGGAGGCAGAAAATGGGAGGGGGGTGGGAAATGATCTTAAAAAGATGGAGTCTCACTCTCAAAAATATTTTAAAAAACAATCACATCTCTGAAAGGAGTAGGCTGCACCAAAGATGAGAACCCAAGCCAATATCCTGGCTTCAGCTGACATTTCCCCAGATGATGATTTGCTAATCTCATCCAGGTCTTCAAATGGGATTCCATCTCGTTTTGTGCATCAGCACTCTCTTTAACTGGTCACAGACTGACAGTGGCAGAAGCAGTTATGGTTCTCTGGTTGCTTGTTCATCCCTGTCTGAACTGTGCAGCAACAAGACTTTTGTGTTTGTTCAGGTAATCACAGCTGAATCTAGTACATGGATTGCCTTTGTATGTGGTGTTTCTGGTATGTGGGTTGCGTTTTGCCTAGTTTTGGTTTAACGCACAGGCTGCCTGGCCAGTGTCTCAGGCAAAATTCAGTGTGACCCCATTCAAACTCCGTAAAATTAGGATGAGTAGAGGCATCACTAGGTGTTATTGTGTTAGTGCAGCATTACCCCAATCTGTGCATTTGAAATTAATTTATATTCAAATCCTCTGTTAGATTACAGTAAATCTGTGCTGGATCTTCGCATATCGGATTCTTCAAGCAAAGGTGATCCCATGGGAGACCGTAGTCGGTCAGTTCCAGGTCTCCATATGGAACAGGTTAGTGTATCTGTCCATGTATATTTTTATGTATGAGCTTTATACCCCGCATTCAGTCCACTGATCACTATCTTCCACTTTCAGAACATTGCCCACTTACACCTCTACCTCTCCTCCACCATTGCTGAAATCCTCATCTGTGTTTTTATCACCTTGAGAAACAAGTCATTAAATGCTCTCTTCACCAGTTTTGTCCACCCTTCCGAACTTCAGTTTATCCCGAACTTTGGAGCCCAAGTCCTCTCCTACATAATGTCATCCCCTTCCCCATCCTTGTCATGCTTCACAAGATCCCTGTGCCCCAGAAACGGATTTCAAGATCCTCATTCTCAAATGCTTCCATTGCCATGCTATACCCTACTGGGATATCCTCTCCAGGTATATGCTCCATCCCTCTGACTCTGGATTACTGCTTGTTTTCTGCTCCACAATCGAAGCCAATCTTTCAGCCATTACATCTCTGCTGCCTTTTCCCAAACCACTTTGCCTTGTCGGCTGTTTCCCTGCCTTCAAAACCCTCTTAAAAACCTAACTTTTTATATATGACATCAATCTCTCATCCCCTATTTTCCACCACCGCTCTCCTTTGTAAGGACTTGGAGACTTTTTGTTGCATGTGGATGTTATTTAAATGTAAGTCATTTTGTTGTTAAACCCTCTCTGGATGTGCTGAGTAAAAGACTTCCATGACCCTAATCACTGATAGATCCAAGAAATGGCTTGGTAGACTGTTTATCTTCCACACAGTCCCCACTGAACTTGGTATTATTGCTGTAAGAAATGCTATAAGTAGCTGCATTCGTGCCAAACCCAGTACATGCATAGGAAACATAATGGAATGACCCTAGAGGTTTTGAAAGGGTAATATGCTGCGATATGGTAACAACTACACTGACTCCCTAAGCTAGGGAGCAGAAAAATTAGTGCAGGATCCCCGTTCATGATGCTTATCGAGTGATCTCTGTTGGAAGTGTGTGTGGATGTCAAGGAGAGGAACAGATCAGGCTAGGCTGTCATGACTCCAAAGTTTCAGCAGCTTCCAGACACTCACTGTTCACACCTGCACAAGTATGGCTGATGTACTAAAGTGGCTAAAATCCGAGCTGGGTTTTCTTCTTCTGTTCTCTCCAGCATGTGACTTTCTGCCCATTAAAGTGAATGCAAAGAAAGTCACGTGCTGCAATGGAATATCTTGCAAATGTTTTAAATTTAAGTAAGGCAAACATCGAAGGGTTGAGAAATAAATTGACCACGGTAAACAGGGCTGAACCATTAATGGTTAAACCTACAGACGAACAGTGTGAGGTAGTCAAAAAAGTATTTGATAAAATACAAAACCAGTACATTCCCCTAAAAGGCAAAGGCTCCACTTGTGCAGTTAAGAAACCTAAGTTAACACACTTTACAGGTAAGAGACTGAATCTAGCTAAAAGAAAATGCTTACACAAATGCAAGAAAAAGTGGAAATACAGCAGACTGGAAGAGCTATAAAAAGCAACATAGAGATTCAAAGGAAGTAATAAGAGGTGCTAAAGGAGAATATATATAAAGAAAAATAATTTGCAAAGCTAACAGCAAAAGTCTTTATAAATATATTAAGCGGAAGAAAGTGGTAATGGGGAATGTGGTCCCAGTAAAGACAGGTACAGGTGAGGCCATAAATGAACAATAAGGAAATGGCAGACTTCTTAAATTAATACTTTGTGGGGGAGAAATTCGGTGGAGCCGCAAACGGGGCGCCAAGCTCGCCTGGGCGCCGGAATTAGCGCAGCGATCGGAGCAGTTGCGACTGTAATGATATCAGCAAATAGTGATGGTATTTGCCTGTTTGATTATTTATGCCTTACCAGCATATTTGCCTGATTGATTATTTATGCCTGACCAGCAGAGGGTATGTGAGAGACAAGCAGTTTAGTTTTAGTTTCGTTTTAGATGGATCTCTAAGATGGTGTCTCCTGTAATGCTGTTAACTGAGTTGAACATACTTTAGATTAAAAGACATTCTCTTTCATGAATGTGTCGTCATTGAACCCACATAGAAATCAATACATTGTGTCAGAAGTGATTGAAAGAGATGAAGAGGAAAAATCTGAAGTTAAATCAGCTCTCCACATATTAGCAAGCCAAAAGAGAACATCGTTACTTACCATTGGAGAATAGCTAACGAAGTGAAAAAATGGTAGGATTACACCCACTGGCGAAGCTTCAGTTGACAGCTAATGTGGCTGAAAATTGGAGGAGATTCAAACAACGTTTGGAGTTGTATTTAGCGGCAATCGAAGCTGACGAGAAAAGTGATAAAATGAAAGCGTCAGTGTTCTTACATGTCGTGGGTGATGAAGCGCTGGAGGTGTATAATAACTTCACATTCGCTGCTGATGGAGACAAAATGAAGTTGGATAAAATAATGGAACAGTTTGAGGCCTACTGCATACCTAAACGTAACGTGACATTTGAGAGGCACAGATTTTTCACATGTATACAGAAAACGGGAGAGACTATTGATCAGTATGTGACTGAACTGAGAAACAGAAGCAAAACGTGTGAATTTGGGGGACTGACAGACTCGCTGATAAAAGACAGACTGGTGTGTGGTATTCCAGATAATGGTCTAAGGGAAAGACTGCTAAGAGAGCAAAATCTAGACCTGGGAAAAGCCATAGCACTGTGTAGGGACACAGAGACTGTGAAGTCGCAGGCAAAGGAGCTGTTCAGTGACAGTAGCTGCAACGTGGATGCAGTGAGAAAGAACGGACACAAACCGTTTAACAAAAAGAGCACCAATGTGAAAAAAGAGGCGTGGCCAGCGAACAAAAATGAAAGGGGCAATCAAAAGTCATGTAGTCGATGCGGTACACAGCATCCACCAAAAAAAGTGTCCAGCATATGGTAAAAAATGCAATAGTTGCAACAAAAACAACCATTATGCCCATTGCTGTAAGAACCAAGCGCAACAAAGCAAGGTCCATGCAGTAGATGAAAGCGAGATAGAGGAGTTCTATGTGGATGTTGTGTCTGAAAACAAAAAAGAAAAAAGAGACTGGATGTTGACACTAAAAGTGAATGACATACACATTCCATTTAAATTGGATACTGGAGCACAAGTTAATGTGATATCAGAGACTGATTTTAAGAAAATTAGACCCAGACCAAAGATACATGGAATAAAAGTGAAAGTGACAGGATACTCAGGTACCAATATACTAGTGAAAGGAAGATGCATTGTCAAAGTGACACACAAGGACAGAGAGCACACGCTAGCATTAATCGTGGTGCCAAAGGATGTGCAGGCCATACTAGGTTTAATAGCCTGTGAGAGACTGAACCTGGTAAAGAGAGTCCTCGTTGTGGAAAGCGAAGGAGAGACAGTCTATGATGAACTCATGAAAGAGTACAACGACCTATTTCAGGGTCTAGGCTGCCTTCCAGGAGAACACATGATCAGAGTAGATAAAAGTATGCCAACGGTCATACATCCATGCAGAAAAGTTCCGTTTGCTCTTCAAAAGCAACTGAAGGCAGAGTTGGACAGGATGGAAAGCCTGAACGTGATTCGGAAAATAGATGAGCCAACTGAGTGGGTGAGTTCCCTCGTCGTTGTGGACAAAAAGAATGGAAAGCTCAGAATTTTCCTGGATCCAAGAGATCTAAACAGAGCAATAAAGAGAGAGCACTTCAAGCTTCCTACACGTGAGGAAATCATGTCACAGTTTGCAAATGCAAAGTATTTCAGCAAGTTAGATGCATCATCAGGATTTTGGCAGATGAAACTGGACGAGGCAAGTTCAAGACTGTGCATGTTCAACAGTCCATTTGGCAGATACAGATTCCTAAGGTTACCATTTGGCATTGCCTCAGCTCCTGAAGTGTATCACAAAACAATCCATATGATCTATGAGCATCTGGAGGGAGTTGATACATCAATGGATGACATCATAGTATGGGGAACCACGAGAACTGAGCATGACGAGAGACTGAAAAAAGTGCTGGAAGCAACAAGGAAAACAAACCTGAAGCTGAATAGAGAGAAATGCCAGCTCAGGGTGACAGAACTGACATTCGTGGGAGATATCCTTAGCAGTGAGGGCATCAGACCAGATCCCAGAAAGGTATCCGCCATTGAGCATATGCCAAAGCCACAATGCAAAAAGGACGTGCAGAGGTTTAATGGAATGATCAACTACATGGGTAAATTCATATCCAACCTCTCAGAAAAGATGGCGCCACTGAGAAGACTAACTGAAAAGAACATAGAATGGGAATGGAATCATGAGCATGAGAAGTCATGGAGCGATCTAAAGAAAATGCTCACAGAGGAACCAGTTCTGAGGTTTTATGACCCAGCGAGACCCATCAAGATATCATCAGATGCATCACAGAGTGGGCTCGGTGCCGTTCTTCTGCAAAAATATGACTACTGGCAACCTATTGCATATGCATCGCACTCAATGACAGACGCGGAGACGCAATATGCTCAAATAGAAAAGGAGCTGCTCAGCATCACATACGCCTGTGAAAGATTTCACCAGTTTGTGGCAGGACAAGCAATCAGTGTAGAGACTGACCATAAGCCCTTGATTGCATTGTTCCAAAAGCCACTAAATAACTGTCCGCTTAGAATACAAAGAATGATGATCAGGCTGCAACGCTATACACTGAATGTTGCGTACACACCGGGTAAGCTGATGTATACAGCAGACACGTTGTCCAGAGCTGTAGACCCAAGTGAGCCCGCAAACACCAAAATGGATGAAAAAGTGAATGCCTACGTGGACATGATCACAAGTGCACTGCCCATAGCAGATGCAAAAATGGAGCTCATAAAGACTGAGACAAACAAAGATGAAACACTGAGACGACTGAGGAAAAGCATCTTGGATGGATGGCCCAACATGAAGCAAGACTGCTCACCTGACATGGCAGAGTACTGGAACTGCAGGGCGGAACTATCAGTGGTTGAAGACATCATCTACAAAGGAAGTAAAATAGTTATCCCAAAGAGTCTGAGAAAAGAGATGCTAAAAAGGATCCATGGAGGACATCTGGGAATCAAAGCATAAGAAAAGAGCACGAGAGGTGATGTACTGGCCACGAATCAACCAAGATGTGACAAATGAAGTGTCAAACTGCACAATATGCCTGAAATATCAAGCAAGCAATCCGGTAGAACCACTAAAGCCACACCCAGCGCCAGACAGACCTTACCAGAAGGTAGGCGCTGACCTATTCGTATGTCAAGGGAAGGACTATCTTGTAGTCACAGACTATTACTCCCTGTATCCAGAGGTTTGTAGACTGTACACCACCACTGCAGATGCTGTGATAACATGTATGAAAGCCATATTCTCCAGACATGGCGTGGCAAGCGAGGTCTTCACAGACAACGGACCCCAGTTTTACAATGCAAGTTTCCGACACTTTGCCAAAGAGTGGGACTTTGTCCACACAACGTCAAGTCCTCACTTTCCACAGTCCAATGGACTAGTGGAAAAATCGGTCCAGACAGTGAAAAGACTGATGTACAAGGCAAAAGACAGTGGAACTGACTTCTACCAGAGCATGCTTGTATACCGCACAACGCCGCTCGAGTGTGGTAAGTCACCAGCCCAACTCCTTATGGAACGTCGGCTAAGGTCAAACCTACCCATCCCGGAGAACCTCCTGAAAACAAAAGAGGGGGAGAAAGTGAGGAAGTTCAAAGAACAACAGAAAGAAAAGCAAAAGTACTACTATGACAGAGGGACACAAAACCTACCTGAACTCCACACTGGTGACCAAGTAAGGTTCAAAGACAAAACAAACATATGGACTCAGAAGGGAACTGTCCTGAGTGAAGTTCAACCAAGATCATACACCATTCAGACAGATGAGGGTGCTGTTCTGCGAAGAAATCGTCGAGATCTTCTCATGGGACCAGCCACAGCAAGTCAAAAGACTGATACTGTTGAACAACCTGATCACACAGCAGGTCAAAAGACTGATACTGTTGAACAACCTGATCACACAGCTGAGAAATCATCATCTGAGGCAACAACTCAGATTCAAGGACAATCAATCAGAAAATCCTCAAGACACGTGAAGCCTCCTGAGAGACTCATTGAGCAAGTTTAAGGACTCTTGTTATAGAAGGAAGTAATGTTATCTTATTCTCTCTTCAAGTTCTAGTGTATTTTCATATTTCATGTGAACACACAAAACAAGGTTAAAAAACCTTGATAATGATAATGTAAGTTCATTAATTGTTACAGTTAAAATGCAGAGTAATACAAAGAAAACATGTTGTTAGATAAAAGTAAAATACTTTTGTTTTAAGAAAGGGAGATGTAATGATATCAGCAAATAGTGATGGTATTTGCCTGTTTGATTATTTATGCCTTACCAGCATATTTGCCTGATTGATTATTTATGCCTGACCAGCAGAGGGCATGTGAGAGACAAGCAGTTTAGTTTTAGTTTCGTTTTAGATGGATCTCTAAGATGGTGTCTCCTGTAATGCTGTTAACTGAGTTGAACATACTTTAGATTCTCTTTCATGAATGTGTCGTCATTGAACCCACATAGAAATAAATACAGCGACCGCCGGAAATTCAGCTTGAGCACCCCAAGAGGGACACGGGGCGAGGCTCGAGGCGCTCCGCGTCCCTCTTAGGGCGCTGAAACTGAATATCTCAGCGCAACGTGCCGCAGCGCCATACGCGGCACGGCGCGCTGCGGTACTGCAGGCCTTCCTCCCATTCTTAAGGGGGAGGGGCCTGCACCAGCGCGATCAGAGATCGCGAGTGCCGGCAAAAGAGCCCGGCGCCGAGGAGAAGTGCCGGGCTCTCGGAAAACAGCCGGCACTGCCGCGGGGGGAGATCAGGAGGCCAGGGACGGAGGTGCTGGCAGGTGGCCGCCGGAAAAAACGGCCACCCCGCACCTCCACCTTAATTTGCGCCACTGCCGTCACAGGTAGGCCCCATGAACCAGGCGCGATTTGCGAATGGTGCTACAGAGGCGGGCGCTACCGAATATCGAGATCGGGGCGGTAGCGGGGCGCTGCGCACACCAATGACGTCACCGGTGGCGGCGCAGCACAACAGGCTAACGCCGCCATTAGCGCCCCAGCTAAATATCGCGGGAGGCGTGACCAGTGGCGCTAAAGCCACTGAGTGCCCTCTTTAGGCGCTAACTGGTGGAGCAGCCCACCGAATTTCTAGGCCTGTATCTTTCACAGTAGAGGAAATTTGCAAAAATAAAAGTGCACGGAATTGGAGGTAACTTTGTGACATTGGTTGGTATTTGATTGGGAGGTAGGAGACAGAAAGTAGGAATAAAGCGAATGATTGGTGGGATGTGACAAGTGTTGTTCGCCAGGGATCTGTACTGGGACCTCCACTTTTCACCATATATATCAATGACGGATGAATAAATAGAGAATTGTATATCGAAGTTTGCAGATGACACTAGTTGTGTAGATGGGAGCAGGAAGTTACAAAGGATCCAAAGTGGATGACCTCACGCTTCCCCACATTGAACTCTATCTGCCACAATTTTGCCCACCCACTTAATTAATTTAGAAGATTGAGGGCTGATCTAACTGAGGTGTTTAAAATTATAAAGGATTTGATACAGTAGATACAGAGAAACTATTTCCTCTGGTGGGGGAATCCAGAAAAAGGGGGTATTATCTTAAAATTAGAGCTAGGTCATTCAGGAGTGAAATCAGGAAACACACTTTCACACAAAGGGTGATGGAAATCTGGAACTCTCTCCCCCAAAAGGCTGCAGATGCTAATCAATTGAAATTTTCCATGGATAGGTTTTTGGAGTTGAGGTACAGATTAGCCAGGATTTGATTGAATGAAGGAACAAGCCCGAGGGGCTGAATGGCCTACTCCTGTTCCTTTGTAAATGGACAACTCAAGTCAGAGTATGAACATAGAGCTTTCTAAAACCTACATCCACACTTTGATAGAACATTGGGATAGGCTGTGTTCATCAAAACACTCTCCTGTGAATAAGTCAACAGAAAGGAAGTAATACTGAAACCATAATAATATCTTTATTTGCACCATATCATAGTGTGTTGGCACAAAGGTTGACAAAGCAGTGGAACAAGGGTTCATGCCAGCAATTCCACATGCTGAATTGCTTTTTTTTAGATATGTTGCTCCAGGGAAGAAACCAAACTTGGTGTCACTTGCTTTCCTGAAGGGAGAGAGGGCTGGTGCAGGGTTGCTCTGGAGCACTTTTGAGTGTCTGGTTGCAGAATAATATTAGTAGAGGCTTTGGATTTTCCAAGGTTAGGATGGAAAGAAACAAACAGAGATGAATTTTTTGTAAATAAAATTGGAATGAGAAATAAACTAGTCATTGTTTGAACAGTTAGCCATACAGTGTTAGAGGCAAATTATCCATGGGTGTTTTACTGCTTGTAATGAAATGTGTTTGGCTTGCCTGTATTCGTTTTGCACTCATGTATATTACCCTCCCCCACACGGTGTATAGTTTCACTTCCTCTTTCCTGACTAACCTGGAATGTTCCAGGTCTTGGCTCTTGGCTCCGCCCCTGACTTCTCTTACATAAAGATCCCAGGATCTATATGACTCATTCCTGCGAGCCAGTCAGTGTGTTGAGATGTTAGCTCTGATCTTAGTGATTAAAAGCCAACTTGTTAAGGTCTATAACTTCTAGTTTTGTGGTTATTGAAGGCACATCACTGCTCTAATGTTACTAGAAGTTAATACTCAGTTGTAATCTCGGTCTTTTGACAGGACGAGGAGGAAGAGGACATTGATAAATTGGTGTCAATCCACCGGCTGACAAACGCTCGCCAAAGTCTCAAGAGTGGCAATTCTGTTGTAAGTGACTCAGCAAAATATTGTAATTGTGAATCTCCATATATGATAATTCCTCATGCATGTGATGTGTGCACAGAAACAGATATAGGGCTAAATTTATTGCCCATTCATAGCCAGAATGGGAAGAAAACCCAGTCCATAGTCCCACTGTGAACATAGAGGCCTAGAAATTCAGTTGTTTGCGCCAGCCGCTAGCGCCTTAGGAGGAGGAGAAGTGGGGTGCTAAGCGGCTAGTGCCCGGGCGCAGCGCGATCTGCGCGAACTTCAGTTAAGATTTAGCGGCGGCGCAAAACCTTTGCGCGCGCTCAGCTGCGCGCGCAGATCCTGACATCATTTCATGGTGCAACGCCCTTTGTGCGCCCCAAACCGGAAATTCAGTGGCACCGGCCTATTGTGCGCCTGGCGCCCCTAGCGACTGGTAGAGGGGAACGGTTCCCAGTCGCTGTGGGGCGCGGGGGGGCGCTAATTAAAGGGGACTCCTCCTGCAGTATAAATGGCAGCCATTTTGCACCACTCCTTCTTTGTGAGAGACGGATCTTTGGAGAGAGACAAAGGTAGAGAGCTTTCTGGTTTGGCTCAACACTCGCACAGGTACTTGTGGCTTCAGGCCACAGCTTTGCACTTGTCTTTAACTTCAGAGTCATAGCATTGATTGGAAACATATAATGGGGGCTGCAATGGGTGGAAACGTTGGGCTTCTCCATTGCATTCAAAGGGCTCAGAGACGCCGTGAGAGAGTGCCAGTCATGGCCAGACGGAGAAGGGGCAACAGGCGTCGGCAAAGGAGGCCTTACCCACCCAGGGTATACCGCCAGCAGTTCTCATATCTGAACATGTCTGAGGAGCAGTGTGTTCGGAGGCTGCGATTCAGAAGGGCAGTGGTCACTGAGATCTGCCACCTGCTTCGCGGAGATCTGCAGCCACAGCTGAGGAGCAGGACATCTCTGTCGGTGGCAGTGAAGGTGACGGTGGCTCTCAACTTCTATGCCACCGGCTCCTTCCAATCCGCTACTGGGGACATTTCCAACATCTCCCAGTTTGCGGTACATTGCTGCATCCGCCAGGTGACCAGTGCCCTTTTCAGAAGGAGACGTCAGTTCATCTCCTTCCCCATGACTGTTGACAAGCAGCAACAGTGTGCAATGGGCTTTGCAGCATTAGCGGGCTTCCCCATGGTGCAGGGCGCCATTGACTGCACGCATGTGGCTTTGCGGGCACCTCTAGAGAATGCCGAGGATTACCGCAACCGGAAGGGCTACCATTCGCTCAACGTGCAGTTGGTGTGTGACCACAGGCAGCTCATCCTAGCTGTCAATGCCCGCTTTCCAGGCAGCAGCCACGGTGCCTTTGTGGGGGACTACGGTCTCCCGCGTAAAGAAATAGGCAACACAGCGAGCTACAAGAAATAGGTCTTTACTCCAACTCTCACAATACAGTACTGAATTCGTGAAGCCTGCGAACCTGTGATGACTCACAGATTGGTCACCTGCTGGAACCTGATTGGTTTTCCTTCTCTCAGCAGCAGGCAAGTCTAAACGTGCCTTATTCCTCTCAGCCTACAACTGTCTTGCGGGGGGAGGGGAATACAGCAGTTAAAAGGGGATTATACAGGTTTATCTACATACACACTGTTTCGCCAGACTTCTGTGGCAGACATGTTCGAGGCCCAGCCTCACCCACGAGGATGGCTTCTCAGGGACAAAGGCTATCCTTTGTGCACCTGGCTGATGACCCCGCTCCGTGTGCCCAGCACCCCTGCTGAAGAGGGATACAATGACAGCCATCAAGCAACCGGGAACCTCATTGAGCAAACAATCGGCGTCCTGAAGCAATGGTTCCGCTGTCTGGATCGTTCCGAAGGAACCCTACAGTACTTGCCTGCACGTCCTTTTTGCATTGTGGCTTTGGCATATGCTCAATGGCGGATACCTTTCTGGGATCTGGTCTGATGCCCTCACTGCTAAGGATATCTCCCACGAATGTCAGTTCTGTCACCCTGAGCTGGCATTTCTCTCTATTCAGCATAGGAGGGAGGCAGAAAGTGCAAGGGCCGCCCGTCGGCGGCTTATTGCAAGTCGGTTCTAGGCCCCCTCTCAGGGAATGGCTTGTGCCAATGGCAGAAGATGAATGTAGCCGCTCCACAAGCCCTCAGCCGAGCAGGGCAACCAGGACTTCCAAAAGAAAGCATAGACAGTGCGATTTAAGAAAATGTTTTACTATGATACCTCTGTGCCCTTCCCACATGACAAACTAATGGAGAGAAACCCCCCCCCCCCCAAAAACACAAATACACCAGTCTCGGCCTTTACAAGTAAAACAAATATACCAGTCTCGGCCTTTAAATATGAAACGAATACACCAGTCTCGGCTTTTATATATGAAACAAATACACCAGTCTTGGTCTTTACAATTAAAACAAATACACCAGTCTCGGCTTTTATAAGTAAAACAAAACATTTGGCCACACCTTCTACTTTTTCCCCTGCGAGGGTGATCCGTTTCGCTTCCATGACTGGCCCCTACCCACCCTGCAGCTCCTCCTCAATGGGACCCCAGTGGCTGCAGCAAGGCTGGGGGAAGGCTGCTGAGGGTCAGATGGTGAGACGGCAGATGCCCTTGGGGGTCAGCCTGGACCAGCTCTGGGCCTGGAGGGGCCGGCTGCTGACTGCTCCAACTCTGCTTGGGCGGCAGCAGTCTGTCCAACAGCTGGTGGCAGCTGCAATGGAGGAGTGACAGTGTTGGTTGCAGGAATGCTGCCAACCTGACAGATCACAGGCACTCCCTGGTCGGCTGAGACATTGGCACGCGCACGGGCCAGCACTGCAGCATGCGCAGCAATCTGCTGAGGCACAGACTGCTGGGCTGCTGCGGCACAGCGAGTGCCCCGGCGATGCCTGGCCGATCCAGCGAGTGTGGCAGCAGTTAGTGCCCGTGTGGCCCTGGTCTGTGTCTGCATGACAGCAGCCAGTGAATGCACGGCATGACTGAGCACTTGGCTAGAAGCCGCCTGTGCTGCCGCGAAGTCCTGCTGACTCCTGGCCTGTGCTGCACTGAATTGTTGCGGACTCCTGGCCTGTGCTGCACTGAATTGTTGCAGACTCCTGGCCTGTGCTGCCCCGAATTCCTGCACACTCCTTGCCAGTGACTCTATGGAGTCAGGCATCCTTGCCACTGCAGCCATGAGCTCAGTGTGCCTGCGCTCAGCCTGGGTGCCCATTTCCGCTAGGAGCGCACCTCCTCTGCGCTCACCGTAGCAGGACTGGAGGCCACACTCACCCTCCGGGGAGAAGGCCGCCGAGCTTCCCCACCCCTCCCGCGTTGCTGCAGCCCGCTGGTCCCTGGAGCTTCACTATCCTCCGACCCTTCCCCCCTGCTCCCCTCCAGGGAAGACGTGTCACCATCATGGCCATGGGCTGCCTCAGCTGAGGGTCCCTGATGGGCTGGCTTCCTCTTCCTCCTCCTCTATGTCTGACTCGGACACAGTGCCAGCTTGAGGGGCCGCCTCCTCACCTGGCGAGTCACCATCTGAAAGCAGGGAGGCACAAGAGTTGCTTTAGAGTGAGGACAGGGCGGCAGCGAGGGAGGCATGAGTGCTGCTGTGCACTGCATTGGTTCGATAGTGGCAAAGGATGCTGGCATGAGGCGCAAGTGGAAAGGGAGAGGGCAAAAAGGTGATGACCTTACCATTGGTGCCCAGAACAGGGTCAGCATCTCCAGTGGCGACGGGGCCACTCAGCCGGCCTGCCATGATCCGCTCCACTCGTTGCTCGAGGTCACTCAGCTGTTTCAGGTCAGGACGGCCTCCCCCGGTCTGTCGCTGCTGTCTTCTGTTATGCGCCAGCTTGGCCTGCAAGAGAAAGGACCGCCTCTAAGTACAGTGTCAAGCCCTGATCTTGCCCGCACTGCCTCCCATGGTCGAATAGGCCTGACAGTGTCTAAAGTCCTGATTGCGCAAGTGCTTTTCATGACAGTCCCATAGCTGCTGGATGAGGGCTGGCCATTAGGGCTTTCTGACCTGTTTGGCCATAAAGTGAGGTGCACATGCAGGGATGAGGAGGATACTGGAAAGGGTACTCACCCTGACAACCCGAGTGAGGTCGTTGAATTTTTTCCGGCACTGGGTTGGTGTCCTGCCAACCACGCTGTTGGATGTGACCCTGTTTGCCACATCCTTCCATGCTTTCCGATATTCGGCGGGCAGCGGCCTCCTGCCACCCTCAGGGAAGAGGATATGGCGCCTGCGGTCCACTGCGCCAACCAGCAGCCTCAGGTCACCCTCGCCGAAGCGCTGCGCTCTCTCCCTGGCCTTCTCCATTCTCCTGGGCGTGGAGCTGTTCCAGAAGCAGTGTTCAGGCCTTGCCTTAGGGCTGCAGTGTGCAGGGCGTGGCAGCCAAGCAATTCCACCCTCCCCCTTTAAGTGCTGACCGGTGCCTGACTATCTGGCCTCAATGAGCAACTCGCCGCACCTGCGCTACTCCCGCCTTCGGTGTTTGCGCCCCGGATCGCCGGCTTAGCGCCTAATGATAGTCGTGCATCGCCTGCTTTAGCGCAGCAGCAACCTCTTGGGGCGATGCAACTGAATATCGACGAAGGTGGCGCTAAGTTGCGCCGGGCGCAAAAGTTAGCGAACGCCATGCTGTAGCGCCCCAAACGTGGCTATACTGAATTTCTAGGCCAGATACTTTACCATGATCTTCCACTATATGGCTTGTATATTTTACTGATACAGGCTGATGATAACAATGCAGGCACTCTTTCCATGTGGTATAGTGTGATAAATCCTTGTGAAATTTCTTATTTTGTGTTCTTTCATTCTCAAGCTGGGCACATACTAGGACTGAGAGGTAAAATGGCCAATGTACTGCTCAGCCTCCACTCATACCCTAATCCAGCGGCTCTCAGTTTGATTTCTTTTCACTTCTCCTATGAGCAGTGTTCTGGCTTTAGCTCATTGTCAGAGCGATCATAATATGATCGAGCTCTCAGTCGAGATGGAGAGTGAGGAAATTGAATCAGAGACTAAGGTCCAGAACTTAAATAAAGGGAATTACGAGGGTATGAGACGGGAATTGGGTAAGATTGATTGGGTGGTGTTTCTGGGGGGATTGACAGTGGATAGACAATGGCAAGCATTCAAAGATAGAATGGAAGAATTCCAGAACATGTTTATACCGGTTTGGCATAAAAATAAACCTAAAAAGGTGACTCAACCGTGGATAACGAGGGAAATTAGGGACAGCATAAAATCAAAAAAAAGGGCATATCAACTGGCAAAAAAAAGCACCAGACCGGAAGATTGGGGGCAGTACAGGATACAGCAAAAGAGGACAAAGGGATTAATCAGGAAGGGGAAAATAGAATACGAAAGTAAACTTGCAGCAAACATAAAGACAGACTGCAAAAGCTTTTATCGGTATATCAGGAGGAAAAGACTGGTAAAATCCCAAGTCGGTCCCTTGCAGTCCGATTCGGGAGAATATATAATGGAGAATAAGGAAATGGCAGACCAATTAAACTCATACTTTGGTTCTGTATTCACAAAGGAGGACACAAATAACCTCCCAGGAATATCGGCAAACATAGGGACTAATGAGAGGGAGGAGCTGACAGAAATTAGTATCTCTAGGGATATGGTGTTGGGTAAGTTGAGGGGACTGAAGGCCGACAAATCCCCGGGGCCTGATAAACTACATCCTAGGGTACTTAAGGAGGTGGCCCTGGAGATAGCAGATGCTCTAAGGATCATCTTCCGGAACTCCATTGACTCGGGAACAGTACCCGTGGATTGGAGGGTAGCTAATGTTACCCCAATATTTAAAAAGGGGGGTAGAGAGAAAGCAGGGAATTATAGACCAGTAAGCCTTACATCGGTTGTGGGCAAAATGCTAGAGTCCATTATTAAGGATAAAATAGCGGAGCACTTGACAAATGGGGAAAGGATCGGACAGAGTCAACATGGATTTACAAAGGGTAAATCGTGTTTGACTAATCTGCTGGAATTTTTTGAGGAAGTAACTGGTAAAATAGATGGGGGAGAGCCAGTGGATGTGGTGTACCTTGACTTCCAGAAAGCCTTCGATAAGGTTCCACACAAAAGATTATCATGCAAAATTAAGGCTCATGGAATTGGGGGCAAAGTATTAACGTGGATAGAGAACTGGCTGGCGGATAGAAAACAGAGAGTTGGAATAAACGGCTCGTTTTCGGAGTGGCAGGCAGTGACCAGCGGGGTGCCGCAAGGATCTGTCCTGGGACCCCAGCTGTTCACAATATATATAAATGATCTGGATCAGGGAATTGGATGCAATATTTCCAAATTCGCTGACGACACTAAACTAGGAGGAGGGGTGGGCTCTGATGAGGATGTCAGGAGGCTACAGTGCGATTTGGACAGGTTGGGGGAATGGGCGGATACGTGGCAGATGCACTATAATGTGGATAAATGCGAGGTTATCCACTTTGGGGGTAAAAACAGGAGGGTAGATTATTATCTAAATGGCAATAGATTGGGAGATGGGGAAGTGCAGAGGGACCTGGGTGTTCTTGTGCACCAGTCACTGAAGGAGAGCATGCAGGTGCAACAGGCGATTAAGAAGGCAAATGGTATGTTGGCCTTCATATCAAGGGGGTTCGAGTATAGGAATAGGGATACCTTACTACAGCTGTACAAGGTGCTGGTGAGACCGCATCTGGAGTATTGTGTACAGTTTTGGTCGCCCCATCTGCGGAAGGATGTTCTTGCCATGGAAAGAGTGCAACGGCGATTCACCAGGCTGATACCTGGAATGGCGGGAATGACCTACGAAGAGAGATTAAATAGTTTGGGCTTGTACTCACTGGAGTTTAGAAGATTGAGAGGGGATCTCATCGAAACATATAAAATTATGGCAGGCCTGGACAGGCTGAATTCAGAGAGAATGTTTCCAATGGCCGGGGAGCACAGAACCAGGGGCCACAGTCTAAAAATAGCGGGCAAATCATTTAAAACAGAGATGAGGAAGAATTTCTTCACTCAAAGAGTGGTGAGCCTGTGGAATTCCCTGCCACAGAGGGCTGTGAAGGCTAATTCAATAAATATTTTCAAGAGAGAATTGGATATATTTCTGAAGGCTAAGGGGATTAAGGGTTACGGAGAAAAGGCGGGGACGGGGTACTGAACTGGTAAGATCAGCTATGATCTCAGACGAAGATCAGCCATGATCTCATTGAATGGCGGAGCAGGCTCGAAGGGCCGAATGGCCTACTCCTGTTCCTATCTCTATGTTTTCTATGTTTTCTCTTTAACACTGTAGTTGAGATTGGGGACTTAATGGTGTGGGAAACCAAGTGAAGCTATCCATGAAAGTTGCTGTTTGATTTCTGTTGGCAAAAATATTACATGTTCCTTTTAAGGTCACTCCAGTTTTTTCATATTTTATTGAGTGGTTCACTCGGGAGAAATGTTTATTTCCTTTGTTCCCCTCATCTCCCGAAAGCACTGACTCTTCACTGGAGTATGGTTCCAAAGAGTGCCAGTCAGACTTCAGTAACTCACTGAAGTGGCCATTATTCAAGTATAAACTTTGATTCTGGTAAATTTGATCCTGTCTTCACAAAACATTCATACATGTGCATCTCCAGCAGGAGTCACTGGGATGGAAACAATGCCGATTTTGGCCTCAATAACCCTGGGGCAGTCAAGCCAGTTGTAGTGTTCTTTCTGTTGCCCCAAAAGCTGACATCAGCTACCTCAGCACAGATTGAGGTTTAAACCCTGGGATCGCCATGGTATGTATAGCTCAGCTACTCACAGGATAACTTCACTGACCATCAGAGAAGAGAAATGTTATTGTTTAAACAAATCATCAAGATACAATTCTAAAATGAATCTATTCTCATTCGTTGCCTGATATATATACCCTTATACCAGGCCAGTTAACTCATTGAGAGTAACAATCACCCATCTCAGTATAAAATCTAACCTATTTTGATGTATCACTTATAAACACAGCTCCATATGGTTAAACAGATTTTCTACCCATGTCACTCTTTGTTCATAAATTCCACTTCTCTAATATTTCCCTGATGCTCTAACTATACCCCCCAAAATAGGATAGTGTTGAGAGATCTTTTCTGTACATTTAATCTATGAGTGATGAAGGGACTGTGTAGAGGATGTTCTACATCTAACCCATGATATCTGAACGAGGAGTACTTTATGGTGATACTGGACATTGAAAGTGGGAGAAGATTTCCCAGCCCTGACATCCCGCACCTTGATGAGCATAAAACCTTCCAGTGATCCCTTACCTGAAGAAAAGGAATAGTTTGAAGCCTCTCAGGAAGTGGTATAGGCTACTTTAATTATTTGAAGATTACAGCCATTATATTGAGGATACCTCAATGTAAATTGCATGAGGTAAATTTAACAAACTGGGATCTGTAGTTTTCTTTGTTATTTAATTTACTTTCAGACTAACGTTGCAGCACTTTTATTTCAGAGTACAATGGGCAGCATGGCTAGCATCTACAGCGAGGCAGGTGACTATGGCAATGTCACAGTCACTGGGGAGATCATATTCTTGCTGAGTTATGACCAAAAGAAACAAGCACTTCATATACACATGAAGGAGTGTCGTAACCTGGCTTATGGAGATGAGAACAAGAAGAAGTCAAACCCGTAAGTGTGTGTGTGTGTTTATGGAATGCCAAGTGTTTCTAAAAGTATTCTGTGTATTGATTTTGAAAAATGTTTAATGTTTTTCTTACCAATCTTCTATAAACCCTGTTTCCTGAAGGTAATGAATCCTTGCTAGAGTATGGTGCTATGACTGCTGCTCACCCTCTGCTACCTTGCTAACATCTAATGAATCATATGTTAGTGTTGACAGTATAGTCCAGCTATTTGACCACGCAGTCCATCGTTGCTGAGCTCTATCATGCCCTCACCTGAAGTTCACTCACACACTTCCAGTGAGGATTGCTAGATAGTAATAGGAGTGGGAACTCTGGCCAATTGCCCCACCCATTATCTAGGGATCTTAAGAGCAATTATTTAGCCTTATGAGGTTTATGTCACAAGATAGGTTGGGATAATTTGATCTCATCCTTCCAGAATACCAACCCTACCATCTTCCAATAACAGCATCTAGTGGTTTCTTAAATAAATCCTGTAGTGTATGTAACCTGTACCACCTTAAGAGACTACCTTAAGGTGATGAACTACTGTATATTGTAGTACCGGTGGTGACCACACCAGTATATAAACCCTGTGGAGCAGTTTGTATTTCAGTTCAGCCCTGACCCTCAATTACTAAAGACCTGTTTAAGTATTCTGTTGTCTGTGTCCAGTTATTCAGCATAACTACATTTGGAAAACACAGACTCAACAGTGGCGACGAGTCTGATCGTACCTAGCGGCAGTTTTTCATCCAAGGAAGCTTCGTCCTCAGAACGGGCGTCGAAAAGGGGCATCCGCCCTCATCATCCTGCTGAGCACCGCATCGCACGGGAGGCATCGAGAACCCGGTTTGGATTTGCTGGCCACGAAGTCCACCATCAGCAACAGGCAGTGATCATCCCTTCTACGACAGCGGCGGGTAAGCCGATCTAGCGACACGGAGAGAAAGTCGGCCGAGTTGTCAGTGGGAGAAGGGGAGGGAAACCGAAGAAAAGGGCGGAGAACACGACCGCAGCCAGTGAAAAGGGCCGGACTGCAATCGGGCAGAGACGCGCAGCAGCCAGAAAAGCGTTAATGTCCACGAGGACCGCGGGAGCGGCGGGGAACAAGAGCAGCAGCGTCGGGGGAAATAAGGACCGCTGGGAGGCGAGAACGGCAACAGCGCGGTAATCACCATTTTAGTCGGCGGGAGAAGAAGATAAGCGCAGGAAAAGCCGCCAAGCGCGGGAAGCCGCCATTTTGGAAAAATAAATAAAATAAAGGAAACTCAACAAGATGCCAAAAACGGGTAACATCACTGCTTTTGATAGCGATGTAGAAGATTGGGCCACTTATGTGGAACGCGTTGAAGTTTACTGTACAGCGAATGAGGAACCGGCGGATAAGAAAGCACTAACCATATTAAACTCGATGGGTGCGAAGACGTACGGGTTATTAAGGCACCTTGTAACACCAGATAAACCGGTAGGAAAGAGTTTCGCGGAGATTGTTACTATCCTGCAAGAGCATTTAAACCCCACGCCGCTGCTGATAGCGGAACGATTTAAATTTTACAAAAGAATTCAGCTTAAAGAGGAAAGCAACGCTGAATTCTTAATCGAACTGCGCAAGTTATCAAAGTACTGTCAGTTCGGTACAGGACTAGCAGACGCTCTGAGAGATAAGTTCGTGTGTGGGCTACTAAAGGAAGGAACCCAGAAGCGACTGCTAGAGGAAAAGGATCTTACGCTGGACAAAGCTTTCAGCATTGCAGCATCGCACGAGGCAGCAGCACGAGGCACTGCGGAAATGCAGCAAAGGCCATCGGAATTCAGCACCAATGAAATGGCATTGGGTGCAGTAAAGTGTTATCGTTGCGGAAGGACAACGCATGATCAGAACCAGTGCTGGTTCAAAGATAAAGAATGCAGGAAATGTGGCAGACTTGGTCACATAGCGAAAGTATGCCGGTCAGGAAAGAAGACCAGCAACAAAAAGTTGCCGCAGGAGAAGTACAAGAAAGTACACAAGGTGACAGAGAACAGTTCGGATGAACAAAAGACGGATTCAGACTCCAGCAGTAAGGAACTGGGTTGTCTAAAAATACATAATGTGGGTAACACAGCAGACCACCAAACTATCTGGGTCATGCTTCGGATAGCAGGAATCCAAGTGAAGATGGAATTGGACACTGGATCAGCATTGACGGTCATGAATAAGCAAGAGTACAAAAGGTTATTCTCACACATTCCCCTGAGGGATACGGAGATTGTATTGAAAACATACACGGGGCAAAGAGTATACCCCATCGGAAAGATAAAGGTAAAGGTGGTCTACAATGGTAAAGAAAGTCAGGGAATGGACTTGTATGTGTTACCTGAGGGAGGTCCACCACTACTGGGACGGGAATGGATCCGGAGAATAAATATGGACTGGCATTCCTTACAAGCATTAACTGTAGATTCCTGTAAAGAGGACGACGTCAAACCTAAACGACTGTCCAAAATATTGGACGATGCTAAGGAGGTGCTCCAACAGGGACTGGGAACACTGAAAGGAATTACGGCAAACATCAAGGTTGAAGAACATGCAAACCCAAAATTTTTCAAAGCCAGACCGGTACCTTATGCAATATGACCTGCTGTGGAAGCAGAGCTGGAAGGGCTAGAACGTTCAGGAGTACTGTCAAAGGTGGACTGGAGCAAATGGGCCACGCCCATTGTTCCCGTCATGAAGCGTTCGTTGAGCAACAAGCCGGGGGAACCTGGGAAGGTTCACATCTGTGGCGATTTCAAGATCACTGTTAATCCGGTTCTTCACACGGTGCAATATCCGCTTCCGCGGATTGAGGATATCTTCGCTTCGCTGTCTGGCGGGAAACACTTCACCAAGATAGACCTGGCGCAGGCGTACTTACAGATGGAAGTTGATGAAGCGTCACGCCAGTATCTCACGATCAACACACATAAGGGCTTATATCGGTATAATAGACTGGTTTTTGGAGTGGCATCGGCTCCAGCGATTTGGCAAAGGGCCATGGAGCAGGTATTACAGGGAATTCCAGGCACACAATGCTACCTGGACGATATTCTGATTACAGGAGATGATGATAAGGAACACCTCGCGAATTTGGAGCAGGTGCTCACCAGATTGAAAGAATATGGACTCAGAGTTAATCGCCAGAAATGTGAGTTCTTTCAGAAGCGAATCTCGTACTGCGGTCACGTCATTGACCAGGAGGGGCTTCATAAGTCGCCTGACAAGATTGAAGCTGTTGTGAAAGCTCCCGCTCCGGAAAATGTATCCCAGTTGAGGTCGTTCCTTGGGTTAACTATTACCACAAGTTTCTTCCAAATTTATCCACGGTGTTACACCCGCTGAACACTCTTTTGCAAATGGGAGTACCATGGAAGTGGAGCGAGGACTGTAAGCGGGCTTTTCAAAAAAGCAAGGCACTGATCACCTCTAAGGAAGTGTTGGCTCACTTTAACCCAACGCTGCCTATTCGTTTAGCTTGTGATGCTTCTCCATATGGTATCGGGGCAGTGCTCTCACATAAGTTGCCAAATGGCTTGGAAAGGCCAGTCGCGTTCGCATCCAGATCATTGACCTCCGCTGAGCGCAACTATGCTCAGATAGATAGGGAGGCTCTCAGACTCATGTGGGGAGTTAAGAAATTTAACCATTACCTGCAAGGCCAAAGGTTCACGCTGCTGACAGATCACCAGCCGTTGGTTTCCATCTTTAACCCTAAGAAGGGTGTTCCGGTTATGACGGCGCAGAGACTTCAGAGATGGTCCCTTTTCCTAGGGGCACATCAATATGATATCGAATTCAAAGGTACAAAGCAACATGGTAATGCTGATGGGCTGTCGCGCCTGCCACTACCTACAGCGGAAGAGGCACCGGCAGTTGACCCTGTCGAGATATTTCACTCGACCATCATCGAATGCTTACCAGTCACCAATGCGAGTATTGAGAGAGAGACCAGAAACGACCCGACACTGTCTCGGGTCTACGATTTGACAGTGAAGGGATGGCCAACACATGGCGAACCACTGTTACCGGCATTCTCAGCCAGACGAGAGCAGCTGTCCGTCTGTCAAGGAACATTGATGTATGGAACGAGGGTGATTATTCCTCCTAAATTAAGGGAGAGAGTTCTGAAGGAACTGCATGAAGGTCATCTGGGGGGGGTCAAGATGAAAGGCCTTGCTAGGGCTTATGTGTGGTGGCCAGGTATCGACAAACAAATAGAGGATCTGACTAAAAGCTGCTCAGGGTGCCAAAAAGTTCAAAATGCACCTCCAATTGCACCGCTGCATCCGTGGGAATGGCCTTCAACCCCATGGCAACGTGTGCATATCGACTTTGCAGGTCCATTCATGGATTCCATGTTTTTGATAGCGGTAGGCGCACATTCTAAATGGCCAGAAGTGATTAAGATGTCGACCACTACCTCTGAAAAGACGATCGCAGTTCTAAGAACCATATTTGCAAGGAATGGGCTGCCGGAACAAATATGTTCAGACAACGGACCACAGTTCGTGTCAGAAGAATTCCAGAAATTCATGAAGAAGAATGGGGTGAAACACTATACATCTGCCCCATATCATCCGGCTACAAATGGGTTGGCCGAGAGATTTGTACAAACATTCAAAAAGGCGATAAAGGCCATGAGCGAAGACCATATTCCACTACAACACAAGGTGGACAATTTCCTGATGGCATATCGAAACGCCACGCATGCAGTGACAAATCAAAGCCCTGCCATAATGTTCTATAACAGGAGGTTGCGGTCCCGATTGGATTTGTTAAAACCCAATGTGCGTAGGGAAGTCGAAAACAAACAATTCCAGCACGTAAATAACAAGGGCACTCGGAGTTTCGAAATAGGACAACCAGTGTTGGCCAGGGACTATAGGAATGATAAATGGCAATCCGGAACAATTCGTGCCCGACAAGGACCCTTGATGTACACGGTAGACGTTGGTGAGAACGTAATACGACGTCATGCTGACCAACTTGTGGAATTGAGAACAAGGGTCGACCCCATGTCTACGGCAGAGACACCAGTTGAAGAAGTTATTGAGCCTGTAGCATCTACCTCAGACTCGAACGTACATGATGATGTTCAATCCATAAGAGATCAAATGGATGAGTCACCCCAGCAACGAGAACCAGAGACCCCTGAAAGGCGTTATCCGGCCCGGATCAGGAGGCCTCCTCAGAGACTGAATCTTTGAACAGTTTTGTATGAAAGTTGTATATATGTTATCCATGTTATGTTTAAATTGGGGTGTACACTGTTAAGCTAAAAGGGGAGGAATTGTAGTGTATGTAACCTGTACCACCTTAAGAGACTACCTTAAGGTGATGAACTACTTTCTGATGGCTCCTGTATATTGTAGTACCGGTGGTGACCACACCGGTATATAAACCCTGTGGAGCAGTTTGTATTTCAGTTCAGCCCTGACCCTCAATTACTAAAGACCTGTTTAAGTATTCTGTTGTCTGTGTCCAGTTATTCAGCATAACTACATTTGGAAAACACAGACTCAACAAATCCAATGTCCTGGCAGATGCTGGAAAACAGAAACAGAAAATGCTAGAAACACTCAGCAAATCAGGCAGCATCTGTAAAGAAAGGGAAGTATTGATGTTTCAGGCATAGCCCTTCATTAGAGTTCTGAAGAAGGGATATGCCTGAAACATCAAAATGTTTCCTTTCTTTACAGATGCTGCCTAACTTGCTGAGTCTTTCTATCATTTTCAATATATGCTTAAGCCCCAGAGCAGTGTTTGAGCTCATAATCTAGGTTGACACTCTAGTGCAATACTGAGAGAGTGCTGCATTGTCAGATGAGATATTAAACTGAGGTCTTGTCTACCCATTCTGGTGCTTCAGATGAACATTAAAGGTCCCACGGCATTATTTCGAAGTGCAGGGAGTTGTCCCAGTGTTCTGGCCAAAATTCCTCCCTCAACCAACTAGCATTGTGACTGGTCATTTATTTCATGCTCTATAAGGGATGTTGCTGGTGCAGATGGCCTACTATGTTTGCCCACATAACAACAGTCACTGCACTTTATTGTGTAAAGTGCTTTTGAAATGTTTAGATGTGGAAAAAGTTGTATATAACACAAGAAGTATGTTTCAGTAATAAAACTACTCTTGATATTTTAGTAGCATTATTACTGCAATATTAGTTTTTGTTTCAGCGTGTGTGTGAACTTTGAAACTTAAAAAAAGAAATGGCTGGCCAAAGATTCCTGGAATTTCACAGGAACTGAATGCAGTCCAAGGGTTAAAATGACAGGATTCAGTTACTGTATGATACATCAACCTGCATCAGTCTCTATGAACCAGATGCACCAGATTGGAATGACACTGCAGATGGGGAGAAAATTTAGCTGGGGCCCAGAGCAGCTGACAGTACAGATGACTATCCTGTTCCAATCCATTACCAGCAATTGACTCCCCCAAAATAGCATAATTAAAACAAACTTTAAAAAAAACTTTTTTTTTCTGCAGCTATGTGAAGTCTTATCTGTTACCAGATAAATCCCGACAAAGTAAACGCAAGACTACAATTAAACGTAATACGACTGACCCAATCTACAATGAAACCCTACGGGTAAGGCTTAAAAGCCCTATGCTTGACTTTGCAATTAGCACTGAAGAAAAGGAGTTTGTGGGATATGTGGAGAGAAGGGGGGGGCGGTGGTACGATGGCCTGTAGTGCTCCAATCTCTGTTGGGATTCCCACATCAATTACAGATGCAGGAAGAAACCACATAATATAGGGTCTCCAAGGCAGAGTCTGGTCTGAATGAGTTATCTCAATCATCAGATTTAAGAACTGAAACAAGAAATGTGATCAAGAACTTCTGGTATATTTTAATAACATTTATACGTCATTTAAAATGAAATGCTGTGGGAACATGTTTTGAAGTATTTGTTTTGGATGCACAAACTTAGCATCTCACATAAACATTCAAAATAGAGACATTGCAGACCTCAGCTAAACCCTCAAAAGAACATCGAATTGTATACTTATTTATTATTGACACTTTTTCAATCTTTCAAATCCCTGCACCAATCACCAAAAACTTATAAAATTCTAACAGGACTAGACAGACTAGATGCAGGAAGGATGTTCCCGATGGCGGGGGAGCTCAGAACCAGTGGTCACAGTCTAAGGATAAGGGGTAAGCCATTTAGGACAGAGATGAGGAGGAATTTCTTCACCCAGAGAGTGGTGAACCTGTGGAATTCTCTACCACAGAAGGCAGTTGAGGCCAAGTCTTTAAATATATTCAAGAAGGAGTTAGATATATTTCTTAAGGCTAAAGGGATCAAGGGATATGGGGAGAAAGCAGGGACAGGGTACTGAATTTGAATGATCAGCCATGATCTCATTAAATGGCGGAACAGGCTCGAGGGGCCGAATGGCCTACTCCTGCTCCTATCTTCTATGTTTCTATTCCCTGGCTAAAAGGGTGGGCCGGTGATCTGTTCTTGGTCCAGTGGGTTCCAATACTGCTTTTCACCTGTGGGATCTGAATTGCCATCAGCCCAGACTGCTGGAATGTTGCCAGTGGAAGTAGGCCAACAGTTGTTAAAGAGTGATTCTGCAGCATAAAGCTATCCATCATTCTGTACAAATTCTCACTAAATTGTTGGTCCTTGATGTAGGAAATGAGAATGTCTCTTTGATGCAGTGGGAGATGTTCTTAGGTTCCTTATTGGGACAATGTAGAAACAGCTTTACCCTGCATATAGTCTATGCTATATCTGACCTGGGAGTGTTTAATTAGACAGGGTAGAGGGTGTTACTTCAATGATTTACATAATTTTCTCTATCAGTGCTTGCGGAAGATAAATTAGTTTTTATGGACATTGCTGTGAGTGTTTCTTTTTTTCTCTAATCAGTATGAAATCAGTGAGTCACAATTAATTATGAGGACATTGCAACTTTCTGTTTGGCATTATGACCGCTTTGGACGCAACATTTTTCTGGGAGAGGTGGACCTCTCACTGGATATTTGGAACTTCAACAGTGAGTCTGAGGAGTGCCTTCCTCTTCATGGTATGGTAAGGACACCACTCTTGCACCTTTTATAAACCTTATTTAAACAGTACAAGAGCAGCAAACTAATTTTCCAGATTACAAAAGCAAAATACTGCGGATGCTGGAAATCTGAAATAAAAACAGAAAATGCTGGAAATACTCAACAGGTCAGGTAGCATCTGTGGAGAGAGAAACAGAGTTAACGTTTCAGGTTGATGATCCTTTGTCAGAACTGGAAAAAGCTGGAGATGGAACAGGTTTTTAAGCAATTGCAGGGGCAGGGAAAGGGGGAGGGGAGGAAAGAACAAAAGGGAAGGTCTGTGATAGGATGGAAGGCAGGAGATATTAAGAGACATTAAGAGATGGTGCAAGGCAAAAGGAGATGGTAATTGGACAAGTTAAGAAACAAAAGATGGCTTTAGATGAAGTGTAAATGGCAGAATGAAAGACAGCTGCCAGGTGGGAGAGAGAAAAAAAATAATAAATAAAATAAATAGAAAAAAAATATGGGCAGAGGTTATGGTCTGAAATTGTTGAACTTTATGTTGAGTCCAGAAGGCTGTAAAGTGCCTAATCGAAAGATGAGGTGCTGTTCCCTGAGCTTTTCCAGATTGTTTGCTCTATTAGTAATTCAGTCTGAAGTTCTAGGGGGCTTCTACCAGTGAAAGGAAAAAGGTCTGAATGCTTATAGTACTGAGAGGGATGCATTTCAATTTTATCTATAATAGAATAAGAGATCCATTTAGGGATTCTTTTCTGAAAGACAATATAAATAATGTAAATGTCACAACCAAGTTCTGTACGTCATGTTCAGAATATGACTAAATATCCCTGATGTTCATGTGTCCAACTTTCCCCTCCCTATTTCCAGGTATTAGAGGAGGAAGGAAGCTTTCTGGGTGAATGAGAAGATAGCACAGTGTGTTCGCACATTATCCTTTTACCTCCAGGACCCAGGTTTGAATTCAACCTCAACCAATTCCCTGAAAGATTCTTTTCTGCTAGTTGTAAAGACCGTACACAAAATTACTTTGGGAAGCTCTCAACCCACAGCAGCATGGCCTCACAGCACAAAACTGTTCATAATAAAACACCAACTAATAACCTCATTCAGCAGACTTCTAGATGGCTAGTGTGGGTAATAAAAATGTCATCTTTGCGCTGTGGGAGATTTCTGAGGTACATTGTTGAAACAGAATACAGGGAGGTTCACTCTGAATTTAACCCATATTATACCAAAAATAGTATAAACTGGGTGCTGAAAGGAGAAAAGCATTCCATTTCCTTGCACTTATACCCATCATTGTGAAAACACAACAAATGGAGCTGCTTGAATGAAAGGTACCTATCCATTAATATGTTCCATGGAGTCATTTTTTAATTTATCTCAAGTACTTTGTTAGAAATTCATATTCAAGGGTTCTCAGAAAATATATTCCCTGCTGGAAAAGATTTGTGAGAATGCACACTGGTGATGCTAAATAATAGGACCCCTGCACCCCGCATACACTATCCAGCAATGAAATCAATTTACACCGGGTGTGGCCCCAAACGTACCACAGAGATTATCCTTAACTCAACAAAAACTCAACAGGGGCTGGATATAAAAAAAAATGGCCTAGAAATTCAGTAAGGCCCCGCCAGCTCGCTTGCGCCCAAAAGTTAGCGCTGCGCGCGGAGCCAGTTGCGCCCGTCAGAAATTCAGTTTTTGCGCCCCAAGTCGGAACCGGGCGCTATTCCAGGGTGTGCCCGCCCCCGCTTGGGGCGCTGAAACTGAATTTCAGCGCTGTAGGTGCCGCTGCGCCACCCGCTGCGGAGCGGCAGGCTGCAGTACTGCAGGCCTCCTCCTCTTAAGGGGGAGGTGCCTGCAACGGGGAGATCGCCGCTTGATAGTGCCGGCAAATGAGCCCGGCATCACGGAGAAGTGCCGGGCTCGTGGAAAGCAGCTGGCAATGCCGCGGGGGGGGGGGGTGGGGTGGAGGAGGCCGGGGAAGGAGGTGCGGGCAGGCGGCTGCCGAAAAAGCGGCCGGCCGCACCTCCGCCTTAACTAGCGCCACTAAGGCTGCAGGACGGCCACGGTTGCAGAACGTTGTTTGCGGCCGCTGCGGAAGAGGCGGCCGCAACTAAATATGGGGGTCGGGCCGGTATCGGGGTGGAACCGGGGCACTGCGCACACCGATGACGTCATCGGTGCCGGCGCAGCGCTACCGGCTACCGCCGCCATTACCGCTGCGCTGAATATCAGCGCAAACTCCTCTATTGGCGCAGAAGCCCTCTTTGGGTGGTAACTGGGCGCAAAGCTGGCGGGGCCTTACTGAATTTCTAGCCCAATGGCTCATAATCAACCTGCAAATGCACATAGACATTTACAGAAGGATGTGCTCTTTGCAGATCCATTAGTTGACTGAGTGAATCATTTCATTCTTCCTGCACAAAATGTACATATTGTGCATCTTACAAAATGCACTGCACAGAGAATGTAACAAAGTTCATGAGCTGAATAAAAGTATTATGCTGAAAACATCAAGGAGCAATTACGTGCATTCAAGGAAGAATTTTGTTTTTCAATCCCTTGGGACAGAAACGGGATGGGGGGTGATGAAAGGATCTCCATTTGCATTGAATAAGCATCACAATGTCACACTTAGACTTCAGCTTGGATATTTAACAGTGAATTACTTTATTTTTTATTCCCTATTTTTCTATCTTTAGATTCCCTGCACTTGGTCAAAAGTTGGGTATGTAATCAGCACACAGACCTCCCCCAATTTCATTCTGAACCTTACATAATAGGCGCAGGAGCAGTCTTGGGAAGGCGCATCTGATTTTTCTCCCCCCTGTGGAAAGTTCCTGGCCTCTGCTCCACATTTGTCCACAGCAAGGTGGTTGGGATTAGGAATTCAGGTTTTAAAGGAATCAAACCTAAATCCCACCATTCCATAGTGCCACACAACGGTGTTCTAACTTACTGCACCACTGCATCTTCCCCCTCGTTCTATAACCCTGTTAGAAATATTCTAATCAACTCAAATTTGGTTTGTAACAAGTCGCACCTTTCATTTTAAAGAAAAAAAAATTAAATATTACACTTATGCAATTGGCCTCCTTCTGTGCTGTATGATTCCAGGAAAGGTGATCCATCACTTTTGTACAGTCTGAGTACAAATGGTATCATCCTTCAAACAGTTCACCTGAAAGAAAGACTCAGTACTTCATGTAACAATATCATGAATCCATTTATAAAGAGCAGGTGTATGATTTTGGTACAAATGCACAGAAACCCCACCCCAGCCCACCAGATATCTCAATAGAAATGTGTGACACAGAAACACCACCAGAATATTGGCATTATTTAGTGATAGTTCTGGCTCATTCCCCATGCCAGGCACCAAAATCTCCAGCAACATTAGATCTAAACAACTGGCTTTATTTTTAGACAGAGTTTATTTCCAAATAATATATAATTTATGCAAAGATTTGATGAATTCTAGCATGTTATGGTCAGGATGTACATATTGGGGAGGATTAATTGATCTGCAGCAGTCATTTAACCATATTTATCATCTGTATGGTTTCAAATTCCTAAAATTCACAAGTTTTACTTACAAATCTGTGTTAGAAGCAAAAGGTTCTGTTAACATGTTTGGCATGATTCTTAATGGTTGTGTTTATTTACTGAAAATATGGCAAGCAAGCAACTGATGTCTTTAATAAATTCACTCATCTTTGTAAACTTAACTGCACCAGTGTTATTAAGATAAACCGGGCACCTTATGTGTATTAGTAATCTGCAACTTTAAAATGGTTGATAACTACCATACGACTATCAAATCTTCTTTCCCAAATAGATAAATATTTAAATATCCACACTTTGTGGTAGTCTCACGATGATAAATTGGGATTCCGCTTCTCACGTCCAAAAACTTGCTGAAATACCAAACCATTCGAAGTGAACATCTCAACGTTCAATGTTCATCACTTTATTTAATAAGCCGTTTACAAGAGCGACATTCACTGCTCCCCGAAGTCTGTCTCACAACGTCATGGGATGCTGAAAGGCAAAGGCGCGACTGGACCAGTAACATTGTGTCCTTCACCCACCCAGGCAGCAGGCTGCCTCGGCACAAACCCACCTCTTCGTCTCTTCTATATACACACACTAAAATCTGTCTCAGACCTTCGTCCTTGAAAGCGTTGTCAATCCTTTAAACCTTGTGTCTGTCCACAGAAAGATAATCAGTTCTAGGGAACCGCGTCATCAACAGTAATACCCTCGGTGATCATCGAATATAAAGCAATAGGAAGTCAACGTGAAATCATTTTAGAAACAATCAAAAGATTTGGCAGACCCCTTGAAACCTTCTTGCGGACCCCCGCTTGAGAACCCCTGGTGTACAATTTGCATTGTCTTGGCTTCTTACCTTATTTAAATTTCTTTATGCAGATGATAAAACAGGAAAAGCTTCCAAGATGTCAAAACTGCAAACTTCTTCCAGATAAAATTTGCCATGTTGTGAATAGCATGCCTCTTAGTGTTCAATAAGCTATGAAAACCTCTACATTTAAATTTATCCTTATTACCTTCATCCCCATTTCTAGCCAGATATTAATCCAACACCTTTTTAAAAGAAACCTATTTAGCACTAATTAACACTGATTATTCACTGATTCAGCATCAATTAACATTGATTTAGCACTAATTAACTGAAGTCTATTTCACACATGATGCAGGAAAGACATTCCAAGAATTTCTTGTCTTTGTATAAGTATTATTAGCAACAGATATTGTAACACAAGCATTTCCACTGTTTTTGGCTAGACACTTGAAGAGTGTACAGGCAGATGATAACACTTATGGAAAGCTCAGACTGATACTTTTAGAGAACTAGCAGTAGAAATGGGAGATATTTGTGTAATACCCACTGGAAATGTTATGTATGCGTACTTATGTATACTTAGCGTACATAACATTTCCAGTGGGTATTACACTCCCCCCCCCCCCTACCAAATATAGGCATGTCCCCATAACTAATGAACTTTACACATAAGGGGTTGCATGCTTCCCAACCATGTATAAAGGGAGGTAACATATCGAACCGTAGGGGCTATCATTACACTTGGCACTCCTAGTGTACTGTATGTCAATCTTTCAGGAACCTTCTTAACTCGCTGTGAGCTCCTTATTTTGGATACCCGGTCTTCAGTTCCTTCAACTACGTTGGAGGCGTTGGTTCCTTTGTTATCATGCCTTTCAGTCTCTTTTATCTCCTTCTTGGAAGCATCTGGTTCTTCCCAGACCATGTCCAAGTATGAGCTAAATGGTTCAGACAATTCATCCAGATTCTGTCTTATGCGTCTTTCTGGGAGGTCGTACCATAGATCCCATTCTTCATCTTCCGACTCATCAGGTTCCTCATGATCCACACACTGTGTCATGGGTTTTCTGTCTTCTGGAACAAAGTTTTCCTGGTTTCTCATTTTTTTCCTTCTTCTTCTCTGCAGGGTTCTCCTACTAGGTGTCGGCTCATTATCCGCTGGCGGATCCAGACGCACTTGCTGTCCCAATGGCAGGATATGATTCCGGTGCAGCATTTTTATGGGTCCATTCCCACCTGCAGGTTTTAGCCGAAACACAGGTAGTTGTGACATTTGACTTTCAACAATGTAAGGTGTAGCAGCCCAGCGGTCTGCTAACTTATGTTTCCCTTGAAGTCCTAGGTTCCGTATGAGAACTCGGTCACCAGGCATGAGTTGGGAAAAACGGATCTTCTGGTCATACCTCTGCTTATTTCCTTTATTCTGTTTGGCAGAAACAGACTCAGCAAGTTCATAAGCAGCTTGCAATTCCTTTCTCATGTCAGATACATACTTGAGGTAAGTTCTCTGTGATGTGCCATCACTGGATACTCCGAAACACAAATCCACCGGCATCCTCGCTTCACGTCCAAACATGAGGTAGTACGGTGAAAAACCAGTAGCGTCATTTCGGGTACAATTATAAGAATGAACAAGATGTCCAATGTGCCGACTCCACTTGTTCTTTCGCTTTGAATCCAGCGTTCCAAGCATGTCTAACAAAGTACGGTTAAACCGCTCAGGTTGAGGATCTCCCGGAGGATGGTATGGAGTTGTTCTTGACTTCTCAATCCCGAGCATGGACAACAACTCATGTATAAGTCTACTTTCAAAGTCTCTACCTTGATCACTGTGTATTCGCTTTGGCAGTCCATAGTGGATGAAGTATTTCTCCCACAACACTTTGGCAACGGTGGATGCGTTCTGATCCTTTGTGGGAAAAGCTTGGGCATAGCGAGTATAATGATCTGTAATGACCAAGACATTTGCGGTATTGCTGGAATCGGGTTTGATGGACAGAAAATCCATACAGACAAGGTCTAGAGGTCCATCACTTTGCATGTGAAACAGAGGAGCAACTCTTTTAGGTAAAGTCTTTCTCTGGACACAACGTGCACAGGACTTGCAGAACTCCTCAACCGCAGACTTCATACGCGGCCAATAGAATCTGTCCTTGACCAACCCATAGGTCTTATCTACTCCCAGATGACCTGCGTCATCATGCAAAGACTTCATCACTATTTCCCTGTACTTTTCAGGCAGGACCAACTGTGAATGACATGGTTTAGTGGGTGGGTGAGTGATTCTACACAACACTCCCTCTTTAATTTCCAAGTGGTCCCATTCTCTTAGGAGCAGACGACAGTCAGGATGTTTTGATTTGTCGATCCGTGTAATATCACCCAGACGGAGAGCTGAAAACACCTCATGAATACAGGGATCCTCCTGTTGTGCTTTGGATATTTCAGATGAACACAACATGGGTAAGTTTTGTACATCCAAACTGGAAAGGTTGCAAAATGCCTGGGGAACAGCATGCATTGACGCTCCCAAGTGGTCAATCTCTCGGGCATGAAATGAATTCTTTGGTCCAGATACCACGGACATCTGACACATTACTTTCACATCTGCTGAAGCAACATCTTTCCACTCTGGTTTCTGGTAGTGTGGGCGACGAGACAGAGCATCTGCGTCAATGTTCTGGTTCCCAGGTCTGTACCTGAGACTAAAGTCGTAAGCAGATAGTGCAGCAAGCCAGCGGTGGCCGGTGGCATCAAGTTTTGCCGAAGTCAACACATAGGTTAATGGATTATTGTCTGTCCTCACTTCAAACTTCGCTCCATACATATAATCCTGCAGCTTATCCACCACCCCCCACTTCAACGCCAAGAATTCTAGCTTATGAGCTGGGTAGTTACGCTCTGATGGTGTAAGACTGCGACTGATGAACGCTACGGGTCTCAGCCCTGCTCCTTGGTCCTGATACAACACACCACCCAACCCTTCTTGACTGGCATCTACGTGTAACACATATACATAGATACATAGATACATAGAAGATAGGAGCAGGAGTAGGCCATTCGGCCCTTCGTGCCTGCTCCGCCATTCGATGAGATCATGGCTGATCTTTTAATTCAGTATCCCGTCCCCGCCTTCTCTCCGTAACCCTTAACCCCTTTTGCCCGTAGAAATATATCTAATTCCCTCTTAAATATATTTAATGAGCTGGCGTACACTGCCCTCTGTGGCAATGAGTTCCACAGGTTCACCACTCTCTGAGTGAAGAAATTCCCCCTCATCTCTGTCCTAAATGGTTTAGCCCTTATCCTTAAATTATGTCCTCTAGTTCTGTTCTCACCCGCCAAGGGAAACATTCCTTCTGCATCCAGTCTGTCTAGACCTGTCAGAATTTTATACACTTCTATGAGGTCCCCTCTCAATCTTCTAAACTCCAGTGTGTACATCCCTAAACTACATAGTCTCTCCTCATAGGTCATTCCCGCCATTCCTGGTATCAGCCTGGTGAATCGCCGCTGCACCCCCTCCATGGCAAGAACATCCTTCCTCAGATGAGGCGACCAAAACTGTACACAGTACTCGAGGTGTGGTCTCACCAGTGCCCTGTACAGCTGCAGCAAGGTATCCCTGTTCCTGTATTCTAACCCTTTTGCTATGAAGGCCAGCATACCGTTTGCCTTCTTGACCGCCTGTTGCACCTGCATGCTCGCCTTCAGTGACTGGTGTACAAGAACACCCAGGTCTCTCTGTACTTCCCCCTCTCCCAATCTATTGCCATTTAAATAATAATTTGCCCTCCCGTTCCTGCACCCAAGGTGGATAACTTCGCACTTGTCCACATTATAGTGCATCTGCCATTTATCCGCCCAATCGCCCAGTCTGTCCAAATCGTTATGTAGCGTTCATCAGTCGCAGTCTTACACCATCAGAGCGTAACTACCCAGCTCATAAGCTAGAATTCTTGGCGTTGAAGTGGGGGGTGGTGGATAAGCTGCAGGATTATATGTATGGAGCGAAGTTTGAAGTGAGGACAGACAATAATCCATTAACCTATGTGTTGACTTCGGCAAAACTTGATGCCACCGGCCACCGCTGGCTTGCTGCACTATCTGCTTACGACTTTAGTCTCAGGTACAGACCTGGGAACCAGAACATTGACGCAGATGCTCTGTCTCGTCGCCCACACTACCAGAAACCAGAGTGGAAAGATGTTGCTTCAGCAGATGTGAAAGTAATGTGTCAGATGTCCGTGGTATCTGGACCAAAGAATTCATTTCATGCCCGAGAGATTGACCACTTGGGAGCGTCAATGCATGCTGTTCCCCAGGCATTTTGCAACCTTTCCAGTTTGGATGTACAAAACTTACCCATGTTGTGTTCATCTGAAATATCCAAAGCACAACAGGAGGATCCCTGTATTCATGAGGTGTTTTCAGCTCTCCGTCTGGGTGATATTACACGGATCGACAAATCAAAACATCCTGACTGTCGTCTGCTCCTAAGAGAATGGGACCACTTGGAAATTAAAGAGGGAGTGTTGTGTAGAATCACTCACCCACCCACTAAACCATGTCATTCACAGTTGGTCCTGCCTGAAAAGTACAGGGAAATAGTGATGAAGTCTTTGCATGATGACGCAGGTCATCTGGGAGTAGATAAGACCTATGGGTTGGTCAAGGACAGATTCTATTGGCCGCGTATGAAGTCTGCGGTTGAGGAGTTCTGCAAGTCCTGTGCACGTTGTGTCCAGAGAAAGACTTTACCTAAAAGAGTTGCTCCTCTGTTTCACATGCAAAGTGATGGACCTCTAGACCTTGTCTGTATGGATTTTCTGTCCATCAAACCCGATTCCAGCAATACCGCAAATGTCTTGGTCATTACAGATCATTATACTCGCTATGCCCAAGCTTTTCCCACAAAGGATCAGAACGCATCCACCGTTGCCAAAGTGTTGTGGGAGAAATACTTCATCCACTATGGACTGCCAAAGCGAATACACAGTGATCAAGGTAGAGACTTTGAAAGTAGACTTATACATGAGTTGTTGTCCATGCTCGGGATTGAGAAGTCAAGAACAACTCCATACCATCCTCCGGGAGATCCTCAACCTGAGCGGTTTAACCGTACTTTGTTAGACATGCTTGGAACGCTGGATTCAAAGCGAAAGAACAAGTGGAGTCGGCACATTGGACATCTTGTTCATTCTTATAATTGTACCCGAAATGACGCTACTGGTTTTTCACCGTACTACCTCATGTTTGGACGTGAAGCGAGGATGCCGGTGGATTTGTGTTTCGGAGTATCCAGTGATGGCACATCACAGAGAACTTACCTCAAGTATGTATCTGACATGAGAAAGGAATTGCAAGCTGCTTATGAACTTGCTGAGTCTGTTTCTGCCAAACAGAATAAAGGAAATAAGCAGAGGTATGACCAGAAGATCCGTTTTTCCCAACTCATGCCTGGTGACCGAGTTCTCATACGGAACCTAGGACTTCAAGGGAAACATAAGTTAGCAGACCGCTGGGCTGCTACACCTTACATTGTTGAAAGTCAAATGTCACAACTACCTGTGTTTCGGCTAAAACCTGCAGGTGGGAATGGACCCATAAAAATGCTGCACCGGAATCATATCCTGCCATTGGGACAGCAAGTGCGTCTGGATCCGCCAGCGGATAATGAGCCGACACCTAGTAGGAGAACCCTGCAGAGAAGAAGAAGGAAAAAAATGAGAAACCAGGAAAACTTTGTTCCAGAAGACAGAAAACCCATGACACAGTGTGTGGATCATGAGGAACCTGATGAGTCGGAAGATGAAGAATGGGATCTATGGTACGACCTCCCAGAAAGACGCATAAGACAGAATCTGGATGAATTGTCTGAACCATTTAGCTCATACTTGGACATGGTCTGGGAAGAACCAGATGCTTCCAAGAAGGAGATAAAAGAGACTGAAAGGCATGATAACAAAGGAACCAACGCCTCCAACGTAGTTGAAGGAACTGAAGACCGGGTATCCAAAATAAGGAGCTCACAGCGAGTTAAGAAGGTTCCTGAAAGATTGACATACAGTACACTAGGAGTGCCAAGTGTAATGATAGCCCCTACGGTTCGATATGTTACCTCCCTTTATACATGGTTGGGAAGCATGCAACCCCTTATGTGTAAAGTTCATTAGTTATGGGGACATGCCTATATTTGGTAGGGGGGGGGGGGAGTGTAATACCCACTGGAAATGTTATGTACGCTAAGTATGGTTATCAATCTTTAACTTAGACACTGTATTATCATTGTTATAAATCCCTGGGTTAAAGTTGCCCATGTGAAGGTACGGCAAGAACTTTTAAGGACACAATGTGACTAAGAGCATACTTTCCATAATTCTGCACCAGTATCAACTGTTGCAGTGAGGCTGCGCAGTCTCCAGGCAGAAACCCCAGGAGGAAGGGGTGGAGTCGGGTTTTTCGAGCGGGAAGAAAGGAGCGACTGGAAAAGAGGGCAGCTCTGAAAAGAGGGCTCAGGAGGCAAATGGCTGCCGCATCCCGTCCCGGGCTTCCAAACTCGGCCGCCGCCCTTCGTATTAGTAGCTCTGCATCCAGAACTCAAAGTGGGATTCAGTGATCGTGAAGAGAATTCAACGAAGGGGTTCGGTTTCGTAAGTCTTGCAGACATTATACATACCATGAGCTCCAACTTAAGCGCGCCAACGAAAGAGTGCACTCGAATTTGGACACAGGGACAGATTCTCCTTTGAATCCATATAAATGGAGAATGTATGTTTATTATGTCTAGATTCATTCTAATGTACGCAAATGTCTGATTTAGGTCATTGAACCGTAATCTTCTTATACTGTCTGACGTTAAAACTATAAAGTAAGATAATTAGAATGAAGCCATTGTAGTAGTGATCTCCTTACTGGACTATAGAATACTGTCTACAACAGAGACCACATCTCACATATATCTAGAGAACCGTGAAGGGGTTACATTTGGTTAGGGAAAACACAACAGGTTAAACTGAGCTCACGTCAAATAATGTTAGATCATTTTCTGGAATTGGTTCCAGACAATTTAAAAGGATGGTTGTTTAGGTCGGAATGCACAACCCTGTCAGCTGGTGCAACAAGTGCAGGGAAACCAAAGACTGGTGGGAGGACAGATGCTTCACACTGACCAACTTGCTGAGTCAGATGATCAGCCTGTATTCTGTGAGCATGTGGCAGTATCGCCAAGATCATCATAGAACAGGTGATGCAAGAGAAATGAAGAAGACTGGTGTACCTGCAAGGAAAAGGAACATCTTCTACTGTTGGCACCCAGTGTTAACGTCATACCATTTTTGTTACAATATGGGTCAGACTCGGAGTAAAACACCCTGTACTCTGTTCCAACAATGTACCTTAAGCCTAACCTCAGAGATTTCCCACTGCACAAAAGTGGCTCAGCCCACACAAGCCATCTATAATTCTGCTGAGTGGAGTTATTATTTAGTGTTTTATTATTAACAGTTTTGTGCTGTGATTGAGAGCTTCCCATAATAATTTCGTGTAGGATCTTTACAACCAGCAGAAAATAATCTTTAAGGGAATTGGTCTAGGTTGAATTTAAACTTGGGTCCTTGAGGTAATAGTGCTGCCTCTGTTACTCTATATGGAGGAAATGTGTGAAATGTGCATCCAGTTGTCTAGGGTAGTGATACAGCAATTTGGACCATCAGTATTCAAGTGGTGTAATTTGGGGTTTCTTTTCCTATTGTTCATCTCTAGTTATTTTTGAGGCAATGTGGACTAGCTGTGTGAATTGGGAGTTTTCTTGCCCCACTGTTTATAAGACAATGCTGCAGATGGGAGGTCTGCATCAACTAGGCCAGGTTACTTGATCTGGTAATTAATTAAATAAGGATTAGAAGTAGCCCGCTGTTCATACCTTTCAAGTTCAGGACAATGTTATTGTCTAAAAGCTTAATCACCAGGTTATTAATGATGTATTCCTGTCCTGTGCTGATTTATTGATGTGAGGCTTTGAAATCTATTACTAATAGGTAGTTTGGTTAATTGTGAAGTTCCCTTTTTATCTTCCTTTTACACCAGCATGACTTAAAAGGAAAGAGAAACATATAATCAGACTGGCAGTCTATGTTCTTCAGGCTCCTTTTCACTGTATCGCTACACACACCATTGTGAAATGTCTTTCTCGTATAAAAGCTCTTCATTACAGACATGTGATCCAAGTTATGAAAGTTACTGCAGTATCAGGGCTAAGGGACTTTCACTGTTTTGGAATGGTTTTAAAGCACTGGTCAGAAATCGAGTACCTGTAGTATATTACTGTTCTCATTCTGCTGATTGCCAAATTTTCATTCTGTGTTGTTTATATCTCTTAAATGTTAACAGATTTCAACCTGAACGATATGGTCTGTCAACATATTATTTTCTACTGGTTTCAAAGAGGACAGGAATGACAGGATTAACCCCATAATTTTTCCACTGTACATACCAATAGAAAAGGATTAAATGCATGCCCTATCCTGTACATTCTCTATATACTTTGTGCCTAAGGTCAAGTTTCTGATCGTAGGGAGCGTAAATCATCTATGGAAGTTTATTTTTGCACTGAGCACAAGCAACAAGTATAGGGAGAGAGCCCAAATCATAACCACTACTCCTGACCCCAAGAGTCACAGGCACATATTTCCAGAATTTTCCCATCTTTAGAAAAACTAATGCAAAGGGATAGTTTGAAAGTAAGTTTACTCCATTTTATTTCTGTTTTGATGTTGCAGGCAAATGCAGAGTCCGGGAATATCCCACCATATAAAGGGGAGTTGGTACTTTCAATAAAATACATTCCAACTGCCAAAAATGTTCCTACAGACAAGAGTAAAGGTAAGGTTATAACAACTGTAGTTTGTGCATTTAATCTCTAATTGATTCATCAAGCTAGGAATTTCCTCACCTGTCCTGCAATTTATTATGAACAATTCACTCAATACCCAAGAGGTTCTGTCTTTCAATTAGACAAGACTTAATTGTGCACAGGCACATTTTTTACAATACCAAAAGTGTTATTTATGATTCAGATTGGTCGCATTTAACCCAGAAAGGGAAAGGTCTGAATTGTGAATGCATTACTCTGATTCCCATAATAGTTTGAGACAAATAGGACGAGACACAGCAGTGGATGGCAGATTAGTGTCAGTTTAGTACCAAGCACCATTACAATCCAATAAAGTGGGCAGGTGGCCTACTCCCAACTGTCTTGTCAATAACGTATACAGGTGACACGGGCTCCCATTTTTTCCCCTCTGTTTCTTCGCTGTGGATAATTGATTAGCCTCCGCCTACTGCCTCCACCTTGTGGCACAACCACAACATTATGATAATCTATTTTTTGTTACCTAGTGTGTCAACATGCTGTGCCACCAAATCATTCCATGGGCAGTGTTTTTCTTTAGAACACAGCTGAGTAGTTCCCATAAGAATCACTATGGTAATTGAAAATAGCTTCCAGAAGAATGTTGAGCTAATGTACTGTAGCTAATGAGATATCTTTATCGACACACTGCAACCTAAAGTCAACTCATGTAACCGCTGTTTCTAACAGGAAAGAAAGGCACAAGGCCACTAGAGGGTGGGGAGCTGCAGGTGTGGATTAAGGAGGCCAAGAACCTTACACCAATGAAAGTAGGAGGAACCTCAGACACTTTTGTCAAAGGGTAAGAGTCGGCAGTGTGCTTCTGTACAAGTAACTATAACTAAATATCAGTGTTTTAATCATGTATGTCTCTCTGGATGTCCTCTGTGAATTTGTGGATGAGAGGAGAGTGATTGAAATATAGAGCACAGCACAGAATATTTACAGGAAGAGAAGGCGGCTCCCACTTGTAAATAACGTCACATATTATGGCCTCAAATGTACTTGCCATTTTTGGCAAGTTTGTGGCTTAACATGAGCATAGTGGCATTTTTGGAGGTGATTGCTCGAATGTGACTCATGTCTGCTAGGTTTGCACCCTATAATGGCAGTGATGTCGTTTCCATCATGATCTGTGCCCTTCCATGTATGTTCTCAAATGGCAGAATTGCTTTACTTTGGAACCTGCAGGCTTAAAAAACTTTGAGAAGTGTTTGCTAGAGCTTTCACAGCATTATTTTTACCTTGCACCTGGATAGAGCTTGACTTGCCTCTGACAGCCCATGAACCCACTGGGATATTTTTGATCTGAGATGGAGCCATTGCTGGCTGCATCTCTGGAGCTTGTGCCTGGGCAGCCTGTTGTCACCTCCTACATGCCACTTGCATGCACTGAGGGGTAAGGCTGGATGCCTTGTTCCACAATCCTGAGAAAACAGCCTTGTACACATGCACTCCAGCTGTCGCCATTCTACTAGGCCGAGATCTGTGTGTCCACTGATCAGGGAGCTGGCTGGTCTATTGGCTGCTATCAGATCCTGAAAGCCCAGAAACAGCTGCATGCATGTCAAAACACAGTAGCTGAAAGCTGGTATAAAAGGTGCTGTCTAATTTGTCCCCGACTGCCACCAGGGCAGCAGTCTGTGCTTCCATAGAGGCGGAGTAACCGACTAGTTCCAGGCCACCCCTGAGGTGGGAGGCTTCAGCAGATTGCAATGAACCCACCAGATACTTAATTGATGGCTACAGTAAAGAAAAAGATGTTACCACAAATAAGGGCTCTAGACTCCAGTCACAACTGTCAATTACCGCACATCCTCAGAGACTGGCCTCTGAGCTTGCACATGTGTTTGATGTTCTTCGAATACCCTTCTTTTCAGGTGAGTGCTTATAAGTTCTGGGCCCCACAACTTTGCTTCCACAGGTAAGATGACATATCCTCACCCACTCCCCAGGGTCCCTCGTACAGTCAATCACCTGGTGCCACATCCTCACTAACACTACCCAATTCCCCCAGTTAACAGTATCATGGGAGTGAGAAAGCAAGTGGCACAGGTGCCGACATCGAGGGGATTGTGACAGAGTAACGTGGGGCAGGATATTGCTCCAGGAACACCTGTGTGGTCTTTTCTTCAGCACCCTACTCATCATCATCTTCATCAGTCAATGAGGAAGAAATTTCTGCCCTCCTGCTTCTCATCACCATCTTCCTCCTCCTCTGCTTCCTGTTGCTGTGATGGAACTCCAGGAAAGGAGGGCTTCCACGGTGACCATTACCTATTAAGGGATTAAGGAGACAAAGAAGGGTGTGAAAGCTTCTGGCTGTATGCTGCTTCATGGGTATTCCATGGCAACTGTCTACCCACTTACCTGCAGTGTCTTACCAATCTTACCATCTGCCACAGCTGAGTGGAGTGCCTACTCAACAACTCTATGGTCTGCTCCTCATATGGAGTCAGCTCTGATGTCTGGAATGCCCCTCTGGTCCTTTGTCTTTCACAGGCATTGTGCAGAAGTTCCTCCTGTAACAAGATTTAGTGAAATAGGTGATGGCTAGCACTTTTGCCAGGTAGCATCAGACAGCTGGCGTAATAGATCTTCTGGTATCACCCTGTTAAAGTGGAAGAAAAGGTTTTAAGATTCTGCATGCAAGTAATTGCTGTTAGGGAAGATAGCAACTTACATTGTCATATCCAGAATTGCTGAAATCTTTAATCACAGTGCAATGTTAAGAATGACTTGTGCAGCTAATAATTAGTGAACAGTTTATTAACATGCATGGCACTCAAGGAAGAAAAGGCAGAATGGCCGGTGTGTTACCTTACCTGTAGTCATCCAGTCATTGAACTTTTTCCAGCATTGGTCTGCAATTCATGGGGTGAGATGAGGCACTCTACCACTTCCTCCCATATGACATGCAAGCCACTTTTTGCAGCTTCCTACCATAGAATCACAGCAGTCTTTCTCTCCTTTGCTGCATGTCTTGCAAGCGGGTTTATAAGCCGGCCTCATTAAAATGTTGTGCTTTTTTTCTGCCTTCTTCCAATGACCTGTTCTCTTCTTTGGGTGTCTCTGCCAGGTCTCTCGCTTGAAGACATACTTCAAAAATGCCACAGAACTCATGAGTCATCGACCACACTTACCTAACAGTTTCTCCAGCCTGCTGTTGCAATCATCAGCCATTCTCGACTCTTTAAAGGCCTGCAACTGCAAATTCCATTTCCCCAGTACAATAGTTGCGCTCAACTAATGCCAAATTCTATGCAAATAAACTGAGCCCATAATTTATGGTTGGAGAGGATTATTGGGTGGAAGTGTTCTCCTCCAGCATAAATGACCTCACCAATTTTCGGGGCCAGTGTTACAATTTTATTCCTATTTCATTGATTCTTAAATTTACTGCCTGCAGCGCACACTTCCGCTTGCTGCAAAGTAGTAATACCCATGGAAAAAACTCAATAACTGTCAAATACCTTCTTTACTATTCAGACTGCTTTACAAATAAAAGCTATCTTTTATCAATACTGCTTTTATCTAGCCCAGAAGACTGAGAGTGAGGGAGATCTATAATAATTTCCCTTAAGGAGCATTACTAGTTTATAACTGAAGTCAATGTCAATCCCAATCCCTTCATGTTTCAGGTACCTTCTACCATTCAGAACCAAAACATCCAAACGGAAAACTCCTGTAGTGAAGAAGACATTGAACCCTCACTACAACCACACCTTTGTGTACAGTGGCATGAAGCCCGAGGACCTGCAGCATATTTGTCTGGAGCTGACCATCTGGGATAGAGAGCCCCTGTCCAGCAACGATTTTCTCGGAGGAGTCCGTCTTGGAGTTGGAAATGGTAAGGAAAGAAGAAATGGGAGGGGTGCAGTGGTAGGAAAGAGGTAGGGAAGGAACTGACCTAAGTTTCAGTAGAGAAACTGGCCTTTACTGGTTTCAGCTGAAATTTTCAATAGGGGAGAGATACAGCCAGAATTTATCGTAAGAGTAATGGTGAGGTTAATGGTGCTCACTGCTATTTACGTGCAAATCTGACGGCAATTTCAGGCGAGTGCAGATAGATGCGAACATCCAGAAGTTGCTGTCCGAGACGCACCACTCTGTGTAGATGTGAACTAAACTCGCCACAGAAAGTCCATTTCAGTCTAAGTACCCTTTTTTAACGGCGTGATGAGCAATGTTCCCCCTCAGGAAGTCCCACTCAGGCTGCTCACAAGTTGTTGCCACTGGAAGATACTGCGCAACAAATTTAAAGGGACTGCACACAAAAAAATTAGAGGGAACATTGGTGATGAGGCTTAATTACTGCCAAACAACCTCTATGGCACTGCAAATTTACTGAGGAGTCTTATTTCTTCAGATTTTAATTGTTGGAGATTTTTTTGAAATGTAAATTTAACTTTTTAGAAACTTTTTCTCTCTCTTAATCCAATCTTTCTTTCCCTCTCTTCAGTTTGTTTTCTGTACCTGATTTGAACTCTGCTGTTCATTTCACAATACTTCAATCTGATTGGTTGAGACACAGTTGATTACCCTGTTCACACAGGCCCCAGATGCCCTGTAGAGGGCGCCGCGCCATCTGGATCTTAGTGAATTCTGACCCATTAGCTTATACAACCTTAATTGCTGACATAACCATCTGCAAGGCACAAGTCAGGAGTGTGATGGAATACTCTCCACTTGCCTGGATGAGTGCAGCTCCAACAACTCTCAAGAAGCTCGACACCATCCAGGACAAAGCAGCCCACTTGATTGGCACCCCCATCCACCACCTTAAACATTCACTCCCTCCACCACCAGCGTACCGTGGCTGCAGTGTGTACCATCTACAAGATGCACTGCAGCAACTCGCCAAGGCTTTTTTGGCAGCACCTCCCAAACCCGCGACCTCTACCACCTAGAAGGACAAGGGCAGCAGGCGCATGGGAACACCATCACCTCCAAGTCACACACCATCCTGACTTGGAATTATATCGCCGTTCCTTCATTGTCAGTGGGTCAAAATCCTGGAACTCCTAACAGTACTATGGGAGTACCTTCTCCACACAGACTACAGCGATTCTAGAAGGCAGCTCACCACCACCTTCTCGAGGGGAATTATGGAGGAGCAATAAATGCTGGTTTTGCCAGTAACTCCCACATCCCAATGAACAAATATAAAAAAAACTGTGAGAAAGTGACATTGTAGCTGTGCTCTAGAGTTTCTGTGCTGTAACTTATGAAACATGCCTGCCCACTCATTTTTTGCATATTTTGTTCCAGGAATCAGCAATGGGCAGCAAGTGGACTGGATGGATTCAATGGGAGAGGAGATCAACATTTGGCGGAGGATGACCCAGTACCCCGGCTCCTGGGTTGAAGGAACACTGCTGCTTCGTCCAGACATGACTGGACACATCTAGTCAGTGGATACGGGGACAAAATGTCTAATTTTACTTCCAACCAGTACATCCTGAAGGTGGATTACTATAATGCAAACAGAAAATTGGTCAAGTGCTCTAGCACCACAAGCCATATCAAAGTAACGTTTTATCCCAAAAACAAAAATCCATATATTCATTCACCCCAAAATAGTGTCCCCTCAGGAATGGAGGAAATATTTTTGTTTAAGAACAGGTATGACTAGCTCCAGGAATTCACAGGATCAAGAATGGCAACTTGTAGCGGATTGAGATCTGATCATGTCAGGAAGTGGGGAAGGAGGAAATGGAGAAGAGAATATTTTATGTTAAGAAAATTGGTCTGAGGGCATGTTAAAAATGTTTCTCCTGCAGCCTGTATTCACTCTGCCTATGCTTTGTTTCCTTTCCCCCACCCTAATCAGTAATAAAACTGACAATAGGGAATTCAGTCCCACATTCCTTATTAGGTAGGATTATTAGTTTGATCTTTGGACGTGGATCTTATATTCAGATATTAAGTCTTTTGCTACTCATACAAACCATTGCTGTTTTGCTTTTTGCTGTGGGCAACTTGTAGTTGGAATATTTGTTTTCAAGACCAATAGGTCAGTAACATTCCCTCATTTATCAGAAAAATTGAATATAGCCGGCACACTATTAATGGTGGAATGTTAGCCTGTGGTAAAATACAAGCTGCGAGTTCCCTTAATACCACTCCTCATTCCAGATTGGAAAATCGGGAATAAGTTATCGCCTCCAGTTCCCCATATTACATAAAATGCCATCAGAATGCTAAAAGCTATTATTGCTACTGCAAGCACACACCAGAAAATCAAACATAATCAAAACAGCACACCAAAAATTAGGCTCTTAGGCCTAGAAATTCAGTTAGGGGCGCCCAGCTCGCCTGGGCGCCGGAATTACCGCTGCGCGCGGAGCCACTTGCGCCAGCGGGAAATTCAGTTTCAACGCCCCAAGTGGAAGCCGGCCGCTAAACAAGGGTTTCGGCGCCCCGCTTGGGGCGCTGAAACTGAATATCTGCGTGTAAAGTGCCGCAGCGCCACCCGCGGTACTGCAGGCCTTCCTCTCATTCTTAAGGGGGAGGTGCCTGCAACAGCGCGATCTCCGCTCGCGAGTGCCGGCAAATGAGCCCAGCACCAAGGAGAAGTGCCGGGCTCTCTGGAAACAGCCGGCAATGCCGCGGGGGGGGCGGTGTAGGAGGCCGGGGAAGGTGGTGCGGGCAGGCGGCCGCCGAAAAAGCGGCCGGCCGCACCTCCACCTTAACTCGCCCCACTACCGGCACAGGTAGGCCCCGTGTACCGGTCGCTGTTTGCGGCCGGCGCGGGGGAGACGGCAGCAACCAAATATGGCCAGCGGGGCGCTGCGCACACCGATGACGTCATCGGTGGCGGCGCAGCGCTAATGGCTAACGCCGCCATTAGCGCCCCGCTAAATATCGCGGTAGGTTTGCACAGTGGCGCAAAAGCCCTCTTTGGGCGCAAACTGGTGGCGCAGGCCACTGAATTTCTAGGCCTTAGTTTCTCACGTAGACTTAGAACAATCTTATGAGACTCATAGACAGAGATTGTAAGAACCATTTGTTTAGTTACAGTCTGGTGATATAGGCGTCAGTGGATGTAGCAAAAAAAACGAGTTATGGTAGAAATGTATTTGAAATATTCAGGACTATTTTAATAATCAGAGAATACAGGATTATACAGAAGTAGATTTGTTAAGGTTTGCTTGGTGGAGGATGGAAAACGTCACAGTAACTGCATATTTAACAGAAACATTTTGCATCTATAAAACTATACAGGATATAGAAGTGGACATGTCTAATGGGTAGGAAAGATCAATGGTCAAAAAGGATTTCACAGTAATTCAACCGAAAACTGGTCCAGTTTTGTTCTTTTTAAATTTAAGGGAATGAAATTGGGCTTCTCGACATTAGTAACTAAATATAGCATGTTTGTATGAAATTCCCGCCTCTCTTATTTTAATGAAGATGCATTTATTTTAAATAGATTAATGCCTTTGTTAAAATACTGGGCAGAGGACTTTCATATGAATGCATTTTATTTTTTGTTACCTTGAGACTTCAACCCCTAAGTTACTTCCATCTTTTCCATGTCTTACTACCACTGCTGTACATCCTTCTGGCTGAGAATCAGGCCCATGGCCAACTCCCAAGCCTTGTATAAAGCAGGATGCATTGGGATGGTCTGGCATGGTTGGTTTTTGTTCTCCTTTTCTATCACTGCAGAGATTATCTCACTTGTGCTTTATAGTTGCCTCCAGAAGTGCTGCAACAAACAGAAACTCATAAAATGGGGACTAAAACTGAAAGCTGTCTTGCATTACCAACATGCATCCCAACCTCATAACAGTTTCACTGGCATATTGATTTTGCCTTTCAGCAACTGTTTGCTGGATCTGATTTTTGTTCAAGATCTACAAGCTTATTGAAGAGGATAAATTTGAGGAAGAAGTGAGATTGAAGATAAGTTATCAGAAAAAGATTTAACAAAGTATTTGTGATACAAGTCATATGCTTTTTACTGACTTACACCAAGAGCTCCATGTCCTACAAGCTAGAGATTTTAAACACTACATTGGGGTTGATTTTCAGTGTGCCGTGAGGCGGGCTTTTAGGCGTGCGGGGGGCTAAAATCCCGAATTCGGGGGTCCCGACACCATCCCACCCAAAACCCGCCTCCATGTAAGTTTCAAAGAAGGCGGGTACCCGCCCTGCACTGGGACCCGCCGACCCGAGGCAGGAAGGATTTAGTGTCAATTAACTGCCTGTTAACAGGTAGTTAACACAGTTTTTAGCCTAATCCCTATTTTGAAGGTTGTCGTGTGGGATTCCCGACGGCTCCAAACCACGCCAGGTTAGAGTCGTCGGGCCGTCAGGTTGAAGGACTTGGAGGGGTCCAGATGTCGGTGTTCAGGTGAGTCATGAGTGCAAAGGTAAGTGTGTTTGGTGTGTCTAAAGTGTGTAAAGAAGTTTAAATTACCTGTACTTACCTTTACAGCCTTCCTTCCTCTAGGCTTCAGGAGTCCATCATTCAGCCGGCACAGAAAGCAGAATGGCCGCGAGCTGTCAAAAGTGACAGCCTGCAGCTTTCAGTCCGGCGAGATTTCTAACTGAGTCTGCGTAGAAGGACTCCGGTTAGAAGTAAGACTGTCAGTGTTTGACAGCTTCAAACAGCTGTGAAACATTGATATTTCATCTGTCAACACTTCTTGACAAATGAAATTTCAGTCTGTGACATCACCTGTTGCCGGGTGGCCCTTAATTGGCCTGCTGAGCCCGCTGGGCGGGCTCAACAAGGTCAATCAAGTGAAAATCGCGTGGATTGGCCGCATCTCGATGGAGGCGGGACTACAACCCAAAAGTTGTAGTCCCACCTCCTTCCCAACTTCTGAATGAAAATCCAGCCCATTGTGTTTCAAAATTCACGTTTTAATTATAATGAAGTCTAGACAGGCTAAAAGACTAGCCAACATTATTTCAGGCCTCTAACTACAGCACCTACCCTTATAAGTGTGTTTCTTTTTTGAGAAATCCTCAAAATAATCAAAGTTTTGAAGGTTGTAAACTCAGAAGCAAAGGGCAAGTTTGACAAAGCTTTGTTTGGGGGGGAATCCTTCATGCAAGCTTTCTATCCAAGTACAGGGGAGAGATTTATGTGATGGATTTTACATTGTCTCATGGGTAAACTAAACATCTGCTAACTAAAACATTATTCAAAATATATGGTTTAATCAATAAATAGCACTTTTTTGAACTTGGAGTATATATACACACACACTCCCTCCGAAGAATGGGGATGGGACATTTTTTTCTCCTCCATTTTATGTAGCTTATCTCTTGGATGAAAGTATATTGATTCAATAAATGGTTTCCACATTACCTGTTACTGTCTTCAATCTCTTTTATAGTAAGTCAATATAATTTGTTCAACATATGAGTCTTTATTTATTTTTGGTCTTTGTCATCAAACCTACTGTGGTCATCAAATATAAACCCGAAGAGCTCAGACTTTGCTTTTCATGGTTATCTATAATTTGTTAGCTGTTTTTTCCTGGTATCCTTACAATGACGCTAAAGTGAAATTTAGTAGATTGAGGATAGTGTGCATGAATTCTGGACAATGTTGGGTGGATTTTAAACAGTAGGCATCTATTTCAATTCCATCCAAACTAATTTTATGGGTAATGGGGTAGCACACCTCATTTGTGTTCCAGTACACCGGGAGGTTTCACATCCAATTTGCACCAATGGTTCAGTGAGCAGCTGATCCATATAGTCCAGTAAGGCCTCTGCTCGGAGAAGAGTTCACTGATTTCAGTTAGGATGGAATGTGATGAAGCCCAATGTATCTAATGCTATATTTTATACAAATGTATAACTTGGCTTATGCTTTAAACTGTTTAAAGTGAAAGTACTGGCTACTTTGAATGAGTTCCTTTTGTATAAGCTTCAAGAGCTGAAAGGCAAAATAGAATACACACATATCTGGAAGCATATTGTATAATAATGACATTTAAATTTTGTTTGGTGAGGTTGGAGTTGTTTGCATCTGTAGATTCCTCTGGTGTCTGTTCCGTCACTGCAAGAAGTATTTTTGAAGCAGAACAGCTTTATTCATCAGGAAGCATGCCAATTTTATCTTCCTTTGTGTACTCCACAGTGGTGAGGAAGAACTCCATGGAGGCTGAAGCACCAATAATATAATTTCTAAAACAACCACAAGTATTCAGTAAAAGGACTGTAGGGATTATGCTTCTTGTGTTGACCTCAAAAGTTCCAATGTACCTGTGACAATTAAGGACCATTTTTAAAAATCTGATTTATCTTTTTTGACTATATAATTTTACTTACAATAAACTTTTGTTTTTAGCCTGAGATACATGGTCTGTAAGCATGATGTTTTCCATGAATTCAGAGATCTGTAGGACATGAGGAGTACTACTATTTCTGGTGCATAACCCACTGGCAGAAAGTTAATTTTTCTCCTGTGGCACACTATCTGCTACACTTCAAGAATAAGGTCAACATCAGGAGCAACAGCTTGCCTAAGGAATATAACTTTTTGTGTTCTGCATAAACAAAACATACTGTGAAGACTGACTTGTAATAGCCCCCAACACAGGTCAGTGAGGACAGGGGTAATTAATGAGGACAGGATATGTGCAGCAGAGTTTGGGTAAACTGAAGTTTATGGAGATGGAGGTTGGGAGGCAAACAAGAAGAGTGTTGAAGTAGTCAAGGCTGGAGGTGACAAAGGCATGTATAAAGGTTTTACCGATGAAGGGGTTGAGGTAGGGACAAAGGTGAGCAATAGTGCAGAGGTAGAAGTGGCCTTTATGATTCAAAGGATATGGGAATTGAAGCACAGCTCAGGGTTGAGCATGGCACTGAAGTTATGACAATCTAGTTCAGCCTATTAAAATGATCGGGGACAGGATGGAATCAAGGGCATGGGAGCAGACTTTGTGGCGGCAGCCAAAGATTATTTGGAATTTCCCAGTGTTGAACTGGAGGAAATTATAACTCATCCAAGACTGATGTCAGACAAGCAGTCTGACTGCACAGAAGCAGTTGAAAGGTCTAGAGAGGCGATGGACGGGTCGAGAAAGTGCCATTGGCATAAGTGTGAAAGCGGATCTCTTACCTGCAATGTCGATAAGGTAAAGAAGGGGCCAAGGATAGATCCTTGGGGGACTCAGGAGGTGACAGTGTGGGAGAGAAGGAAGCATTTAATCCCTTTCTCAATTTTATCTAAAGTTGCCTTTGTCTAGTCATAGAACTATAGCCACAGTCTAACCTTAGTACTGTAATATGTACCACTTATGGCCAGATGAGCTCATTAATTTACTTCTATGTGATTTTTCAAGACTGATTGACTTCCTCTCCAGAAATTAGTAATGGACAGAATTAAACTCTGTGCACTCAATAGCACTATTAAAATATGAAAGTAAATATAATTCAAAAGTTTTTTTAAACTTATATGTGCACATTGTATAAATAGAATGTACTCCACTTATGAGAAAGACCTTAAAAGGCAGTTTTAATGTTGGGGGTTCAGGGAAAGCACGGTGTGTGTACTTGCCAGACTAAATCCAGACAATTAAGGACATTTTCTTTCCTATTAATAATCCTAATTACCAATTTTCTTCTACATCTATGGGTTCATCCATTTGTGTGGAATACACAAAGCACATTGTCTACTCTCACTGATCGTCATGAATTTGGAGTTTACAAGCTGTTCTTATTTCAATTTTCAAGTATATTTGACACCAGATGAATAGGGTGTTGTGTAAATAGTATAGGACGTCAGCATAGCACTAAGGAGCAGTAGGGTGCCAGTTTTCTGACTCCCAGCTATTCCGCTTCCTCACAGGGAGGGAATCTCAACTTGAGTCAGCTCAGCTGTTTTCACAATGTCATTGGAGCAGATCGCCCAATCAATCCATCAGCCGGAGAGCATGTGGTGCAACTGGAAAAGGAAAGGTTTTTTTGAAGTTTCACTTCAAAACAAAAATAGATTTACCCCAGTAAGTCAGTGGATGAGGTCACTCCAATGCAGCATCCAATGTGTCACTACATCAGGATAACCCCAATTTGAATCATACTGCTAGGTTGGCTTATGCTTATTGCCCTGGGCTAAGGATTCACCTCCTGACCACCATCCAGTGACCCAGTTGAAAAGTGCACATCAGGTGAGGACATGATCAAAAACAGCCTGTTGACAGTGTCTAGGTTTACACATGAAGAATGACCACTTGGGCATAGTACTGACAGAAGGGTACCATGCACCAATATTCAACACTGTGGAGGGGAGATAATTGGGATAAAGTAGGGACTAAATAAGCCATTGTAGGAAGAATGTTATTTAGGATTTGTGTCAGGTTAATTACACAGCAAAGTGAACACTAATCCTGACCTTTTTAGCAGCACATGGCAGATACGCAGTCTTCGGGATCCGTGAAATAAGTGCCATATTGTACAGTTATCCAATAAATAAAATCTATATATCCTTCTCAGTGAAGATTTTGTTCTTTGGGTTGTGGGAATCGTGTAGTTGGAATATTTGTTTTCAGGACCAATAGGTCAGTAATATTCCCTCATTTATCAGCAAAATGGAATATTGCTGCCACACTATTAATGATGGAATGTTAGCCTGTAGTAAAATACAGGTTACAAGTATTTTTTGGAGTAGTATTAAGTGAAACTTCATGTTCCCTTAATACCACTCCTCGTTCCAGATGGGAAAATCGGGAATAGTTACCTCGGAACTGGGAAGGAAGGAGTATTCCAAAAGGCTTTCAAGCACCCTGGTTGCTCTTCTGTGCCAAAAACAAATTTAACAAAATTGCAACTGTTTTAAGTTTGTTCCAAGAATAGCATGAATTGAGAGGAACATTCTTTAGTTCTGTACATTTTGTGGTTAGACCCGGTTTTTCTCATGAATATTACATGGAATTATTTTTGTACCGATTAAATTAGAAACTGGATCATAGGGTTAGATTGCAGTAATGAGACTTGCCAAGTTTGTGCGTGGATGATGAGGATATAAAACAAAAATGTACAAAAGAATTTTGGTTTCATTACATGGGTCACCGAAAGTTCCTGTAAACGTCTTGGCCAAGGCTTTCTGCAACCCCCAAGGAATCGGGCACATCTTGGGGAAGGGCAGAAATACTAAAGAACACAAACATTCCTTCATGTGTGAGAACCTATACTGGGTATATATTTTTATATAATATACATACATACATACATACATGTACAAATGACACAAGCACAGATTTCAATGTTCATTCCCATTCCATCAAATGCAAAACTAAGCAGTCCAACTCGAGGGCCAGATTCTAATACAACCGCTGTTAAATCTGTGCACAATTCCGTATCCCTGCACACAGTTTGGACTTCACAACATACAGCTCCAACAGTGTTTATACTGACCTTTGAACACACTGCTCTTAGTTTTTTCACTAACTTATTTTAAACCTGCACTTATCTGCCACTGCACCGGAAGAGGATATTGTTACATTTGTTTTTAACAAATAAATTAGTTTCAGAGAAAAGAAGAAAATATATAAAAATACCAGGTAATACAGGCCTGTAATTAGATTATCAAGACTTGGGTGGTTCAGCAGAACTCAGTTAAAATCAAGCCTCGCTAGGTTTGAACTCAGAGGGATAAACTCCTCCATGACAAATTCTTATTCTGCCACTGCACCGGAAGAGGGAACAGCAACTGCATCAGTTTGGATTCAACAGAAATTGTTTGTTTATATTTAAAGCATATACAGGAATATGCATTCTTTTAAGAAAATCCTCAATTAGCTACACTTGTCTTATCTCTATGAATTCATTACAATGCGTGGCCTTAAATGGAACATTTGTCACCAGCACCTTTCTTGCATTGCACTGGAGTGGTTTTAAACTTTGTCCTAAGTCATCCAACTCAAGCTCGCATCTCCCAATTACCTCTCACAACTTGTAGGATTCACTTTACCATTGCACTATGCATTGTCTAACATGAGAGGAGCATCTTATCTTATTCCAAATTGAAATTCTGCTAGACCTACATACAATTACACTTTTACTGACTGACTAAATGTGCAAATTTAAGTTGTCCAACTGGATGGCTAGATTCGAACACAACTACTACTATGTTAAATTGTCACAATTCAGTATCAATACACACAGCTTCCACTCAACAGTATACTGTGTTTATAACGTCCCTCAAACACACTGCTTAGTGTTTCTGCTATTCTTCATACACAGATTTTAAATCTGCAAGCACGTATTAATATGTAAAAATCAGGAGGAACATTTGTTATGAGAGTCTTATCACATTGTAATAATAGGCAGCAAATTAAGTTTCTAATTTTTTAATTTAGAAATTCAAATAGTAGCCCTGGGTTACTGTGAATTTTGATTCTTCTGGCTACAACACATTAGATGGTTCTGCCTTATGCAGTATGCAGCTGGACTAAATGTAAATTAATTAAAATATACATGCTGGCAGAGCAAGTATACAAGTCAGTATTGGTCAAGATATCTTCAACTGAATTTATAAAATGTCACACCGAGCTATTAATATGCAACTTTGGGAAAAAAAAATTCCCCCACATTACACAAAATATGCAATTGCACTAGAGAGGTACAGATGAGATTTATGAGGATGTTGCCAGGGAATTTTGCTATGAGGAAAGATTGAATAGGCTGGGGTTGTTTTCTTTGGAACAGAGGAAGCTGAGGGGAAACTTGATTGAGGTGTATAAAATTATGAGGGGCCTAGATAGAGTGGATAGGAAGGACCTATTTCCCTTAGCAGAGAGGTCAATAACCAGGAGGCATAGATTTAAAGTAATTGGTAGAAGGATTAGAGGGGAATTGAGGAGAACTTTTTCACCCAGAGGGTGGTGGGGGTCTAGAACTCGCTGCCTGAAAGGGTGGTAGAGGCAGAAACTCTCATTGCATTTAAAAAGTACTTGGATATGCACTTGAAGTGCCGTAACCTACAAGGCTACGGAGCTGGAGCTTAAAAGTGGGATTAGGGTCGATAGCTCTTTTTTGGCCGGCACAGACGGGATGGGTCAAATGGCCTCCTTCTGTGCTGTAGATTTCTATAATTCTATGATTCCTCCTTTGGTATCCACATGTAACATTTCATCCTCAGCCATAGGGCAGGCACATGACCTGCTCTTAATCCAGTTAGTGCAGCTCCATAATGGGATGCGTAATCTGGAATAGCAGTTTAGGTATAACATTATACAACACTTGCCTGTGACTTTCTACTCAGCAATGTAACAAATGTAGCTGGGCCATTTTGGGGCAACATCAAGCAGAGACCAGGTACATCTCCATTGGAAAGGAAGGGAGAAAAAAAGACAGAGGGACAGGCAAATCACAGACATTCCTGCACACTCACAAAAACCACTTATAGCAGATGCAGTCATTAGTGGAGGGACATCTAGAAAGCACAGAAGGGATTTTGCTTACCATCAAAAGGCTTTTTTTTTTCACTCTGCTGGTTTAACTCATAGGTTTGTGCATAAAATTCTTCAATATGCTCCCAATAATTGCAGTAAAGTTTGGATTAGCAATATGTTAAGATTTCCCGTGCGATGTAAATTAAAGAAAAAGGTGTTAGTTAGCTTTAAAGTAATTAATTAGGTTTTGAACGCATTACACTACAACTTCTCCCAATCCCACATCACTGTGCTATTAAAATCATGTTAGCAAACTGTTCTAAAGGACATCATTCCCTTGTATTTCAGTAATGATACAGGTTGTTGCATAAAAGAAACGATGAAGCCCGACACGCTGCATTCAGAAGATGGTCTCAGTCTGTCAGTTTGTAGCAGTGTTTCCCAACTCTACATGTGCAGTTACAACGAATTTACTTCCTCAGCCAGAGCCAACTGTTGACAAAACATGCTGTAATGATGATGGAATAGAGGACAAATTCCTTTCGAGCATGGTCCCGACTCTCCTGTTCCAATAATTGTAGGCGCCGATTCAACTTGTTCAACTGCAAGAGAGAAAGGTTGGACCCTATTGTGCACTGAAGGAGCTCAACGCCAAAACAAAAACTACAACAGCATCTAAAGAATGCTTTCTTTCTCTCAAGAATTTAAATCAGATGGAAAATGTACCTCAGCAAACTGAATTATCTGCTGGGAGGTCAATGTAGTGTTAAAGTAAGATTTTAGTTTATTTATCATCAGGTTTTTCTTTGAAGTTGTAAGAGTTAGGACTGAGTGTCCAGCACCTCTACTTCACGCTGCGGAACTGAAGACATTAAGCTTTTTCAGGTAATGACACACACTGCTCCGATAATATAACTGAACCCCAACTACAGGAAATATCCTGTTCCTGCAGCAGTCCAACCACTGCATTCATCATACTCATTCTTGTAAATGTTGCTGGTCAAAAATTCTTACCTGACGCCGGAGTGTTACGATTTCCATTACACTGAAATTTTCAAGAACTCCCTCAGGTATTGTGCATTCATGGGTCATGCTGGAAAATAAAAAGACAAACATAAACAAATCTACTTTGTTCATCTCCAACACCAGCTTTATAAAAGTACTCTGTATCAATCCTTTAATTACAACAACTTGTATTTATATAGCGCCTTTAACATAGTAAAACAGGAGTGTATTCAAACAAAATTTGACATCGAAGCATATAAAGAGATATTAGGCCAGATGACCAAATGCTTGGTCAAAGAGGTAGGTTTTAAGGAGGAAAGAGGTAGAGAGGCAGAGAGGTTTAGGGAGGGAATTCCAGACTTAGGGCCTTGGCAGCTAAAAAAAAGCTGCCAATGGTGGAGCGATTAAAATCAGGGATACTCAAGAGGCCAGAATTGGAGCGCTGATATCTCGGAGGGTTTTAGGGCTGGAGGAGATTATAGAGATGAGGAGGGGCGAGGCCATGGAAGATTTGAAAACAAGGAAGAGAATTTTAAAATCGAGGTGTCGCTTAACCAGGAGCCAATGTTGGTCAGCGAGCACAAGGGTGATGGGCGAACGGGACTTGGTGTGAGTTAGGACATGGGCAGCACAGTTACTGTGCCAAACAGACCTCTTCAGACTTCAACCCTCAAGGATGATGGCACCATTCTAGCTATAAGAAAAGCCTGTGTGACCCAGCACCAATAGACTTTCCACCAGTACAGACTCCTTAATAATACTTAAATAACACTTGCATTTATATAGCAGCTTATGTTGAAAGATGCTTCACATGATGAATTATAGTTAAAATGCAGTGACTGTTAGGTTAGCAAAAATTAATCCAGGTGGCCCAGGATATCACTCAGTTGGTTTACCAGTTTGTATCGATGTGCACACTCCAGTCCTTGCTTGGGCTGATGCCAGTTTTCTGATCTGGTGCCAAACAGGATCTTTGGGTCGGACAATAATGGCAGTAGGTGTTGGCTGGCTGTGTTGGCAATAATTGTCTCAATCATCTGAAGGTGATTTTGGCAGGTATAAGGCAAGAACTCTACCAGCTGTTGTGTTATGCTTTGAATACAGGAGCACAGATGCTTATCACAGCCGTCCGAAAGAGCAAAAGCACAACTGCACTTAACGTAGCACTTAAAGCTACTTTAATAGGCTTAGTCAAAAACATTTTCAAAAATTAGAGAAAATCCAACAAAGAAAGAAAAAGATATTGCATTTATATAGCACCTTTCATGTCCTCAAGATGTACTGAAAAGCCAATGCATTTACTTTTGAATTGTAGTCATTGTTGTTATGTAGGTGAATGCAACAGAGAAAGAACTTGCTTGTATATAATGGGCCAGAAATTCCAGGCCAGAAGCGTGAGTACGGTCGGGTTACTCACGCATCTGGCCGTTGGAAATGCCGGCGTTCAGCAGGAACAGCGCATGCGGGGAACGCCAGCATTTCCAGACCCGAGGTCTATTCACAGCGCGTGCGACTGCACAGGCAGCGCTTGCGCAGTGAACTTTGTAGATTTCACTGATGGATTCAGTGAGGGTAAGTCCCTAGAACTTACACGTGAAAAAAGCAAGTGTAAAGTTGTTCATTGGCTGGGGAAGGAGATATATTTTATGGAGGAGCTTATGAAATGCAATATTTAGGTTTGGGAAAGGGAGGGAAGTTATTTTAAGAAATTTTAAGTAAGTGTTAAACTTTAATTTTTTTTTTTTTTTAAACGGGTTTTCAGAACGGTAGGTAGAAGGAGCAATTGTGGCTGTGTGAATGGAATGTGAGAATGAGTTATGTATGTATGTCCACATATATTCCTTTGCGTATATGTATGTATGTTTTATATTCCTTTACTAATGTGTATGAATGTATATTTTTAATTATGATTTTCCAATAAGTTACTTTCTCTGAAAGTCATAATTAAATAATACATTCATACACATAAGTAAAGGAATATATACATAACACGCAAAGGAATATATACAGACATACATACTTTCAGAAGCTCCACGATAAGAAATATCTTCCTCCGCAGCCTCTGGAGCAACTGTACCCATGCTTTTTTCATGTGTAAGTTGTAATGACTGGACCTCACTGAAAGCATTAATGAAAGCGGCGAATTATACTGTGCACGCGCTGCCTGTGCAGTCGCACGCGTTCTGCCTCTGAACCCCTTCGTTCAGAGGACAGGAAATGCCGGTTTTCCCCACATGCACTGTGCATGCTGAAAACCGGCATTTCATCCGGCCAGATGCGTAAGTACCCCGACCGTACTAGCGCATTTGGAAGGGAATTACTGGGCCAACATTTTACATGTCAATAAAATAAAAAATTTAACAATTGCACGACTTGCCCCCTCGCATCTGCGACTGAGGGTCCAAGGAGGTGCATTGCGCAAGAGGTCATCATCGTACGTATCCTCACACTGTTCCCTTTGGGGAACTGTATGAAGTGGTGGAAGGATTTATGGCCGTGATTAACGCTCATTCCGTGACCGTAACCATCTTTGAACCAGCCATTAGGGTGGTTAGTCCTATGGCGGGAGGGTTTTACGGGCTCCCACAACCCATCTGAGGGGGGGGGCCACCAACACCCACAGACGCAAGTATCCCGCTGGATGTCCACCCAGAATTTAAAGTTGGAACTCCGACTCCACTTGCCGGGACTGTCTGGAGTGGGGTTCAAAACCCTACTCCTTCTGGCCCAGCGGCGGGGATGCTTACTGCTACGCAAAAGGCCCACTCCGCACAAAAGGTGACACCCATACGTTTCCTGCGCCTTTTCCCTCCCCGTGACTGGAGCCCTATGCTGCCATTTCACGTTGCTAATTGGATTGGGCCTTTGTCATAGCGGTAGGATCCCCGCCGCTGGGCCAGATCAGGGTAGGGTTTCGAACCCCGCTCCAGACAGTCCCGGCAAGTGGAGTCGGAGCTCCGGCTCTAAATTCTGGGTTGACATCCAGTGGGATATTTGCGTCCGTGGGTGTGGGTGGCCCCCCCTCCTTGTATAGCTTGTGGGAGCCCGTAAAACCCTCCCGCCATAGGACTAACCGCCCTAATGGCTGGTTCAAATATGGTTACGGTCACGGAATGAGCGTTAATCATGGCCATAAATCCATCCACCACTTCATACAGTTCCCCAAAGGGAACAGTGTGAAGACACGTATGACGACGACATTGCTAAATAAATAAATGGAATTTAAAAAATTCTTTTAGGGCTTTTAAAAGTCTTTAAATTGCTTTAATTCTCTTTAAAACTACTTCAGATTACTCAAAATAATGTAAACATTTTAAAAAGTTTATAAAAGTTACCAAAATCTTCAAAAAACTTCCAAAAACCTATTTAAACTGCTGCTTTGCATGTAAAAATCCTTAGCAGCTTGACAGAAACATTGGGGGCGTGTCCAGTGAAACTGAGACCTCAAGGGGCGTGTCTCACTTACACTGCACGCTCCTGCCTTCGCGCTGGCTGCACTCCTGGGCGGCGTGACGTCATACGCTGCCCGGGAATGTGCTTTCTATTTCTGCAAGTTCAGGCGTCCCAGAAGCTGATCGGCACGAGCGCGGGGTAAGTGCAAATACGGGGCTTGCACGCGCTGCAAGCCCCGTTCTGGAATTTCTGGGCCAATGCCTTATCACATTGTCAGGATGTCCCAAAGTGCTTCCTCTCCAAAAAATTAGTATTGAAGCCTTTGATAAAGTACCACATGGTAGGCTCATGACAAAGGTTAGGGCATGTGGAGTGAGGGAACAATTGGCTGAATGGATAGCAAATTGGCTAAAAAATAGAAAGCAGAGAATAGAGGTAAAGGGTAGTTATTCAGATTGGACGAAGGTAGAAAGTGTTGTTCCACAAGGATCAGTGCTAGGACCACTGTTGTTCATGATTTACATTAATGATTTGGACTTAGGAATAAGTAACTCAATATCAAAATTTGCAGATGATACCAAACTGGGGGGGGGGGGTGTGTAGCTAACACTGATGAAGAATGCAACATAATACAAGAAGACATTAGAAAATTTGCAGACAGTGCAGTTAAGTGGCAAATGCACTTTAACATAGATAAATGTGAGGTGATGCACTTTGGTAGGAAAAACAGCAACATCACCTACACCTTAGAAAATAAGAAATTGAATTGGGTGGTAGAAGAGCAAAGGGATCTAGGGATACAGGTGAACAAATCATTAAAAGCAGTATTGCAGTTCAGCAAAGCAATTAAAAATGCTAACAAAGTACTGAGATTTATTTCTAGGGGTATAAAATTCAAAAGTAGTGAAGTTATGTTAAGCTTGTATAGGACCCTGGTCAAGCCACACTTAAGAGTACTCTGCACAGTTCTGGTCTCCATACTATAAAAAGAACATAGAGGCAATGGAGAAAGTGCAAAGAAGATTTACAAGGGTGGTACCAAAACTAAGATTTTACAGCTATAGGGGAAGACTGAACAGGTTGATGCTTATTTCTTTAGAAAAGAGAAAACTTAGAGACCTGATAGAGATTTTTTAAATTATGAATGGGTTGGACAGTAGATGTGGAGAGAATGTTTCCACTTGTGGGAGAATCCAAAACTAGGGGCCATAAATATAGTTACTAATAAATTCAATAGGGAAATAAGGAGACATTTCTTTACTCAGAGTGGTTAGAATGCGGAACTCACTACCACAGGAAGTAGTTGAGGCAAATAGCTTAGATGCTTTCAAAAGGAAACTAGATGAGTGCATGAGAGAAAAGGGAATAGAAAGATATGCTGAAAGGCTGTGATGAGGCAGAAAACCCGTGTGGAGTATAAACACCAGCACTAGTTGGCCAAATGGCCTGTTTCTGTGCTGTATATTCTATGTAATTCTACGTACGTAACCAAAATGCAGCATCTAATTTGTGCATAGCAAGACCTTAAATGAGATGAATTATCAAGTAATCGGTATTTGATGGTGTTGGTAGAGGCAAAAAAAACATTGGCCAGAACACAGAGAACTCCCTGCTCTTTGAATTGAGCCACCTAATCATTTACATCCACTTGAACAGTGGACAGGGCCTCACATTAACACTTGATCCAAAAGACGGTACCTGTGACAGCACAGCATTCCCACAGTACTACACTGAAGCGTAAGCCTAGGTTAAGTGCTGGATTGGAATTACAACCCAACTGAGCCAAGCTAACACGTGCAATGTTTGTTTATTTCTTTGAAGACATTCAATTGTTACAGAAACCAGTTTAATTTTGGACTCTTTCATATCATCTCCATCCTATTTTGTTTACAACCAGGATATGTTTCTCCTAATCTCTGCCATGCCCATCTAACCATTCATGTGCACATTTTGGCTGCCATTCCAGACCCAAGCCCTTTCCATCTATCTTCCTGTCTTGGCCTTCTCGGGCCCTTCTATCCTGTCTCCTCACCTTCCTGTTATCCAGTCGCGCTACCTTTCATATTCCCTTCCAGGATGCTTTGCTGCAACCTATAACTACTCCTCGTTACTCTTCTGCCTTCCTACTCTCCTATGCTCTTGTAAAGCGCCTTGGGATGTTTTCCTACATTAAAAGCGCTATATAAATGCAAGTTGCTGTTGTTGCTGCACCCAAGGCTTTACTCTTCTCTGCCCAAATTATTTCAGGATCATCCTGGAGAGCAAAGATAACCCCCAGTTTCTTTTCTTCACTACCAATTGTCTCCATAAACACCTCTCCCCTGCCCCTTTCACCCTCACCTCCAAAAATAAGTGAGAGAGCTCATGGACTGCTTTGTCACTAAGACTGAGACCACCGGCTCAGCTGCCTCTGCTGCTCCTCATCCTTCCCTTTGCCCACCAAGTCAAACTCCCATCCCAGGCTCCCTCCCTGCCTTAGCCCTGAACCCATTACTCTCTAGTTTCTCTCTTGACCCCATTCCCACTAAATTGATGATCACGCAAATTCTCTTCCTGCCCTGCTAGCTGACATTGTAAATTGTTTTCTCTCCTCAGGTATTGTCCCTCTCTTTTCAAAACCTCCACTACCACCACCCTCAAAAAAAACACCCTCGACCCCTACTGGTCTTGCAAACTACCACCTCCCTTTGCTCTCTAAAGCCTTTCAGCATGTTGTCACCTCTGAAATCCTTCCTTACTTTTCCTGCAACTCTCTGTTTGAATCTCTCCAATCAGGTTTCTGCCCCACTACAGCACTGAATCGACCTTAACCAAAGTTACAAACAACATTATCTGTGACTATGACCATCCTTTACCGCTGCAGCCTTTGATACGGTCGCCCGTCGTCCCTCTTCAAAGCCTCTCTGTTATCCAGCTCAGTAAGACAGTCCAAACTTGGTTCCACTCTTACCCATGTGATCGTAGCCAGAGCGTATCCAGCAATGGCTTCTCTTGCTGCCCTTTCACCATTATATCTGGAGTCCCCCAAGGATCTATCCTTGACCCTCTCCTTTTGTTCATCTACATGCTGCCCTTTGGCGACATCATCCACAGACATGGGGTCAGTTTCCAAATGTATGCTGATGACAACAGCTAAACCACCTGTCTCGACTGCTCCGCTACTTGTCCGGCATCCAGTTTTGAATGAGCCACAATTTCCTCCAACTTAACATTGGGAAGACTGAAGCCATTGTTTTCAACCCTGCCACAAAGTCTGTACCCAATCCACTGATTCCATCACCATTGCCGGCTACTGTCTGAGACTGAACCAGACGGATCGCAACCTCGGTGACCTACTCGACATCAACCAGAGCTTCCAACCCCACATCCTCTCCATCACAAAGACCGCAGACTTCCACCTCCATGATATCGTCTGCGTCTACCCCTACCTCAACCGTTCTGTTGCTGACTCTGTCACCTCCAGTCTCGACTATTCCAATGCTGGCCTCCAATCCTTCGCCCACCATAAACCTGCTCAACCAAAACTCTGCTGCCCATATCCAATCCAACACCGTCCCACTCATCCATCACTCCTGCCCTCGCTGATCTACATCGGCTCCCGATCCAATACCTCAAATTTAAAATTCCAATCCACAAGTTAAAATCCCTTCATAGCCTTGCCCCTCCCCATCTCTGTAACCTCCTCCAGCCCGACAACCAACCCCCCCCACCCCACTGGTGGCCGTGCCTTTTGCCACCTAGGGTGCACACTATGGAATTCCCCCCTTAACATCTCAGCCTTGCCACATCACTCTCCTTCTTTAAAACCCTCCTTAAAACTAATCTCTTTGACCAAGTTCTGGCCACGCCTCCCAATATATCCTTCCTTGGCTTGGGGTCCATATTTTTCTGATTACGCCTCTGTGAAGCATCCTGGAACGTTTCTCTACATTAAAAAGTGCTATATAAATGCAAGTTGTTGTTGTTGATATGCTGCAGCAATTATAAGCATTCTTTACTTTTGAAGTCCCATTTGAGATAGAGGAATACCAAACCAGCAGTAACTACCCTTCAAATGTAACTAACTTATCCTGTGAAGGGCTTTGTAACATTCCAGAGGATGTGAAAGGTGCTATATAAATGCAAATTCTTTCTTTTAAAAGGTATCTTAATATAATTAAGTGAAAAACTGAAAGGTAAACAGATATCGCTCAAAATTAATCAAAGCTCATCCAGTGCAAAACAATTCCTGCAGTGACAGTCCCATCAAATTGTATTGCATGGGATCAAGGAGGTTGATCAGACACCAAGCTATTTGCCACCTTTGGAATAAAGAAAAGCTGAGCCTTTGATAAATGGGCCTCCCTTCTCCTTGGGACAAACACACAGTTGACAGCTCTTCAAAAGGCTTTGTACCATAGTATACAAAGGACACTAAATCTGGGCAGATCACAACGTAGTGATATATCAATCCTTCTGTCACCCCGGTTTGCTTTAATGCTTCCCTCACTTGTTGAGGAATCCACCTGAACAGAGGTGAGTCATCTGCCAGTGATGTGGATTCTCCCCAATACAGGGAAATCAAGCCAGCAGAGAAATCCCCCCTCCAAATACAATTTGCAGGGATTCTTCTCAAGTGGCCAGAAAGCTGACACACCAGTTTCTTAATAAAATATGGTGATATAGGCTGTCTTACAACATCAAACAAAACAAATCTTCTATTTGTCACAGTTACAGGACTTGTAGCTAATCAAATGCATCTCTATAAACAGATACCAAGATTTAGTCTTGTTGGCAACAGCTTCATATTGATTGGAAACTTCACTGGTCAATAATCACAACACTTTTTTTTCCATTAATGGGCATCCTTTTATCATGAACATGTTTCCCTTCCAATGTACATAAACCTATACCTTTACTTACATTAAATTAGATCCATCATTCCTTACCCCACTCATCTGGTCCAGCTCCCTTTGAAGTTATCTTATATTCTTGGTGGCATCGGCAAATTTTATATTACAATTAATACCATTTATGAATACAACAACTTGTAGTTATACAGTATGTTAACATAGTGAAAGATCCTAAGGTACTTCGGGGGCGGAGGAAGAAAAGTTAAGTGAGGGGACTAAAAACATGGTCAAAGTAGTAGGTTTTGGGGAGGTTTTTGAAGTTGGGAAAGACCTAGCAAGGCGGAGGACTTCTGCATGAGTACTCTAGCCTACAAGGGCATGATGGCTGAAGCCTCTGCACCTTTGATGGGACCAAGGGCACAAAGTCAGTCCAGGATCTGAAGAATGGAAACATGAGTTCAGATGGAGGGCTGAAATAGGATGGAGGCAAGGTGTAGCGAGCCCGTAGAGAAACTGTAAACAAGGACAAGGAGTAACAAACAACAGAGGACCAAAACAAGTCCAGGGAGGAGAAAAGGGAGCAGGAGAATACTTTCTGTACAAACCCCCTCCTATTCTGTCTCATACACAACAATATCTAAACATTTTTAGTAAATATCCTCAATTTTTACAGCTTACTTTTGCTCTCAAGCAAGTGGACACTTACATTTTTACTTCCCTCCTCAGCCACTCGTATTTTGGGGATAACCTGCATGTATCCCAGAGCAACTTCACTGATGTGAATAGAAGCCAGCATTTCAGACCAGCCTTGATGCAGTAGGTAGATGCAAGCACTATGTGTGAAATGACTCAAAAGACTCATCCATGGCATAAAGTACTTACAGCAGGGTATAAAAGTGTTAGAAAGTAAGAATGAAACTAACACCACAGCATGTTAAGGCAAAAGCAAGTGCAGCAAGAAAGAAACTACTGTATGCCAGTCCAATCACCTTTGATTCCTTGTTTGATTGATCACATCTGAGTACAGGTTGCCAGAAAGGGGCTGGTTATGGAACCGATTCCTTAAAGTGGAAAAAAATGAATTGGCCACAGAAATACCAGAGAGTCACAGCAATTTAAATATCACAAAGCCCTGTGGAATTTAGTCATTGCTCCTTTTTTCTTTATTTCTCCCACTTGTTTTTAAAAGGATCTTCTGTGCTACACACAATTTCCCAGGCAAAAATGTGGCAAGTCAGTTTACCTGACATCTACCAATGCTGCTCTGCATCCAAAGGCGAAGAGGCCTGCAACAGAGGGCAAAGGGTAACTCAGCCACTGATTCGTCCATCCATAGAAAGTTGCCCAGCACTTTCCCCTGCAGGCATGTATAAAACCCTTGGAGGAAGTTGGACACTGACCCACAACACAGCATGTTTGAACATCAATGCAATGTTCCATCTTACTACCTCTACGATCGCTGATATTATTCCTACACAAGTATTTACAGCCCCATCACATGTTCTAGTTAAAAAAAAGAAACTAGCTAAGAATGTAAAACTCAGAGTAGAATGGCACTCCGCTCAATGTTTAATGAGTATCAGTACCGAGAACAACAGGTGATCTTACAGAGACCAGACTATAATATTTGGCACAAAGTACTGAATGTGAGTGTGTCACCAGATTGTGTGTATGTTTAAATCTCACTCTCCATGGTTCCTTTCTAGCATTATGGGTAAATCAAAATGGAAATGTTGAAAAATTAAAAAACCTTTTTTTTTGTACTGAGATGATGAAATTTCCTGACTTTCCCTCAGCACTTCTGGTTTCCCCACAGGAAGGATGCAGAGGCTGTCCTGCTCTCAGGCCTCTACCAATGTAGTTCACAGCTGGATGCCAGGAAGTGCATAGGAGTTACATAGGAATAACTCTCCTTCCAGATAGCCATTCTTGCAAAGGTACATCCACCATCATCTACACAACACCCCTATGCAGTATGGTATCTGAACCTCAGCAGAATGGGGGGGATTCAACCGGTGTCCCATCCGTTTGTGTTATCACATGCATAAATTATATCAGTTTAAAAATGGATTGTGTCACATTTTATATCATGACATCAAATCAATTCAAATATTTTCTTCTTTACAGAATATTGCTACTCACAAAATATTTTAAAAATTGATCATCCACCTGAAAACCCAGATACAAAACTCACACTAAAAGTTTAAAAAGAGGTTGCAACCTAAAAACGACATTTACTGGCAACTCATTACATGCACAACAAAGTAAACTTTGCAGAATTAACAGACAGCAAGTTTTATATAAGACATGCAAAAGAGTTAGACTCTTCACCAGTTTCCACAATAGTAACTGTTGTGAAAAAAGGGTGCAAAAGACATTGCTGTTTTAAACAGCTCCAGTGTATGGTGCATGCTGCTCATTATGTTAGCTTCCTCAACTATGTGGTTCGCTGACACTGTCTCCAAATTCCTTCCTTTCTCAATTTCCTGCTGATTGTAATTGGCCCAAAACATGGAAATATACTGAACTACACTACAGGGACATCATCAGGTGGTTCACCCGACATTCTTTTCCTCCACCAAAAAGGGAAAATATATTTTAACCTCTATACCAGAAAAAATAGAAGTTTCATTAGCAACATCCTGAACCTCTCCATGTGTAATAGAACCTTTTATTTAGACTTGTGAAATTGATCATTGCTTTTGTCACTCTCACTCGTGTTATATTTCACAGCATGCAAGTGCTGTTGACTTCTGTAAGCAATTATAAAGTACACAAAAATCATAGTATGCAGACCCAATGGTTTTAAGGATGGCTGGTGTGAGAAGTGGAAGTGACTTACTGGTGTAGAGGAAAATCCGGTGTGCATTTAACTCATGCAATTCTTAGTCAGGGGTATTTAATGCTGAAAATTGGCATAAACATGGAACAGTGTTCTAATCCCTACAGTGCTCGTAAGCACAGAAACCCCTCTCACAAATTATCATATGCTTAAAAAAAACATGGGTTACTGCATATATGAATATCCAACAATAGCAGTATGGTTAATTTTCGCCATACAAAGCACTCGGGAACAGTCAGAGCATTTTCCTGAATGGAAGGTATTTCATTAGTCAGACAAGTATTGATGGCAAAGCATACAATCAGATGCATAAGTAGTTACTGGAAGACTGTTAACATCTAACAAGCTTCAAAGTGATGCATCTCGTGCATAGCTTAAAGAAAATTAGCAGGACAGCAAAGAAATTTTTGAAGTTACACAAGCCAGTTCTGGTCACCTTCTTCGCATTTTCTGATTGACTGTTTCCATTAAGTGTTCCAACAGTGTGTGTCCAATATAATTTAATACATTGCACACATTATGAATTGAAAATAGTGCCTGGCCAGGTCCAGGTGAAGGGAAGGGAGGCTTTGGACCACTGCAGTGATCATTCCTACAGATTGGATAGAAGCATAGTATTGTTAAAGCAAATGATTGAATAGTACAGGGATATAGTTCATATTCCCCATATATAGTTCAAGTAATTTGCAATAAAATATCGCATTGAGGGGTATAGCAAAACATTGTTGGTATAAAATGTGTAAAAGATGGTTGGCACATATTTAAAAACAAATGCTAGAAACAGGAAAAGACCATTTAATCTGTTCAGTCATCCATTTCTCTGTTGTTTGTTTTGACTTTGTGGCCCTGAGGATAGATTGGAAAAGTTTGCTCTCAGTGAAAATAGCTGTTCTGTGGTCAATTAACACCTTTAGAAAGGATTGATATCTGATAGAATGAATTGAGGATTACAGTATATTTACAACACTGCTGCTCATTGATGGATTTAGGAAAAGGCTATGAGTGTTTTCCATCAGCAGATAGGAGAGCAGAATTTTGTTGATAAGTTTATTCAAAGTTTATTAACAAAACTGTCATCAATGAATCACTAATACAAAAGCAAAATACTGCAGATGCTGGAAATCTGAAGTAAAAACAGAAAATGCTGATAATACTCAGCAGGTCAAGCAGCATCTGTGGAGAGAGAAACAGAGTTAACGCTTCAGGTTGATGGTCCTTTGTCAGAACAGTCGTCAGACCTGTAAGTAATAAAGGAAAGTGCAACCATCAACCTATGTGATGCGGCACTTCACACCACGATATAGACATGTCAATGCATGTATTTTATGCATCTATCTAAAGTTTAATTTTTAAATTAGAAAGTAATTTATTTATTCTTAATCCAATATTTATTAAACATATGTGCACAGCAGCAGTTGCTTGGGAGTTAATGCTCAGTAACTACGATACTAGATACGGTAGTGATAAGAAAATGCATTATTTATATGGTTTAGCAGTGAGGCATAAAGCATGTCTTTCGGTTATGGAGAAGGCTGCAATGCACCACACTGCTGTAAAAATAAACTGTTAGGGAGGATGAAATTTAACGCAGAAAAGTGGGAAGTGATGCATTTTGGTAGAAAGAATGAGGAGAGGACATACAAACTAAATGGTACAATCCTAAAGGGGGTGCACCAACAGAGAGACCTGGGGGTATGTGTGCATAAATCGTTGAAGGTAGCAGGACAGGTTGAGAAAGCAGTTAAAAAAGGCTTGCGAGATTCTGGGCTTCATAAATAGAGGTATAGAGTACAAAAGTGTGGAAATTATGATGAACCTGTATAAAACACTGGTTCGGCCCCAACTGGAGCACTGTGTCCAATTCTGGGCACCACACTTTAGGAAGGGTGTGAAGGCCCTAGAGAGGGTGCAGAAAAGATTTACGAGAATGATTCCAGGAATGAGGGACTTCAGTTACGTGGATAGACTGGAGAAGCTGGGGTTGTTTTCCTTGGAGCAGAGAAGATTGAGAGGAGATTTGATAGAGGTGTTCAAAATCATGAGGGGTCTGGACAGGATAGATAGAGAAAGTGTCCCCATTGGCAGAAGGGTCGAGAACCAGAGGACACAGATTTAAGGTGATTGGCAAAGAACCAAAAGCGACATGAGGAAAACTTTTTTACGCAGCGAGTGGTTAAGATCTGGAATGCACTGCCTGAAAGAGTGGTGGAGGCAGAATCTATTTTATCTTTCAAAAGGGAGTTGGATAAGTATCTGAAGGGAAAAAAATTGCAGGGCTACGTGGAAAGGGCAGGGGAGTGGGACTAGCTGAGAGTCGGCACGGGCTCGACGGACCGAATGGCCTTCTTCCGTGCTATAACCAAAAAAAAATAAAAAGGATAAGTGGAGAAGTTATCAAGGCAGGATTATGAGATCAACAGTACATCTAAAGAAGGGTTATCTGGCAGACAGGTACTCTAGTGGCAGATACTGAAATTACATTCAAGAATTATTGGTGGATTTTCTTGTTTACCTGTAGTTAATTTTGTAGTAATCGTTTTGTGTTAATAAAAGGAATGCCTTTGCTGGAGAATGGAAATTTTTTGACAATTTGATCTCTGCACTTCCTCATCAATACTCTAAATCCAAATGACAAAAGAGCAGCTCTTGAATGTGACATTTTCAAATCCCATACCAACCATCCTTTTGGACTCAGATTGTCTGTGGAGTTTTGTTATGGGCTCATACCAACTAGAATCTGGGTCAAACTCATTTTGCATACAAACTTATCCTACTTTGGACCTGAGGTACAGTCCCTGATGTAAAATGATCATGTGCTAAACTACTGTAACACTCAATTTTTCTACCTGTAATATTAAGGGAGTATGTACTGAAGAACAGTCTGATAATGTTTATTCCACTTCTGATTAAAACAGTCATAACCCGCTTGAGATCTTCTTCATTTGCTGACTGCTGAAATTCCTAAGATCACTGGCTTCAGTAAAGGTATCAAACTTTCTTTTCCATATTAGACCACCCTCCATTCCCTCAAATAACTGAAATCCAGCCCAGTCTCTGAACATGCCAGATGGCATCATTATTGTAGCTTTGCAGAAGTGGCTGCATGACATCACAACAAACAGACTACGTCAAAATGTCTTACTTACAAATTCCTCTGCCTTCTGGCCACACTTGCTAGGCAGATTTCATTCTCACTTAATGTTCGTAATCTAGTAGAATTTTGGGAGGTGGTCATCTGTAACAAAACAACATATAATACTGAGTGCTTGCTTCTTCCTAGGGTAAATTCAATTCAAAAGTAGAGGGTCCACCACCTTATCAGGGCAACTAGGAAAAGGCAATAAACACCAGCAAATGCCGGCCTTGCCAATGACGCCCGCATCCCGAGAGTGAATTTTTTGAAAAGTAGTTATCTACAGAATAGTTTGAGGTTATTAATTTTAAAAGTTGAGTGTACTTTTTCCTGAAGAAAGTAAGTTATTCAAAAGGTAGACTGTACATGGATGTCTCCAGATTTAATTTACAAGCATAATCTCTGACCATTTCACTCCTTTTTCTACTCTTTGTAGGTCACTGACCACCACACAACTTCCTTCAGGCAGCACACGTGGACTAAGCAGAGTTCACAGAATATTCTGTTCCCATCCCTCTCACCCAGAACCCCAATGAATACCTCACCCAAGAACTAACTAAACTTATCCAACTGAGTTCAAAAGACTGACAACCCTAGACCTAACTGTGTAAAGCTTTGGCTCAGTGGCAGTGCCTGCACCTCGGAGTCAGAAGGTCATGGATTCAGGCCCCACTCCACAGATTTGAGCACATAATCCAGCCTGATACTCCAGTGCAATACTGAGGGAATGCTGCACTGCTAGAGGTGCTGTCTTGCAGATGAGATGTTAAAACAGACCCCATCTGCCCTCTCAGGTGGACATAAAAGATCCCGTGGCACTATTCAAAGAGCAGAGGAGTTCTCCTGGTGTCCGAGCCAATACTGATCCCTCAACCAACAGCACTAAAACAGATTACTTGGTCAGTTGTCTCATTGTTGTTTGTCGGACTTTGCTGTGTGAAAATTGTCTGACATGTTTCCCTACATTACAACAGTGAGTACATTTCAAAGGTACTTACAAAGCTGTAAAATGCTTTGGGATGTTCCAAGGGTGTGAAAGGCGCTATAAAAATGCAAGTTCTTCTTTCTTTGAACACCTTACCTTCTCGGGGGGGGGGGGGGGGCGGGGGCAGGGGCAGGGAGCGGGGAGTGGAGATAAAAAGTCAACAAGTCTGGCTATCCCATTATTGATCTATACTTTATGAAAGGACGCATAAGGTTATTGTTAACTTACCTGAAGTGGACTCTCGGATCTGTCCACATTCAAAGCCTGGGAGGTTCCAAACATTAAGTGAGGAGAGATGCTGAGTGGTAGAGGATCTGTTATCGATGGATTGTTGTGGAACCAGCCATACAAGTACGGCCTTGCTCCAATATCCTGCATTTCTGTTTCTAAAGAGAAAAGTGTATTCCTTTAAACCCAATTAACAATTCTGTAATTTGAAACAAAATTATTGCTGTTGCCCATCAGTATTCACTTGTCTATATATTAGAACATATCACAAGAATTAGGAGCAGGAGTAGGCCATACGGCCCCTCGAGCCTGCCCCACCATTCAATAAGATCATAGCTGATCTTTGCCCGCAACTCCACTTTCCCACCCAATCTCCATATCCCTTGATTCCTATCCCTTGATCTATCTATCTCAGCCTTGAATATATTCTGCATCCACAGCCCTTTGGGGCAGAGAATTCCAAAGATTTACAACCCTCTGAGTGAAGAAATTCCTCCTCATCTCAGTCTTAAATGGCCGACCCCTTATCCTGAGACTATGCCCCTAGTTCTAAGCTCTCCATCCAGGAGAAAACAACCTCTCAGCATCTATCCTGTCAATTCCCCTCAGAATCTCATATGTACCAATGAGATCACCACTCATTCTTCTAAACTCCAGAGAGTATAGGCCCAATCCACTCAATCTCTCCTCATAGGACAACCCTCTCATCCCAGGGACCAATCTAGTGAACCTTCGTTGCACTGCCTCTAAGGTATGTATGTCCTTTCTCAGATAAGGAGAACAAAACTGTGCCCAGTACTCCAGCTGTGGTCTCACCAAAGCCCTGTACAATTGTAGTGAGACTTCTTTACCCTTGTACTCCAACCCCCTTGCAATAAATGCCAACATGCCATTTGCCTTCCTAATTGCTTGCTGTACCTGCATGCTAACTTTGTGTTTCCTGTACGAGGACACCTAAATTAAAAAGTCTTATATCTATTGCATGTTTGTTGCAATTCAAAGTGTCAAAAATATTTTTTTTAAAGGCAGTCACGCTGGTTCATTCTAACCCAGAGTGGAACATTTTCAAGCTTATACCAATCTGTGAACTTACCTTAGACAGCAATAAACCTCTAACTGACTTCAGGATTTACAGCATTAGACATTGGAACAGTCCAGCTGCATCTTAGCAGCAGAATAGTGTAAGTCACATAGCAATAGGTTGTGGTTATTATAAAACAGCATAGTAATGACTTACAACGAGCTACACCATGAGATCTGCTAATTTCAATAGAAACTATTAAGAACTTCATAAGCCAACATAGATCTTTACTTATTTATCATTTATCTTCTGCAATTTACAAACATTTGCAACCTAATATCAGAAAATAGAGAGTTTGCCATTTTAAACCTTAAAAGACTTGCATTTATAGACGCACCTTTCACAACCTCAGGACGTCCCAAAGCGTTTTACCGCTAATAAAGTGTAGTCACTGTTGTAATGTAGGAAATGTGGCAGCCAATTTGCGCACAACAAGGTCCCACATACGTGATAATGACCAAATAATTTGTTTTTAGGTACTGGTTGAGGGATAAATATTGACCAGGACACTGGGGAGAACTCCCCTGCTCTTTGAAATAGTGCCATGGAATCTTTTATATCCACCTGAGAGGCAGTGAGAGCCTCAGTTTAACGTCTCATCTGACAGATAACACCTCCGACAGTGCAGCACTCCCTCAGTGCTGCACTGGAGTGTCAGCCAAGAATAGGTGCTCAAGTCCCTGGATGGGAATTGAACCCACAATCTTCTGACTCAGTGGCGAGAATGCTACCACTCAGCTATGGTTGACACCTAACAATGAAAAGAATAGGGGAAAATAATTTTAAAAACCAAGGGCCAAATAAAAGAAATCCTGCAGTGGCTGCTAACCAGTGAGGCCATCAACGCTCACCATTAAAGAGTAAATCGGACCGCAACTTCTGGCTACCACACATGCGCAATTAAATGCAGAAATAAGGAAGTTGTTGTTCGAGTTGCCATGCTCCTCCAGAAGCTTCGTTATGACAGTATCTCGCTGAGAGATTCAGCATTGAAACACATGCAACGCGTGAGGTAGGGGTCACAGTCTCAGAATAAAGGTTCGGCCATTTAGGACTGAGGTGAGGAGGCATTTCTTCACTCAAAGGGTTATGAATCTTTGGAATTCTCTACCCCAGAGGGCTGTGGATGTTCAGTCATTGAGTATATTCAAGACTGAGAGCGACAGATTTTTGGATACTAAGGGAACCAAGGGGTATGGGAATAGTACAGGAAGGTGGAGTTGAGGTAGAAGATCAGCCATGATCTTATTGAATGGCAGAGCTGGCTCGAAAGGCTGAATGGCCTAATCCTGCTCCTATTTCTTATGTTACTTATGTAATAGATACTCACTAAACACGGCAGAAAAAGTTAGGACTTGTCCATTCCTGTCTCAGTGAATTTTTAACGGCGTGATAAGTCTTAATTACTGCCAAACAATCTCTCTGGCTTGAAAATTAACTTTTACAAGTTTGAAGTCTCATTCCTTCAGATTTTAATTATGGTTGGAGATTTTAAAAAATTAAAATAAATGTTTTTTTTAACTTTTTCTTTCTGTCTCTTATCTCTCTTAATCCCATCTTGCTTTCCCTCTCTTTATTTCACTTTCTGTACATGATTTGGCATTCAATTAAATATTCAAACTTACACTTCCTGGTTCAGACACTGCGTCTCAAGACAAGGTATAAGAGGAGGGGGTGTCGCAATATTAATTAAGGAGTCAATTACTGCAGTAAGGAGGGATGATATATTAGCAGGGTCCTCTAATGAGGCCATATGGGTGGAGCTTAAAAACAAAAAGGGGGCAAGCACTTTGCTGGGAGTGTACTATAGGCCTCCAAACAGTCAGGGGGAGATAGAGGAACAGATATGTAGGCAAATCTCAGAGAAATGTGCAAATAATAGGGTAATAATAATGGGGGATTTCAACTTCCCCAATATTAACTGGGATAGTCAGAGTGTGAAAGGCTCAGAGGGTGTAGAATTCTTAAAGTGCATCCAGGAGAGCTTTTTGAGCCAGCATGTAGAAAGTCCTACAAGAGAGGGGGCGGTACTGGACCTAATTCTCGGGAATGTGGCCGGCCAAGTGGAAAAAGTGCTAGTAGGTGAGCACTTTGGTGATAGTGACCATAATATGGTAAGATTTAAGGTGGCCATGGAAAAGGACAGGGATGGGCCGGAAATAAAGGTTCTAAATTGGGGGAAGGCCGATTTTAATAGGATAAGGCAGGATCTGGCCAAAATGGACTGGGATCAGCTACTTGTAGGAAAATCCGCATCGGAGCAATGGGAGGCTTTCAGAAGGGAGATTGAGAACATACAATGGCAACATGTTCCCGTAAAGGTCAAGGGTGGTTCCAAAAACCACAGGGAACCTTGGATGTCAGGGGATATACGGGAATGGATTAGGAAAAAAAGGAGGGCTTTTGGTAGATACAAAAGGCTAAAGACGGAGGAAGCCCTAGAGGAGTACAAAAAGTGCAGGGGGATACTTAAAAAAGAAATTAGGAGATCAAGGAGGGGCCATGAAATAACACTGGCAAGCAAAATAAAGGAAAATCCGAAGATGTTTTATAAGTATATTAAGGGTAAGAGGATAACTAGGGAAAAAATAGGGCCCATTAGGGACAAAAGTGGCAATCTGTGTGTGGAGCCGGAAGATGTAGGAGGGGTTCTGAATGAATTTTTTGCGTCTGTTTTCACTATGGAGAAGGACGATGTAGACATAGAAATAGGGCGGGGGGACTGTGATATGCTCGAACATATTAACATCGAGCGGGGGGAGGTATTGGCGGTTTTAGCTGGCCTAAAAATGGATAAATCCCCAGGCCCGGATGAAATGTATCCCAGGCTGCTGTGTGAGGCAAAGGAGGAGATTGCGGGGGCTCTAACACATATATTCAGGACCTCTCTGGCCACAGGGGATGTGCCAGAGGACTGGAGAACCGCTAATGTAGTACCATTATTCAAGAAGGGTAGTAGGGAAAAACCGGGGAACTACAGGCCAGTGAGCCTAACATCAGTGGTAGGAAAATTATTGGAAAAAATCCTGAGGGACAAAATGTGTCTCCACTTGGAGAGGCAAGGATTAATCAGGGATAGTCAACATGGCTTTGTCAAGGGAAGATCATGTCTGACTAATTTGATTGAATTTTTTGAGGGGGTGACTAGGTGTGTGGATGAGGGTAACGCAGTGGATGTGGTATACATGGATTTCAGTAAGGCCTTCGATAAAGTCCCGCACAGGAGACTGGTCAAGAAGGTAAGAGCCCATGGAATCCAGGGTGCCTTGGCACATTGGATACAAAACTGGCTTAGTGGCAGAAGGCAGAGGGTGATGGTCGAAGGTTGTTTTTGTGACTGGAAGCCTGTGGCCAGTGGGGTACCACAGGGATCGGTGCTGGGTCCCTTGCTGTTTGTGGTCTACATTAATGACTTGGATATGAATGTAAAGGGTATGATCAGTAAGTTCGCGGATGATACAAAAATTGGTAGGGTGGTAAATAGCGAGGAGGGTAGCCTCAGTCTGCAGGACGATATAGATGGGTTGGTCAGATGGGCGGAACAGTGGCAAATGGAATTTAACCCGGAAAAGTGCGAGGTGATGCACTTTGGGGGGACTAACAAGGCAAAGGAATACACAATGAATGGAAAGACCCTAGGCAAGACGGAGGGTCAGAGGGATCTGGGTGTGCAAGTACACAGATCCCTGAAGGCGGCGGAACAGGTGGATAAGGTGGTAAAAAAGGCATATGGGATACTTGCCTTCATTAGCCGAGGCATTGAATATAAGAGCAAGGAGGTTATGATGGAGCTGTATAAAACACTGGTTAGGCCACAGCTGGAATATTGTGTGCAGTTCTGGTCGCCACACTACAGGAAGGATGTGATCGCGTTAGAGAGGGTGCAGAGGAGGTTCACCAGGATGTTACCAGGGCTGGAGCGCTTCAGCTATGAAGAGAGACTGGGCAGGTTGGGTTTGTTTTCCTTGGAGCTGAGGAGGCTGAGGGGGGACATGATTGAGGTGTACAAAATTATGAGGGGCATAGATAGGATGGATGCTGAGGAGCTTTTTCCCTTTGTAGAGGGGTCGATAACTAGGGGGCATAGATTCAAGGTAAAGGGCGGGAGGTTTAGAGGGGATTTGAGAAAGAACTTTTTCACCCAGAGGGTGGTTGGAGTCTGGAACTCACTGCCTGAAAGGGTTGTGGAGGCAGAAACCCTCACAACATTTAAGAAGCATTTGGATGTGCACTTGAAATGCCATAGCATACAAGGCTACGGGCCAAATGCTGGAATATGGGATTAGATTAGACAGGGCTTGATGGCCGGCGCGGACACGATGGGCCGAAGGGCCTCTATCCGTGCTGTATTACTCTATGACTCTATGACTCTATGACACTGCGTGTCTCAGTAAGGATTCTTCAATCTGATTGGTTATGGAGATACACAATTGCTTGCCCTGTTCACACAGGTCCCAGATCCTCTGTAGAGGGCACTGCACTGTTTTGGATTTCTAATTGCCAAAACTTCCAGTGCAAAAGCCCATAGAAAGTCTGTGGGCAAGTTCAAGTGTAATGAACGGCTAGCGCTGTTTGTTCACCGGTAACCGCAAAATCCGGGCAATTGTATTCCCTCTTTCCATTCCCAATATCATTAATGACCCTCCCTGCGTCATAAATTCAGGAGTGGAGCTGTTCGCTGATGATTCCATAGAGTTCCAACTCCATTCACAACTCCTCTGATAATGAAGCAATCCATACCAGCCTACAGCAAGACCACAATAACATCTAGGCTTGGGATGACAAGTGCAAGGTAACATTTGTGCCGCATAAGTTCCAAGTCACAACCATCTCCAACAAGTAAAAGCCCAGCCTCTGTCCCAATCTTTACTTTACCACCAACATCAAGTCTCCAATCATCAAAATATTGGGAGTCACCATTGCCCAGAAGATTCTAAACTCGACATCTCAGGAGGCCATCGAATGGATAGCCAAACTAGACATCCCATTATAAGCTTTTCCCATCATACGAAAGTAGTAGTAGTAGTAGAAGGCTCTAACTGGAATAGTCTACATTGAAACCTTGGCTACAAGACCAGGGCAGAGGGCAGAGACAAGTAGCTCACCGCATGACCCTCAAAGCTCCTAAACTATCTACAAGGCTCAAGTCAGGAGTGTGGTGAAATTCTCAGCACTTGCCTGGATGGGTATCGTCTCAAGAAGCTTGCTACCATCTAGGACAGAGCAGTGTTTTTGATCAGCACCCCTGCCACTGGACTCAATATCCACAACTCACTATGGATGCAGTATTTATTACAGGATGCACTACAACAACCTCCCCAAGGTTACTTCATCAGCATCTCCACCCCCTCCAATCGCTGCCAACGAGAAGGACAAGGTCAGGAATGTCCTGGGAACACCCCCACCTCTAAATTCTCCTCCAAGTCACATACTATCCTCATTTGGACATATATCACTGCTCCTTCATCATCGCTGGGTTAACATCCTGGAATTCCCTAGCCAACGCCATTGTGTGAGCATCATCACTACAAGGACTGCAGTGCTACAACCAGAAGGCCCACCGGTACATTCTCAGGGCAACTAGCAATGAGAAATAAATGCAGCCTTGCCCACGTCCCAAGAACTTTTTTTTTTTAACTCCTACTGCCAATCGCTGGTGGGACACTAAAAACTCAGGTGTGTATTCAGGTGGAACTTGCTATCACAAGTAGCTGAGGCGAATAGCATAGATGCATTTAAGGGGAAGCTAGATAAACACATGAGGGAGAAAGGAATAGAAGGTTATGCTGATAGGGTTAGATTAAGAGGGGTGCAAGGAGGCTCGTGTGGAGTTCAGAGAAGGTTCACGAGGTTCATTCAGGGGATGAAGGGGTTGTCTTATGAAGAAAGGTTGAGGAGGTTGGGCCTATACTCATTGGAGTTTAGAAGAATGAGAGGGGATCTTATTGAAACATAGAAGATTCTGAAGGGGCTTGACAGGGTAGATGCAGAGAGGATGTTTCCCCTCGTGGGGGAATTTAGAACTAGGGGGGCATAATTTCAGAATAAGGGGACACCCATTTAAAATGGAAATGAGGAGGAATTTCTTCTCAGAGGGTAGTTAACCTTTGGAATTCTCTTCCCCAGAGAGCTGTGGAGGCTGGGTCATTTAATATATTTAAGGTGGAGATAGACAGATTTTTGAATGGTAAGGGAGTCAAGGGTTATGGGGAGCGGGCAGGGAAGTGGAGTTGAGGCCAAGGTCAGATCAGCCATGATCTTATTGAATGGCGGAGCAGGCTTGAGGGGCAAAATGACCTACTCCTGCTCCTACATCTTATGTTTTTATGTTCTTATAAACACTGGTGTGGGCCAGTTGGGCCTAATAGAATGTACAGCACAGAACCAGGCTATGTAACTTTATGTAGTGTAATTCCTTTTCATTTTAATTCCATTACAATCAATATGGTTCTTTAACTAACTGACACGATGACCTTGATCAATACATGGGTATGAACATAAAAACTTGTATCCTTGACGATGGTTAATTGATGTTAACACAATTTACCTCCCATCGATATTCTTTCAGGAATCTGCATATGCAGTGTTGATAGCTGAATATCTTCCACTCTCTCTTCATCCCCTGGCTCCTCAGTCACTTTCAGTCTATTAGGAATTCTCATTTTCTGACTGATAGCCTCCATGAAACTCAGGTCACAAGGTGCTGGACCAGAGTCTATCAAATCGGAAGGTGCTGCAAATGCTGGTTCTGTCATGGCAACTGAAGGACCAACAAAGTAAAATTTTAATTTGCAAATGAAATAAAGAGTAATGCTCACTAATAATTACAAATCATCATCAGGTTGAACAAGTAGCAAGCATAAAGCAGTGGTTATCAAACAGGTAATGAGGAAAATCCAAACTGTTCACCAACCATTCTTACACATAGCCAAGCAGCCAGTTTAGACCAACATTGGCAGAAGTCTTCAAGCACATTGTTTACTCAAATTCCCAAATCCAGTCTGCGGATGCCTAATACCTGTATTTCTTTAATTTCAAAAGTCAAATTGGAGGAAAAGTTGGTGCTGTGCTGATTTTCTGCCACAAGGTTTGTTTTGTGCTTTGAGAGTGCTGTACTATAAAGGATGTGATTAATATACTAGCATTTTCTAGTAACAATAATGTGACACAGCAACAATTTTTTCTTTCAATAATCAGTCATATTTGGGCAAGTTGCTGTTGAATCTTCTTAAAATCATCTAATTTCATTCCATGACTGATGGTCTCCATGAAACTCAGGCCACAATCTTAGGGACATGTGCCTACGTGTAGAGATCCTACAGGTGCGTTTACACTGTAATTTTATCTAATCTTGTGTAGTGTAAATATGAGTTAAGGCCTTCCAGGAAGTCTCACTCTATTTCATTCCTATGTCAGGTTGGCCTTGACTGTATTTATACTCTTAATTGTAGTCATGCAAACCAAAACCACTCTACTGTAAATACACCTTTAGGGGATGTTTTTTCACTTGTTATTTCTTACAGGAAAATTTTAAAAGTAAGCTAAATTGCCAATTATGGAAGATGCATGATGTGGAATGTTCTAACAAGTATTGACTAATCAGGTGTATTATCACCTAGCCACAATAATTGAGGCAATCGCATCAAACCAAAGACATGCAAGGGGGAATGAAGCCCAAACAGATTGGCAGAAACATAGAAACATAGAAGATAGGAGCAGGAGTAGGCCATTCGGCCCTTCGAGCCTGCTCCGCCATTCAACGAGATCATGGCTGATCATCCAAACCCTAGCACCCGGTCCCTACACCGACAGCCATCCCACCCAAGCCCTATCCCCGTAACCCCACGTATTTAATCCCCCCTAACACTAAGGGTCAATTTTTTTTTAATCATGGCCAATCAACCTAACCCGCACATCTTTTGGACTCAGGATTCAGATTCTTGCCTGTGCTTTCAACTATCCTCTTGTGGGAAGGGGAGAGTGGATGGCAAGTGCCTTTCCTGTGTGTACAGGAGAACTGAATAGCCACTGTCATGCATATGCTAGCAGTCAGTTAAGGAGTGACATTACTGGAAATCTGAGAGCAGGTCCCTAGACTATTCACTCAATTGAGGTAGGTGTGTGGCATAAAGAAAGGGTTTTGTTGCAGGGTTGTTTGATCAACAGAATCAAGAAGGATATGGCAACTGCCAGCCTTCTACATCTGACTCCGCTCCCTTTCATACAATCGTTTTATATTGATCTTTTTTAAAAAGTACACTCAAATATGTATTGAAGAAGCCATTGTACAAGGTGTACATTCACACATATATTTTACATTTTGATTGCAAGGTGCTGGCGGGAGAATTATACTGGTACATCCAAGTTTCTTGGCGTGACTGTGCTTGCACTGGGAGCATTGAAAGTCAAGGAGCTGAGGCAGCTTATTTTGGTCTTGATAGCTGGAGATTCGCTGAGTATGGAACGCCCTACCTATTAGTGGTCATACCCTTCAGGGTCAGTTGTGGGTTGCCTTGGTAGGGCAGTTTATGCTGAGTGATTCTCCAAGAACAGGCTTAGACTGCTTGCTTTTTCTCCAGTTCCAGGCATTGACCAAACATCACTGTCCCAAATGTGTTTTAGGCAAGTGTTGTGGAAAAAGCTGCACAGGGTGAGGGGAGATACAGCTCCTTGAAGCTAGTAGCCTGCTCATTGCAGGGGTCTCTTGCTCTCCAGTTGACAGGCCTAGCCAGCACCGAGCTGGGGCCTCTGGGATTGTAAGATCATTCATGGTCCTAGAAATCTCCTGGACTGCTATCCAGAATGGTTGAAGCAGGCACATGTCAAGAATATGTATAGGAGAGTGCCTTTCTGGCCACTTCCCCCAAAGTAGTCATTTGGTATGAAGGGATAACATTTGTGGAACTTGTATGTACAATGTATGTTCTGGAGTTAATTTTCATACATTTTTCTGCAGGTAGTACGTTGAGGATCTGTCTCCATACCTCTCACCACTCCTCCTCCCGAGATGGATGGTATCTTCAAGCAGTTTTAATGGGAACTAATTTCATGTGGATCTCCTTTGCCACTTTCTAAAATAAAACTGCAAAAAAATTAAACAAAACTCTGTTGGTACTACCACCTAGCATTTATTTACTTGCTGATACGCATTTAATTTTATACCATGATTTTCAGCTCCATTTTGAAACAGTACGGAAAGAAGCCACAGCAGAGGAAGTCTTGTTGAAACTGCTGGGAGAATGCCTGAGACAAGAATGTCTACACAGTCCAACTTCTCAGATACAGTACAATGCTGTTTTCATATGTGGAAGTGTATAGAACTGACATGTACAGTAAATCAATTTGTACTGTACAACCTGATCTCTGAGACTGCAGTTATATTGTGGCATTTGCATCATTGCCAAAACGTTTCCACTTTGAGCAATGCCATAGTGACAACATAACTCCAATGTCAGATCTGGAGTGGATGGTGCAAGACCCTCATCCTCCCCCCTCCAGGAGACAATCTCATTTCCCTTGAGTTTAACATCACCTCAGAACAGCAGCTACAATAAATGCTCCATACATATTGAGCAGTCTCTCTGGGAAGTACATTTTCTATTGATTGATTGATGTAACCAGTGGAGAAGCTCCAGGCCCAACCACACTCAGGTACAACACCTGCTAGAAGTTCGAGGTCTCTGAGGTGCTGTTGATGAAGCTCCAACCTGTCTCAGATGGAGCACCTGTGCGGAGGCAGCAGGCAGTCTGAGCCGCAATGACAGTCAGTTGTTTGTTGCCCCATGGACTGTAGCGGTTGCAGGAGATGCACCAGAGAGTAACTGAAGCCCCTTCCTTGCCCGTCCTCAGGGTCAGCAAAGGCTCCTTGTGAGTGAACATACTTGACATACAAAGCCCCTGAAGTAAGCGAGAGTCGGAGACATTTCCTACTACCCCAGGCCACACATTACTCACCTCTCCTGTCTTTGAGTGCCTCACAAACACCACTTCGTCAATCCCCATTCGCCTACGCTGACGTCACATGCCTGGCGCTTTCCAACCGCTCACAAACGCTCGCTCTTTTGCGTCGATCCGATTGGATCCCGCGTGCCCACGTGGCGGCTGAGAAGCCCCGCCCTCCCTAGACAAGCCTCGCCTCGGAAGGGGGCGGGGCGTCTGAGCGGTGGAATGAGCGGAACGGAGCACGCAGCGCAGCGGCGTTGTTTTGGGTCGTCAGTTAGTGCCAGAATTACCGAGAGATCCGCCGAATGGTGTCTTATCAGCTGCTAGCTCTTCCCGCTGACACCCTGTTAACTCGACGCCGCAGCCGCTTGGCGTTTCAATTCACCCGGCAGTCAGCGGAGGACACCGGCGGTATTTGAGGAGGTTCACCGCGCTACCTCTCCACAGAGAGAAATCTAAAGCGGAGCATAGCCACACCAGCAGGCAGGGTGTTGGATCAAGTGCTCCTGCTGGCCCAACTCTCGGCGTACTGAGTCTCCAACCATTGAAAGAGGCCATTGCTAGTTTGTGCTCCCAAAAAAATCACGCTGACAGCGGCGATAATGTGATTAATGCGGTGGCCCAGACTATTTAAAAAAAAACGATGGGCTGTATTGCAACTGGGAACCCATTTGTATTTGGTCGGACACACTGGTTAAGGGTCCTCAAGCCACGGTATTAAGGAATCGACACAGGTAGAATTTGCCTGAAAAAGAGTGCGCGCTCTCATTAAGGACACTAATTCATAGAGTTTAGCTATAGGTTAGCAGAGTCCAGATTTAGGGACCTCCAAGTGTGCCTATGCCTCCCACTGATGTTTAAACAACTAAAGCTGATGTCCAGGCCCACCCTACTTATTCAGGCATTAGCTTGCAGGGTTATCTGGAGATGGGTAGGAAGAACCCCAGCAACCATTGATAGCCCTACCCCTTCCAGTTCCATTGATTTTTTTTAAATATTCATTCACGGGATGTGGGTGTCACTGGCAAGGCTAGCATTTATTGCCCTCGAGAAGCCTTATACAATGGAGTGGCTTGCTTGGCCATTTCAGTAGGCAGTTCAGAGTCAACCACATAGCTGTGGGTCAGGAGTCAAAAATAGGCCAGATCGGGTAAAGACGGCAGATTTCCTTTGCCAAAAAGACATTAGTGAACCAGATGGGTTTTTACAACAATCCGATAGTTTCATGGGGCAGACTGCCAGGTCACTGCCTTCAACTACTCTGCCAAACTTGGGTATCAGATTACAAAGTCTGCTACAGAACACTGACTATTTGAAATATGTACAATTAATGTTATAATGTAAGTTAGTTTAAAAACATTTAGTAAGTAAACATATTGTTTAAAACATTGAGATGTAGAAACAATTTTAGTCATCATCTTCTTCTTAGGCAGTCCCTCGGAACCGAGGATGACTTGCTTCCACATTACAAATGAGTTCTCAGGTGACTGATGAGTCCAATGCGGGACCTACAGTCTCTGTCACGGGTGGGGCAGACGGTGGTCGAAGGGGCAGACGGTGGTCGAAGGGGTGGGTGGGGTACTTGGGTTGACGTGCGCTGCTTGCGCTTGCTCCCGGTGAAGAGACCCGAGGTGTTCGGCGCCTTCTCGGATGCTTCTTCTCCACTTTGTGCGGTCTTGGGCCAGGGATTCCCAGGTGTCAGTGGGGATGTTGCACTTTTTCAAGGAGGCTTTGAGGGTGTCCTTGAAGCATTTCCTCTGTCCACTTGGGGCTCTCTTGCCGTGCCGGAGCTCTGAGTAGAGCGCTTGTTTTGGGAGTCTCGTATCGGAGCTGATTGAGCGTGGTCAAAGCTTCGATGCTGGGGACGTTGGTGCGCCTATCCTGCCAATGAATTTGCAGGATCTTGCGGAGGCTGCGGTGGTGGTACCTCTCCAGTGCTTTGAGGTGCCTGCTGTACATGGTCCATGTCTCTGAGGCATAAAGGAGGGCGGGTATCGCTGCTGCTCTGTAGACCATGAGTTTAGTGCCGGGTTTGAGGTCCTGGTCTTCAAACACTCTCTTCCTCAGGCGACCGAAGGCTGCACTGGCACACTGAAGGCGGTGTTGGACTTTGTCGTCGACGTCTGCCCTTGTTGATAGTAGGCTCCCGAGGTATGGAAAGTGGTTTACGTTGTCCAAGGCCTTGTCGTGGATTTTGATAAATCGGGCAGTATTGTGTGGCGGGGACAGGTTGGTAGAGGACCTTTGTCTTATGGATGTTTAGTGTAAGGCCCATGCTCTTGTACGCTTCGGTGAAGGTGTTGACGATGGTTTGGAGTTCGACCTCCAAGTGAGCGCAGACGCACGCGTCGTCTGCATACTGTATTTCGACGACAGAGGATGGGACGACCTTGAATCTGGACTGGAGGCAACGGAGGCTTAACAGTTTCCAGTTTGTTCTGTGAATTAGCTCCACTCCAGGGAGCTTACTGAGGGTGAGATGGAGCATTGCAGCAAGGAAGATCAAGAAGAGTGTTGGGATGACACACCTTGCTTGACCCCGGTTCGTACGTGAATTGGGTCTGTGGTGGAACCGTTGGTCAGGATCATGGCTTGCTTGTCGTTGTGAAGCAGGCAGAGGATGGTGACAAACTTTTGAATGCAGCTGAATTTGAGGACACTCCATAATCCTTCACGGTTGACAGTGTTGAAGGCCTTTGTGAGATCAAAGAAGGCCATGTACAGCGGTTCCCTGCATTTCTCTTGTAATTGACATGCGGTGAAGATCATGTCCATTGTGCCCCTTAGTGGGCGGAATCCGCATTGCGACTTTGGGAGGAGCTCTTCAGCCACTGGGAGAAGGCGGTTGAGGAGGATTCTTGCGATGACTTTCCCTGTGGCAGACAGCAGGGAAACTCCTTTGTAATTACCGCAATCGGACTTGTCACCTTTCTTGAAGATGGTTACAATTACAGCATCTCCGAGATCCCCTGGCATGCTCTCCTCCTTCCAGATAAGAGAAATGAGTATATGAATTCGCGCCAGTAGTGCTTCTCCGCTATGCTTTAGTGCCTCGGCGGGGATTCCATCTGCTCCCGAGGCCTTGTTGTTGTTCAGTTGTCGGATGGCCTTTTCAACCTCATGCCGGGCTGGGGTTGTGCTGAGATGGTGGCGGGTAGCATGCTGCGGGATGGAGTTGAGGACGCTCGCGTCAAAGACAGAGTCTCGGTTAAGGAGATCTTCGAAGTGCTCCTTCCAGCGGGCACTGACTGCCTCTGTCCTTGATGAGTACCTCTCCGTTCTTGGCCCGCAGTGGGGTACTTGGGCCGTAGATGGTCTTGACTGTGCTAAAGAATCCACGCACGTCGTGGTTGTCGGCTAGCTGCTGGATCTCCTGCGCTGTCTCCACCCACCATCCGTTCTTTAGGTCGCGAGTTTGTTGTTGGCCCTCGGCCTTCAGGCGTCTGTAGAGCTGCTTTCTTGCTCTCGAGTTCTGTTGCTGTTTCCAGATCAGGAATGCCTTGCGCTTGCGGCTTATTAGCTCCTGGATCTCCTGGTCGTTCTCGTCGAACCAGTCTTGGTGTTTCCTGGTTGAGTGACCGAACGTCTCTTCACAAGTGCTGATTATGGAGGCCTTGAGTGCAGACCAGGCACTGTGGGGGCACTCTGACTGCATCACTGGGAGTCGTCAGGTTGTTTGTGAGGCGCAGGCTGAATAGGGCCTTAGTGCTGAATAAAACAAGACATTTTCTATTTAGATACATCTCCAGAGGTAGCCAATTATTTGGTTTGATCAGTAAAATTTGGAAATTGATTAGGCAGTCCACAACTGACTCACTTTTCCAGCCAGACTCGGGGATAAAACACACTAGTGGCTCGTAATTTCCGATAGGAGGCTTCCTGCGTGCAGATGCCTCCTATTTGAAAAAAATCTACAAACTTACCTGAGGGCTCCCGAGGTGCGTACACTTCCGCTCCTGGGCCTCTCCAAACTCGAAATGCGCAGGGGCGCATGCAGTTTGCAAGCGTCCCTGGGATCACGTGGGCCAGGCCAGCCAATAGCAAAAGGGAATCTCCCTTCATACTTTTGACAGATAGACCTTTCAAATATATGAATGGAGTGTTCACCCCATAAACAGTCAAACAATACATTTTTAAAAAATCATCATGTTTTTAAAATGAGTTAAAATTACAATAAATTAAATATTTTAAACAAAAATTTAATTTTTTGAAAAAATAAAGTTTTTTATGGGGCTAAAAATAAACTTGCCTTTTTTAAAAGCTTTTAAATTATAAGAGTGAAATTTTAAAAAAAACTTTTTTTCAACTTTTACCAGGCGTAAGATTTCTAAGAGTTTTTTGCGGGCGGAGGTTCTCCAGAAAGCAGAACTATCCGCCCGCAGAGGCCCTTCTCTAGGGCAGGTGTCCGACCTGTCAAGAGCATTGCCTGAAACCAGCATTTCCGATGTCCCTATGGGCGTGTACACAGCCCGTACACACCCGTAGGCATCGGAAAATACGGGCCACTACTTCACTCTTCATTTTGTGTGTTCTACATATCACAAACAATTCTTGATTTTTCTTTACTGCCATTTAATGTGAATTATTTGCATCTGTTGTGACAGTATACTACTATCTTTATTTGACTAATGTTGCTCCACCACTACTTCCAACAGTGGTGTTGGAAATGGTGTTTGTAATCTTGTTAGATATTACGTTGATGAAAAGCAAGCTGCCAAACAAGGCTGCACTAATTGGGGTGATAGCAATCATTCCTTAGAACATAGTGAGATACTTTGTATCTGCAATACAGCTACAAGCTTTATAAATAGTGAGGATGGTGGAAGAAAAAGTTGTATGGCGTGTAGTCTACTGTGCCTGGTAATGTATAGAAATGCGGAGATTTAGGTCAAACAATCCTTATTGGCCTGTGTTGAACTGGCATAACTACTATAGTGATAGGCAATGATCAGAGAATTCATTGACTAGTGAGACAGTATTAATTTTATATTAATGTTTATTTTGCATTTACTGAATAACATAACTGTATATAAAATATGAAACATTAGCAGCAGAACTGTGGTAAATAAAATCTTACACACGTGATGCTACACATCTACATCAACAAACAGTAGAAAGCACCATATTCTCAACTACAGGGACCAACCACTTTAAGAAGCAAAAGCACACAATTTATGTTCTTTGTGGGGCATTAAGGTAAGGCACTAAAAAAAACTTCAGGCCTCACTGATTGAGACATTGATTACGGATATATTTTACGTGAGACTTATATTTCCTTTCTAAACATTGTAAGGTCTTTCTCTCATCAGACTGGTATTACTGCACTACCTATACAAAAAGCTACATCTGTGTATGCATAGTGGGAAAATCCAGTAGCCACATAGCCAGTGGAAATTTTACAATAGCAACAGGCTAACAAAACATAGTTGAAGTGTATAATCCACATTCAGTTTGCTAGCTTTAATAGCCACATTCATGTCCTTTGGCCACCTGTTACTTTGGGTTAACAGCCTATTAGCCCACTGCGGAATTAAGTAACTTTTTTCCCCAAGGTTCTACACAATAGATGCTGAAGGCAATAGAAGCAGCTACTGGTGAAAGAAATATGAAGTAGGCTTTTTAAATGAAACAATGAAATAAACTCTATGCAGCCCATTGTTTTCAGCAGGTATAGATTATACATTGTGAACATCTGTAGCTGATGGTCAGCCACTATAACATTTATAAAATGCGTTGGTGGTATGAATTCATTTCTGAACATGTCTCCTGGTTGTTGTTCTATAATATATTTATATATGTAGGACAACCTCAATGTTTACCTGACCAAACTTAATTTAAAGAGAAAGCATCCCCCTCAGTTTTTATTTATGAACAGTTTATAAATATATTTTTTCATGGATCTATATAGTATGTTTATATGCCAAAGATTGGCATTTCTTGTGGGCAGCTATTGTTCACACTGGCCCATTTGATAAGTTACTCTGTCACCTCTACTGTAAATCCAGTACTCAAGCGAACCACTCTGTAAATGCTGACAATTTATATGTAGATTTGTAATATGGGACCCTTAGATGCCTACATTTGCATTAATGTACTCTTAAACATTATTATGCAGTTGGCATTTATGAGAAAAAGTAAGCTCTCTTTCCAACCTCATGAAAATAGAGTGGATGGAGGAAAATCAGGTAAAGATTTTTCAATTTCCAAGCAGATGAAGATTTCTTAGCATATCCAATCTAGGAATTTACCAAGAATCTAATGGCGTGAAGTTAATCAAATTATGATCGGCAAAAACAAAGTGTTTGAATTCTGAGGTGATCACATTAGTACTCAAGGAGTGAGGGTTTATCAGTACCATAATCCTCCACTTCCCACAACATAAGTTAAGGGAGGGAGAATAGAAACATTGAAAAATATACAAAAAATGTTTAGGAAAGTACCCTTTTGTTTTTCAATGATTTCTTTTAGGATTGAATAGCAGCTTCAAGTTTTACATCTTGACTCAGAATTTTACATGATAGAAGGAAGCCATTCAGCCCATTGTGCCTGTGCCAGCTCTCTGAAACCACCATTTACTTCATCCCATTTCCCTGCTCTTTCCCCATATCTTAGAAAATGCTTCCTTTTCTTGAGCTATAAGGGCTCATTGTTTGTATAATTTTTTCCAATTGATGGGAGGGGGAGAGGGAGGATGGTTGCTCCACCAAATCATTTCAATGGGGCACTGCAATTTTAAGGAACACTTTGTGCATAGTCACTCCCTCAAATGGGTATGCCACATAGCACAAGATGACCAGTGAAGAAAGGAGAAAATAATTTTAAAAAGGAGCTTTCTACCCTCACAAAGAAGATGCCTTCAGTCATGCGACAAATTGATTGCTGGTCTTTCACCAATGTTATTATCTTGTTTCCTTATTACATATACTAAATATGTACTAAATGGAGCAGCATTCGCAACTTCACTGCTGAAAATGTTTACTGTATGGGAAGAAACCCATCGGATCAACATGTTTCTTCACATGCAAGGCCAAGAGACAAAAAAGCAGCAGCATCTCAAACTGCCTTCCATGGTGACTGATTTTAAAAAGTGTCAGTCAGTCTCTACAAAGGATAGGTATGTGCTGGACATAGGCTCTCTTTTGCACCATAACATAAAATATTTCTGCATTATATTTTCAAATTAAGTTGTAGGTAGGCTATTATACTATGAGTTAAACATTGAGCTTTTGTCAGTTACTCCTGAATATTTTATTTTGCCTTGTAGCTGAGCTTTAATCATACATAACACTGTCTGGAAAATGCCTGCTAGCTCAAGGGGTGGTAACTCATTTCTGTTTACATTATTGCCTATAAAGAAACCATAATCTAGTCAAATATGTCTGGTTAGTAGCTAGTTTGTGAAATGATAATGTGGGTGTTTGCTACCTATGGAAGAAGCAAAACTCATCTATGATTGCACCTTTAAAATGCACTCACATATGCCCTTACATGGGAGAGTAGGAAGAGACTCCACTGTTTTTCCAGAACTAATGCCACAGAATTCTGGCCAAAAGGAATATTTCCTGACAAAGTGCAATTTCCCATAATGAGACACAGCTTCCAAAAGTGCTAATTTGCAAGTCAATCAAGAACCTATAAACAAGTGAGTAACTGAGGCATTCAGATCAGGAAAGTCCTAGATCTGATCCCTGTTCTGTGCCAAGTTAGATGATTTCACCTGGGCAAAGAATGGAGCGCCCCTGCATTCCTGCTCATGATTACTATCCACAATCACTGCTTGAAGGATGCATGCGTGAATGTCTGGTGAGAACAGGATCAGGTTTAGATGTAATATCTCTGCAATTAAATAGCCTCACAGTCAAGGCTCATGCGTGAATAATTGGATGAGGTACCAGAGGGCAAATGGCACCTGTAGAACTATACCACAATAAGAATTCAACATCTTCAGGAAAGGAGAGAAAACTGATGAAGAAAAAGAAATGAAATATTTTACAAAAATAATTGGCAAAACTGATTACATCTGGGTGGCACTGGAAGGATCACCCTTCCTGTGATTCAACTCAGAAATCACCACATTAACTACAATGTAAAATTAGCCATTTAACTGCTATATAAGAAATTTCAACATGATTGTAAGCATCAGTTCTAGCTGCTTGAGAAATAAAGCTGAGAGTGATGGTGCCATACTGAAAAGTAACTATATTTATAGATAGCGTTTGCATATACTATAGACAGTGATAGAACCTGAATTTGAATCTCAGCTGTGCCATTGGAACTGGCCTTCCATTAATGGATGACTTTTTCTGGCTCTTACGAAGACTGGGATTAAGGGTTGGCATGGTTAGGGCCATCATTCCTTTAGGGTACAGGAAGACACATACATCTCCAACATACCCCCAAGTTCTCCCTGACCACTTTGGTCCCTTGAAGTATTGAAAATTTGAATCTCCTCAAAATCACCCCATCAGTCGCTACAAGGTGAGAATGGGTACAGAAGGAAATAATTATGTTAAAACAAATAGAGATCATATTGTGTGAATATACTGGACTTTTTACAATATTGTGATCTAATACAGTCGTTTCCATATTTGAAGATGGGCCTGGAGAGAGGAAAACTAAATGAATCGTTCACCCACTGTAGAAACAGATCTCACCTATGTGACTATGAGAGCTATCTACTCCAAGAAAACCCTTCAATAGCTACCTCAATTGCAGCTCTCCACAAAACTGATTTTGAAACTCCAGACTTGTTTACTTTCTCAGTGCAATGGCAGTAGGGTTGCCAATCCTTGCGGATTATCCTGGGGTCTCCAGGAATTAAAGATTAATCTTCCGGACACTGCTGCAAGCAACCCAAGAAAAAAAAACACAATTCATAAATAGCATATTGAATGGTGAATCAGATGCATCTTATCAGCTTCTCATTAGTTTCAAGACATTCCCAGAGACTCTGGTCCAGCCAGTGTTTGCAGTGTCAAGGCAATATGCGCTTGCCCTTTCTCAACTGTCTTATTGGTGTGCGATGACTTACATTACCATAAAGTCAGTGCTGTCTCACTTGAAAATAGCAATAAAACATAACTCTGGCTTGTGAACAGTGTTTGCCACTTTGAAAAGAAACAGATCCGTTTTTCAAAACGGAGGATGTTGGTGGTGGCTATTCAAAACGTTGTGGCTCCGAAGGAATTGTGAAAAGGGAAAAATACTATTGTATTTGCAATGGCGACTGGTGGAAGGAGGGCCTGGAGTATAAAAATTGCCTTTGCAAGGTCAATGAATTTACAACTGAATGCATTTTGTGTCCTTAAATATTTTCCATTAAATATGAAGAGGAGCCATTACCATTCATGCGGAATGTACAAAACACAAAGGCGCTGTGAAAAATCAGAAACAAACACCTCAAATTACATGCTTTTTTACGAAAAAGGACACAACTCAGGAAAATCTAGTGACGGCAGCAGAAATAGGAGAAATTTACCACAGCCGATTCATCATTTAAGTTATTAAGTTATTCTAGTCAGGATTTTGGTAATAAATTACTTCTGAAGTTTCTACTAGATTCAGAAATTGCAAAACAAATTGCTTGTGGGTGTACAAAAGCAACTAGCAGTACTGAGATTGTTTTGGCACCAAAATTGCAGGAACTTTTAATTAATGATCCTGAATCTTTTCCTTAATTATAATGGAAACCTAAAACAGGGAACTAAGTTTTTCTATCATATGTCTATTGTATAGGAGAAATTTTGAGGAGGATATAGATAAAGCATCGTCAAGATGCACTGCAGACACTGAGAAATGGTTTGATTTCGGGACATCTGTTTTCAAACAAATTAGTCCCCTGGCTGGACAATTAAGTGAAATAGTCAGATATTGAGAGTTAGCTCTAGTTCTTCATCTTGAGATTGATTTGACAAACTATATGATGATTACTACATTTTACAGCAAAGAGGAGAAACATTTCAACAACAATGACTTGCATTTATTTCGCACCTTTAATGTAGTAAAACATCCCAAGGCGCTTCACAGGAGTGTTATAAAACAAAATTTGACACCAAGCCACATAAGGAGATATTAGGACAGGTGAAAGAGGTAGGTTTTAAAGAACGTCTTAAAGGAGGAGAGGCAGAGAGGTTTAGGGAGGTGAAGCAATGAAAATCAGGAATGCGCAAGAGGCCAGAATTGGAAGAGTGCTGAGATCGCGAAGGGTTGTAGGCAATGTTCCCCCTAAAGTGTGTGGCCATGCACCAATTGGGAGGTCCCGCGCAGGCCGCTCATTGGCTCCTGCTGCTGGAAGAGATACCAGGCAACAAATTTAAAGGGACTGCGCACAAAAAAAATTAGAGGCAACATTGGTTGTAGGGCTGGAGGAGGTTACAGAGATAGGATGGGGCGAGGCTATGGAGGGATTTTAAAACCGCGGTGTTGCTGGATCGGGAGCCAATGTAGCTCAGCAAGCAAAGGAGCAAAAAGTTGATCAACGAGTGGTTAAAGTTTTAAAACAAATACCACACAGTGAAAACAAACACATTTTTAAACTTGTACCTTTTTCATGCTTTCAATTCCAGTCTCAAACACATACTTCAAAAGTGTTTTCAGCTTTGGAACAATGGAAGGAACTGATTAAGTGACAGCAATGTGAAAGCAGAGTTACAGGTACAGCTGATCTACAGTGGGTTCGATTTTTACTTGCCAAAATCAGTGTTAACGGAGCAGTAACGGTCTCAAAATGGGTTTGGTAGCGTTACTGCCGCGTGAACACTGACGATTGGCCCACTGCCACTTTTAGATGGGCCTGTCACTGCGTGGCCAAAGCGCTTGTCTGTTTCAGGTGGTAGACCCCTTTTACTATATAAACTGGGGTCCTATGACAGACTAAGTCAGCCACCCCAGCTCTCCCTTCTACCGCGATTGTGACACTCCTCCCGGACTTAACTTCCTGCTGGCCCGGTGGTCTCCGGGACGCTGGATATTGGGCCAGCCTAAATCTGGCGAGCTACATCAAGATGTCTATCGGCACCCGCAGCTTGCCTGTGAGTGAGGCCGAGGCCTCACAATGGCTCCAGCCTCTTTGCCCCTGGAATGGGCGGGCAGCCAGCCTTTTCTGCCGGTCAGCCACCCAAATGTTTAAATTAACCCTAGTATATCTTGCTGAAAAGCAGCAAGAAGCCAACTTAAGGACAGATTTAAGAAACAAACTGCAAGCAAAGACACTCAAGAGATGCAACTTTTATAAGGCATATAAGTCTAATGAATGCCTTTTTGCTGCATCAATCATTTGATGATGGGCTAATTTTAAATAACAGCATTAACACAAACACAGAAAAAAAATTATAAATGCATTAACAGGTAAAGTAGCCTAAACCTTATCACCCTTTTAAAAATAAGATTCACATGATCACAATGGGTGATTTTTTAAATATTGTTTATTTATGTAATGTGCTTGAACTTTGTGTGCACATGCAAATATTGATACACTGGTCCTCATTTTCCACTGGGAGTAAACTGCGACAAGCTGCTCGCTCCATAGTAAATGAGTTTTTGAGTAGCTCTGTCTTCAAAGCCCCTACATCATGTGATGAAAGCTCCCAGAATACATCCAACTAGAGCTGGCAACTGTAAATGGCAACCATCAAGGGAAGAAAAAAGGGAAAGTAACATGTCTGATTTTGCAAGTGATGAGTCAGAGACAAGCTGTGCCTTTTTACCTTCTTCCTCCTGATAAGGTGTTGTGGGGTGGTTATTGACCACTACTGCAGGGGCGGTGTTAGGACCATGCAAAATGTCAGGGGCCCCGAGCGGATCCAGTGATACATTCAAAAGCTGAGATAAATCGATCTCGACTTTATCGATCATTAGCAACTTCACACCTTCAGCGGCGACTTATTTGACTGCAACAACGATAACAATTGAAAAGAATGGATGTTTGTTCAGTTAGCCTGCTCTATGAACATGCTTCTGTTTGTTTATCCTATTGACTGTCAGACAGGGATGTGCATAGTATCAAAATAAACAGGATTGATTACTCTTTAAACACATGTAGCAGTGATAATAGGGCAGTTTATGCTACACCCCTTTCTGCTGATGAAGGGTTAAGCATAAACTGCATAATGAGATGATTATACCCTAGTGGCGCAACAAAATGAAAAGACTCTGAAGAAAGAGATAAACATTTGGCATCATACCCCGAGCTCACATCGTTTTTCACACCAGTCTGCTTGCAGTGGAGACCCCTCTGAGCCTGCATATATGGAAACTGTATCCAAAGCAAACAGGAGTGTTTAACTGCAGTCTAACACTGTCTCAAATGTTGAAACTGAAAATACACATTCAGCAATAACCACATAGAAACATAGAAGATAGGAGCAGTAGGCAATTCGGCCCCTCGAGCCTGCTCCGCCATTCAGTGCGATCATGGCTGATCATCCAATTTCAGTGCCCGGTCCCTGCTTTCTCCCCATACCCCTTGATCCCTTTAGCCTTAAGAAATATATCCAACTCCTTCTTGAATATATTTAATGAATTGGCCTCTACTGCCTTCTGTGGTAGAGAATTCCACAGGTTCACTACTCTCTGGGTGAAGAAATTCCTCCTCATCTCTGTCCTAAATGGCTTACCCCTTATCCTTAGACTATGACCCCTGGTTCTGGACTCCCCGACCATCGGGAACATCCTTCCTGCATCTAGTCTGTCCAGTCCTATCAGAATTTTATAAGTTTCAATAAGATCCCCTCTCATTCTTCTAAACTCCAGCGGATACAAGCCCACTCGTCCCAATCTCTTCTCATACGTCATTCCTGCCATCCCAGGTATCAGCCTGGTGAATCTTCGCTGAACTCCCTCCATGGCAAGAACATCCTTCCTCAGATAAGGCAACCAAAACTGCACACAATACTCAAGATGTGGTCTCACCAAGGCCCTGTACAACTGCAGCAAGACATCCTTGTTCCTAGTACATATATTAATGGACAATCTAGCGCTACGGGCAGGCAGGATGATCAACGCTCAGTGATGTGAGATTGTAATGCAAGGTCCGAAACAGATTATTGATATAGACTTTACTCAGAACAATGAAAAACATCCATGCCACGTCACAAAGGAAAATTACTACATCTATGTGAAGAACAGTGAAAGAATCCTTCGAAGGTGGCTCATTTACTCTACTTCTTGAGACAAGATATTTTGCCTTTGCTGCACTCTGGTGAGCATGCAATCTCAAAATATGGTTTCAAGGCCTGGTTCCGAATGTTGCTACTGTTAAATGAACACGATCATTTAGTAATGCACATATGTAACATAGAAAGATGATGGAACCTGAGCACGGGAAGAAACAGCAATATCACTATTGACTAGGCCAATATGGAACTCATTTTGCTACTGAAAGTCTGTTTTGACAAGGCCTATCACCTTGCTGAATGAAACCTGTTTTCCATGAGAAAACAGATAAGCTTCTTGATTCTTATAATGGAAACTTTCTTGGACAGATTGAAGTGCTAGTGAAGTTCAATCCAATAATGAGCAAACATCTTAGTTACATCAAGAGGAAGGAGATTGCTGACCATTATCTGAGCAAGGATATTCAGAACAAACTGATTGAGCGATTGGAAATTACGTCCTTCAAGCTATAGTGAAACAACTCCATAGTGCAAGATTTTTTGCTGTGATTATGGACTGCATTCCAGTTGTTAGTCATACTGAATAGTTATCTCTTACTTTGCGTATAGTTCACTTCGTCGATTTTCTCACCATTCAGGACACTGCTGGATTGGTCTGTGTAATGCCCAACTAGGTCATCTCAAAAAGCTGAATATTAATATCGCAAACTGCAGAGGACAATCATATGACAACGGGGGTAACATGAAAGGCAGCCAGCAGTGGTAACAAAAGAGTGCTGGATATTAGCGAGAAGGTGTTATTCGTGCCTTGTTGCGGCCACAGTCCGAATCTGGTTCTTCTGGACGGTGCAAAGTCACCAGCTTCGGCATCCTGCAGTGCATCTACACTGTGTTTAGCTCCTATTCTCAGTGCTGGTCTATATTAAGGGAGCACGTCACACAATTTACTCTGAAAGAGCTCTCAGATGACCAGTGGGAAATTTGCATTGACAGCGAAGCATCTTTGCACTATCAGCTAAAAGAAGTGGTCAGTGTGCTCAATGCACTTACCATTCATGCTTAAGGAGACAACAGAGAGCTGGCAAAAGAGACTGGCTCATGGGGTTTCATTCTGTGCCTTATTATATGGTACGATGTCTTGTGCCAGATTAATCATGCAACCAAGGTCCTTCAAAGCCATAAAAGCAGTATCAGTGCTGTCAGAAATGAGGTAGTAGCAGTGCAGGCATATAGGGGAAAAAGGATCACATCTATGAAGGGAAATGTGTGAGAAATAGCAGAACAGATAGGGGCAGTAACGGAACTCCCTCAGGAAACACAAAGACAAAAGAGGCGCATCTTCGGCAAAGAGGCGCAAGAAAAAACATTGAAGACAGGTTCTTTCTTCCTGTAATCGACACAGCGTTGTTCAGTCTCACTGAACAGTTTAGTCGGATTGAGTGTTTCTACCCACTATTTGGTTTTCTGTATACCATCAAAGAAATGAAGAAGGCTATCAAAGAAGGTACCCGAGAAGAGTGATACAATAATCTGGTGCTCAAAATGGGTTATATTGATCCGTCTGACATGGCACTTGAAATTTGTACAGTCATTGACTTTCCTCATCGCCACTTGATATGCTTGATTATATTTACAAAGAAACTCCTAGACCTTTATCCACACCATTCATAAATCTGAATTCAATAAATACCACCAGAAAAAATGACCATGAAAACAGCCCAATTGTCATAAAAACCCAACTAATGTCCTTCAACAAAGCGAACCTACCAGCCCTGCTGGGTCTGGCCAACAAGTTACGTTAGTCCACATTACGAGGTTGACTCTTAATGCCCTCTGAAGTGTCCTAGCAAACCAGTCACTTGAGCCATCATTTCAAGGCGACAGCGGCCGACCACCATCTTATCAGGGCAACCAACGATGGACAACAATTGTGGCCTTGCCAGTGTTGGCCACATCCTGAGAAGAAGTAAAACAAAATGCAAATATACTCTACACTACAAAAAAAGTGTTAATGAATGAACAGTATTAAGGCAAGGAAGTGCAGGATAATAAAGTTACTTTGTGGAACCTTTAGGTGTAATCCTATCCAATAATTGATTTAACAGAAAAGACAGCTCAATTAATACTAAAAATAAATTGCATTCAATATAAATTTCATCCTTGAATGTCTTCAAGAAAAGTCACATTTAAAAAAGAATTTAAACAGTGTCAACTGTGAACCAAAGTAGAAATGTCTACATTTCTACAAACAAGTGGGGTACAGTTTTGATATCTATGTGATTATTTGGTATGTTTCACAAAAAATAAATGCTGTTTAAGAAATACAAACTTTGAATCTGTAAGATACTTTAAAACCTCCTACAAATTGAATTTGGCTGCTGCATTTGTTGTACAAGAGTATTTTTTTTACAGCTAGCCATGCATTGCCTGCTTTACTCTGGGGAACACAAATCATTTGAAGCTACAAATACTATTGTACAACATTGCATCACGGCCCTACATTGTGCATTCCACCATTCCCTATTGTGCATTCCATTTATACAACAGGTATGAGAAATAAGCGGTTTACATTTAAACTATGCTAATAACATTTTAATGTAGGGAGCTTTTACAAGCATGGTAGGTGCGCTGATATTTCTCATTCAATCACATCAACTCTTGCTTCTCAGATGATGGCCACCACCTTGAAAACCCTTCAATAGTAATCTCACTGAAATCTCACTTCTTTCATGGTGAGTCATGTGAATATTTAGTTTCATAACACTATGGAGGAAAAAAGCAAAGCTGACTAGCATGATGTTGGAATGTATGTATGTTAATGCGAGGAGTGTTACAAATAAGGTTGACGAGCTACAGGCGCAAGTTTCCACATGGGGTTATGATATAGTGGCTATAATGGAGACCTGGATTAAACATGGAACGAAACATTCCTGGCTACAATGTATACAGGAGGGATAGGGAAGTAAAAAAGACAGTGGTTGGGGTGGGGTAGCAGTATTGATCAAGGATAATATTACAGTTCTACAGAAGGACAATATACTAGAGGGTTCAAAGATTGAAACTAATTGGCTAGAGTTAAGGAACAGAAAAGGAGTGGTTACATTGCTGGGTGTTTACTATAGACCCCCAAATAGTGAGAATGAGCTAGAGGAGCAAATCTGTAGGCAAATTTCAGAGAAATGTAAAATTAATAGAGCAGTAATAGTAGGGAACTTCAATTACCCTAATAAAGACTGGGGGGAAACAGAGTAAAGGGCAAAGAGAGTGAAGAATTCCTAAAATGTGTACAGGAGAACTTTCTTATTCAGTATGTTTCTAGCCCATCGAGGAAGGAAGCAGTGCTGTAAGATTCTATGATACTATAACACTGCATGGAGACAAAGCAAGTGTTGCTAAATTTGCTGCCTGACCCGATGTATATTTCCAGCATTTTCTGTTTATATTTCAGATTTCCAGCATCCACAGTATTTTGTCTTTTGTTGCTAAATTTGCCTTGCCACTGTATAGAAATATAAACATTACTCTTGGGTCTTACATTCTTAAAAGTAAGTGCAGAACTACTGTGAATTGGGAGAACATCTGGGTAATAGTGAACATAATATAATTAGGTTTAAGTAGTTATGAAAAGGGACAAAGAAAAATCAAAAGGTGAAAATACCTAACTGGAAGAGAGACAATTTCAGTGATTTGAGAAGGGATCTAGCACAAGTGAACTGGAAACAAAGATTGGCTAGGAAAACAGTAAATGAGCAATGGCAGGCCTTCAAAGCAGAGATAGGTCAGGTACAAACCAAACATATTCCCATAAGGAAGATGGGGCTTCCAAAGTTAGAGCTCCCTGGATGACAAAGGAAACAGAGATTAAAATAAAACAGAAAAAGGAGGTTTATGACAAATGTCAGGTATAGAATGCAGTTTAAAACCAGGCAGAATATAGAGCGTGCAGGGGAAAATTGAAAAAGGATACAAGAAGGGCAAAGTGAGAGTTTGAGAAAAGATTAGCGGGTAACATAAAAGGGAGTCCAAAAATCTTCTTTAAACATATAAAAAATAAAAGGCTAGTTAAAGGAATGGTGGGGCTCGATTAGGGACCAAAAAGGAAATCTTTTTGTGGAGGCACAGGGCATGACTGAGGAACTGAATGAGTACTTTGCATCAGTTTTCACAAAAGAGGATGAAGGTAGTATCGCAGTAGAGGAAGGGGAAGTAGAGATATTGGATAAGATAAAAATAGGTAGAAAGGAGGTGCTAAATAGGTTGGCATTACTCAAAATTAGCAAGTTACCCAGTCCGGATGAGATGCATTCTAGGTTGCTGAGGGAAGCTAGGGGTGAAATAGCAGAAGCTCTGACAACAATCTTTCAATCCTCCTTGGATATATGAGCAGTGCCAGAGGACTGGAGGATTGCAAATGTTACACCCCTGTTCAAAAAAGGTAACTACAGGCCAATCAGTCTAATGTCAATCGTGGGAAAACTACGAGAGACCATTGACAAGGACAAAATTAATTCTTACTGGGAGAAGTATAGGTTAATAAGGGACAGCCAGCAAAGTTTTATTAAAGGCAAATCGTGTCTGACTAACCTGATTGAGTTATTTGATGAAGTAACAGAGTGGGTTGATGAAAGTAGTGCAGTAGATGTTGTATTTTCAAAAGGCATTTGATAAAGTACCAAATAACAGACTTATTCAGAAAATAGAGGGACAGTGTAACTTGTATACGTAATTGGCTAAGGGATAGGAGGCAGAGAGTAATGGTGAACAGATGTTTTCCTGACTTGAGAGAAGCATGCAGTGGGATCCCCACGGCCCGGTATTAGGACCATTGCTTTTCTTATATATAAATAATCTGGACTTGGGTATAGGGAGTACAATTTTGAAGTTTGCAGATGATACAAAACTTGGCAACATAGTAAATAGTGAGCAGGGTAGTAGCAGACTTCAGGAGGACATAGACAAACTGGTGAAATGGGCAGACACATGGGCCCGGATTTTGCGGGAGTATAACAGTGTCATTACTCTGTGAAACTGACAGCAACTTTTGATATCTGCACGTGCACAGTTAAATGCAGAAATCCAGAACTGCTATCAGTGATTCACTGCTGCTCCACAGGGCGTGCTGTTGAAGTTTCTGTAGACAGCAATCTTTAGAAATCACTGAACTGATGAAAGCTTCCCCTTTTACACTGTAATATTGCAGTTAAAACCCCTGAAAAAGTTAAGCCCTTTGAATGAGGTGTAACTGGGTTTTTAATGGCGTACTAAGTCATAACTACTGCTGAACAACCTCTCTGGCCCTGAAAAACTAATTTTATATTTGTGAAATGTCAATTTTTTCCATTATGGTAGGTTTTTACTATAATACGTTATTTTTTTTAAAGTTTGCTTATGATATTTCAGCTTCTACCTTAATCCCATGTGTATGTCCCAATCTTTATTTTGCTCTCTGTAAAATTTATAAAAAGTGAAGGATAATCAGTGCATTTTATTTCCTGGTTTGCTATTTGTGAGAATTCTTCAATGTGATTGGCTACTTAGCCTGCTTGATGACATCACTGTTGCTGGACGCTGGAAATCCCCTAGAGTTGGCGCCAGAATCAAACTAACATCGGGAAAGGTGAAATCCACGCCACAGAGATCGCTAGATCTTTGTGAGCAGCTTTCTTCCAGGTCAGCAGCGTGCACTGTCACTTTGCCGCTGACCACAAAATCCAGGCCATGGTAGATGCAATTTAATGTGGATAAGTGTGAAGTGATGCACTTTGGGAGGAATGACATGGAGAGGCAATATAATCTAAACGGTACTATTTTGAGGGGGGGTGCTAGAGCAGAGGGACCTGGGGTGCATATTCACAAATCTTTGATGGTGACAGGGAAAATTGATAAGCCAAGTATCCCATACGCTATATATGGGATACTTGGCTTTGTAAATAGGGACACTGAATACAAAAACAAGGACATCATGCTCAACCTTTACACATCACTGGTTAAGCCTCAGGTGGAGTATTGTGTACAATTCTGGGCACCACACTTTAGGAAAGACACCCAGGCCGTGGAGAGAGTACAGAGGAGGTTTACCAGGTAAGGAGAGACCTAATAGAGCTATTCAAAATTATGAGAGGTTTTGATAGAGTAAGTAGGGAAAAACTGTTTCCTCTGGCAAGTGGGTCGGTAACCATTATTTAAAATAATTGGCAAAAGAACTAGAGAGGAAATAAGGAGAATTTTTCTTCCCCACACAGAGTTGTTAAGATCTGTATCGCACAACCTGAAAGGGTGGTGGAATCAGATTCCGTGGGAACTTTCAAAAGGCAATTGGACATGTACTTGAAGAGAACTAATTTGCAGGGTTATGGGGAAAAGGCTGGGGTGTGGGACTAAATTGGACAGATCGTTCCAAGAGCCGACACAGGCACGACGGGCCAAATGACCTCTTTCTGTGCTGTAAGATTCTATGATTCTGTAACACTGCATGGAGACAAAGGAAGTGTTACTAATTTGCCTTTGCCACTGTATGGAAATAAACATTACTCTTGGGGCTTACGTTCTTATAAGTGCAGAACTGCTGTGAATTGGGAGAATATGTTAGGTTTTCGGCAGTTAAAAGGAGGAGCTCCAGGAATAGTGTTGTCGCACTGTGGGATAGATTTCATAATTGCGTTAGTGTGCGTTCAATACCTTTGTCAGAACAGCAGTTGTATAAATGCAGCTATTTTAAGGACAAAGCTTTATACTGCAGCAAGTGGAGCTCTTCAGTCAATAAATTGGTCTGTTAAAGCACCAGTTAATCCACTTGGTTTCTTCCATATTACCTGTACTGTGTTGATCCTCTTTTTATATGTTAGTACAAAATGTTCCGATATGGTCTCAGATTACAAAGGTAGACATCACAAAAGGACAGGATTTTTTTAAACTGCACTATACAGAGCTATGGGCACCAACCTGCCCAAATAATATTTTGCTGCACATCATTACTTTTCAATACGGGACAACATGTATGGACCATGACTAACAGTCTGCCATTGTCTCCACTGGTAAATTACAACATTAGGTTGGCCAATATAAATAAAATTTTTAAACTGATCTACAGAACCACTAAGCAACAGAATTTAACTGAACATGAGAAAACTGTACAAATTGATTCAAATACTTACCACTAAGGAGTATGAATGGCAGCTCCACATGCATGTCTTCCAGACTGTTTGCTCATCATGAAGGATAAAATACCAGACTATGAACAAGCCTCATTCAGGGGTGCCTGCTGCTAAATGTAATCAATCTGTACATGATAAATGCACATTATCTTAAATAAATATGTCTGTGTATGTTGGCATAACAAAATAGGCACAAAACTTACTTGTGGAGTATCCTGCAGCTGGAATCCTCGAAGACCAACAAGCCTGAATTATTTCTACACTAAAAATATATGTTTAGTTGATTCAGAAGAAGTAGACAGTGAAGCAACATCCAGTACTTCTATAGTTTACCTTAACTTGCTCACTGTCTTTGTGACATCACCACTTCCCAGTTCACAAAGATGATTCGACACCATCCAGGGCAAAGCAGCCCACTTGATTGGCACCTCATCCGCCACCTTAAACATTCACTCCCTCCACCACTGGTGCACCGTGCTGCAGTGTGTACCATCAACAAGATGCACTGCAGCAATTCGCCAAGGCTTCTTTGACAGCACCTTCCAAACCCACAACCTCTACCACCTAGAAGGACAAGGGCATCAAGCGCCTGGGAACACCATCACCTGCAAGTTCCCCTCCAAGTCACACACCATCCTGACTTGGAAATATATCACCGTTTCCTGGAACACTTCCCTAACAGCACTGTGGGAGTACCTTCACCAGACGGACTGCAGTGGTTCAAGAAGGAGGCTCACCACCACCTTCTCAAGGGCAATTCGGGATGGGCATTAAATGCAGGCCTTGCCAGCGACATCACATCCCATAAATTAATTTTAAAAATTCTAGTGCATCTTGGGTTATTCCCAACTCCTCCTTACCCCCAAAAGGATCATAAAATAAAGCACTCAGAAAACTGACAAGCGCTTATAGTCACTTTCATTAATCTGAATGTTTGTAATTAAATTATTAACTTCCCTTTTGAAAGAAGAACCAAATCACAGATCCACCTTCTAAGTCTCTAGCCTTAGACCCAGACAGATCTCATCACTCACAGTGCTAACTATGCTGCATTAATGATGCTATTTCCTTTCTTCAGAGGCCCATGCCCAAATGTTTTTTTTTCAAATTAATTAGTGATGCAACTAATTCGACTAGCGGTGTCAGAAATTAACAGGAAAATATTCCTTTTTAGCTGTTCAAGGCATAACAGATGAGTGTATTTACAAAGCTGCAAAGGAACGCCAAAGATCAAGTACAAGAGATTGCACCTTGTAACCAGGTGTTGCTGCAATTCCAAACTGTAAAGTTATAGCATCTGTGATGCCATAATTAGATTTTATTAGCATTCAGTGGAATTTTGCGCAGTATTGCTGACTCTCAAATGTGAACTATTTGTTAAAAAAATCACAACTTTATTGATCTGCACAATACAATTCTAGAAAGGAATTGCCTCAGGTGCCACGTCCATTAAACATCCACTGGATAGTTAGTGTTAGAAGCAGGACACACATCACTCATTTTACAATGCACAAAGCAATAGGAAATTAGTTTTGAAAATAAATTAAAATTTATATTGTTAGTTTAAAAAATGTATTTTTTATGAATGCAATGGGAAAGGAAGGTAGCCCAGCCACCATCCAATCCAACAGCATTTGAATTCGTTGCTGGAGGGAATAAAAAAGTTCAGTTATATTATGTAAAGTTTACATTTTTATATGTATGAGTATGGTTATTAATTTTCCACAGTTATTAAATCATTCCCCCCCCCCCCCCCCAAAAGGGTAATGCAAGCTGTAGCATAGGCCAGTCAACCAGGCAGGGCGAGCGGGGGAAAATCATTCCAGAAGTGAATTAAGATAAAAAAACATCAAACTAAACTCGTAAGGAACTACACCATATAATGAACCCTCAATAATACAACAAGTTGCATTTATCTAGCACCTTTTAATGTAGGACAACAAAACAAGGTGCTTCACAGAGGTGTAATCAGACAAAAAATTAAACGCCAAGCCAAAGTAGGTGATATTAGGAGGGGTAACCAAAAACTTGGTCGAAGAGGTGGTTTTTAAGGAGGGTCTTAAAGTAGAAGAGGGAGGTTGAGAGGTGGAGAGGTTTAGGCAGGGACTTCCAAAGCATGGGGCCTAGATGACTAAAGGTGCATTGCAAAGGGAGGGGAGGATGCATAAAGGTAAGAACGGTAGCGAGGGACAGGGGATTGTAGGGCTGGAGAAGGTTTCCGAGATAGGGAGTGGTTAGGCCATGAAGGGATTTAAACATGAGGATAAGAATTTTAATGAGAAATTCAAATTACAACTTCAGTGTTTTGTTGTTTGTTATTGACCCTAGACTTTCAATTTAAATATAATATATTCCTCAAATCCGTCAGGTCTCATTAAAAAGGACACTGAAAATATGAGCTGAGACCCCCAGCTCCTGAATAACTTCAAGGGTGGTAAATGGACTATGAAAAAACCCATTATAATGTGAAGCTTGGGTGGCAAGAACCATTTCAGCTGCTCCAATGGAATCCTTCTGAATGGGAGGAGGCTATCTGTATTAAATAGTAACTATAATTCAAAGTCTGGATTTTTCTACTTATTCTGAAGCTATATTTTACATGAAATAACAACAGAAAATGCTGGAAAAACTCAGCAGGCCAGGCAACATCCGTGGAGAGAAATTAGAGTCGACGTTTCGGGTCTAACCCTTTTTCAAAACCCTTTTCCAGCATCTGCAGTATTTTGCTATCGTACTATATTTTACATGGCTGTATATCACTGGTTGAAGGATTTTTCTGACCTTCATACAAATTGTCCATCTGAACACTCTATCTGATTATGTAACCAAAAGTAACCTTACGGCAAAATCTTCATCCAATCGCCAAAGTAGACTGTAGTGCATCAGTAAAAAAACAGTGCACAACCCTTCAGTAAACATAATCTATTGGCCCAAAATGATAAATATTGTTGTCCCAAACCATGGGAGTTTTCAACCCCCAAAAGAGTTTAGAGGATCCATTAAGTTTCCAGGATAAGTAATGGAAAACTCATGCATCATCCCAATAAGTGAAGATGGTTAGGGCTATTTGCTTACACTCTTCAGTAACAAGTGATTGTATAGAACTTCAATATCACCTCTTTGAAACATGCAATCATCCATTCCAACTACTTCAATGCTTAATAAGCAGAAATTTATATTGTCCTATTTTTTGGAAATTTGAAAAAAATCCAGCACAACAAAATTCTTTCCCCTTTTGATAAAGAAATTATTAATATATTTCTTTTAGGCATCTAATCCACTAACAATTTATTTTCCAAACAACACATCAATTATCCCAGCAAGCACTTATACCTGCCAAACTGGTAAATCTCCAGTCACACCCAGCAAATTAAGCTGTGAGCTTTCAATCCATCCCCATGTTTTTCTAACTATTCTGAACTTCAAAACACAGCTGATCAGAGCAGAGAACAGGCAGGTGGGACAAAATTCCCCAGGCCTGGAATTGGGGGTTCTGGCACCTTGCAATCTGGTGGCAGTGGCAAGTTTTAGAAATGCAGATTTCTTGACCGATCACATGAGAGCTTTGTCCTGTTCCCTGAAGTTTATTTCAAGTATAAACTGAGGAAGCAGAAGTCTGCTCATAAGGCATACCTTCTCTTCTGTGCTTAAATTAAATACATTGCAGATCCCAAACAAACGACTGATCAAGGCCACTGCATTTTCTTAAGACTCTTACAGCATTTACTCTCCAAGGTTCGTGAGTAATGTGAACATATAAACACAAATGGCAGTGGTGCTGTATTAACAAAGAAATAAAATCACATATTGCAAATATCAATCTGTTGTTTGCTATCAATGAGTCACACTGCTGATTCTGACTACTTTTCAATTTAGTTTGGCTACAGTTGGGGTATTTTTCATGTACTTAAGGGGGGTAAGCACCTCCTTTACCCTGCATAATAAATTGGAATAGTCTCTGCAAGGCATTCATCCAGAATGACACAGCACAACCCAATTTTGTTTTAAAAAGTCACTGATTTCCACCGACCTCCTCAGCATACTAAACTTCTGGTTTACTTGAATTCTATGGGCCACCTGGACACTTCTGGAAGTAAATTTTACCCAAGCAGCCACAGGTAGACACAGTTGTCTCAAAGCAAGAGGTCTCTTACATCGACATGCTATCATCATTGAATCAGTAAGTTCTCTCAAATCCCCAGCCAGTTACTTGTTGGTGGTGTTCTGGCGTGATACAGCAGGATGTACTCTAACAATCTCTTCGTATTTTGGTGGTGGGTCACTGTATGGTGTGGTTGTCTCCTCCCCGCTGCTTTCCACATGTCCAGTAACCTCTTCATATGAAGGTGGGGGGGTGGCATTGGACAGTCTAGAAGAGACCGACACAGATTGTTCCTGCACATATAGAGTTCTGTTTGATGGCTGGCCACTGGGCTCACTGCGGTCTAAAGTAGATCTGGTACCCTGCTCATGATGAGATGGGTCTGTCTGAGCATGTGATGTCTCCCGATGCACAAGGACCCGAGGCAGGCTCCGTGTTGTGCGGCTAGTCAGGTACCTGCTCTGAGAGTACGTTGGCCGGCGTCGAGTCGCCTTTTGCAGCTGACACCTCCAGATCACAAAGAGTGCAATAACAATTAAGAGTGCTACACCCAGGAGAGGGATGACAACATAGATTGCATCAGTGCGCTCCACACGCAGACCAGAGTTGTTGTTGGGGGTTGTGTCCAATTTGTTGTTATATCGTTTCCAGAACTCCATCTTTTTAAAGAAAAAAAAGAAAAAAAGATTGCAGCTTTGAAACCAGTCCACAGTTTTATCAAGTTCACATGTTACAATTATTACATATTACATTTTATTGCAGACCAGAAAAGATCTCTCAGCTAACATGCCAAGTGTTAATTAAACTTCTTGTCTGCATCAGTGAACTTACATTCATGTGAGTTTCTGATCTGAGGTGTTAACACTGCAGGAAGGCACGAAGCAGAGGCTAGACATTTCCCCCACAGGTGAGCAAGGAAAAATAGTCAGTCACCCCACCAGAGGCAGCTCTAAAGGTGTTTTTATATTATAGGAATAGTCGACAGGAGATGCTTGGGTCTTTCTCTATTGGCTGCGTCCCATAGTGTAAATGCCCCCACGCTTGCATATATGGATCTACAAAGAAAGAAAAATGTGCTCTGCCACTAGCTCAGAAAGTTAATCCAGTGAGTAGTTGAGCAACATGGATCAGCAAGATCTCAAGTTTGATCTCCCAGTCTGTACGGATTGGCTGCTCTCAGCTAGTGTGGCAGGTGGAACATTATAATTAGCTTCAGCACTTCTGGATTCGGGGGCAAAAATCAGCCAGGCTTCCTGCTCTTGATCACTATTCAGTGATCCCTGTTGATAGTGTTTGTGTTTAGACACCGACTGAGAACAAGATCAGACTTGGCTGTGATGCCCCCAGCAGCTAATATTCTAACTTCAGGCTTACACACAAAGATTCTCCACATGGGTGAGATGCTGCAGGGAGTGACAAGGACTGAGTACCTTCAAGAGGAGGAAAGGAAGTGAGGGCTGGGAGGTGGGGGCGGGGGGGGGGGAAAGAAAGAGATTTGACTTGACCACAATTTAAACTTCCAGTACTCTGGGGAAGCCCATAGTTTTCCTGGTCACTTTCTCCAAACTGCCCAGCTGAGACTGAGAACTCAGTGTTTGGCGAATTGCAGGGGAGAATTTGTCACCCTCCCCTCCATAACACAGCACTTTGACATAAAAGCAACCACAAATTCAGTGTATTCTTTTGTGAATTATAATGTGCTCAAAGTGAGGATCTCAGCACCAAAGAACAGAATACTTTTGCACTTTGTCATCCAATTTCATCATTTAATCCATACTACCTGACTCAGGAATGTTTAATGCAAAGTAAAGTTCCCTCAACAAGCATTCCCAGATCAAGTACGGCACTGGTTAAGTGCGGCATAAAGCTCCTTATACTCTGCCCATTAAGTAATCCTAGGTCAACTATTGCACAGATTAGGTGTAAGGAAAGGCTTTTTTATTGGGAAGAGCAAGATGTCCTGAGTGCATTCAAGCTCATTTTCTGGAGCAATATGTTCTAGAATCAAAAAGAGGGCCACATTAGATTTTAGTAATAAGAAATGAGCCAAACTTTGACCCCAAGATGAGCTTCCGACCACATATCTGCTCCATCACCAAGACCGCATACTTCCACCTCCGTGACATCGCCTGGCTCCGCCCTGCCTCAGCTCATCTGCTGCTGAAACCCTCATCTAAGACTTTGTTACCTCTAGACTTGACTATTTCAACGCTCCCTTCCTCTCTCCATAAACTAGAGCTCATCCAAAACTCTGCTGCCCGTATCCTAACTTGCACCAAGTCCCGTTCACCTACATTGTCTCCCGGTCTGGCAACGGCTCAATTTTAAAATTCTCATCCTTGTTTTCAAATCCCTCCATAGCCTTTCTCCACCCTATCTCTGTAATCACCTCCAGCCTTACAACCCTCCGAAATCTCTGCGCTTCTCCAATTCTGGCCTCTTGCGCATCCCCGATTTTAATTGCTCCACCATTGGCGGCTGTGCCTTCAGCTGCCTCGGCCCTAAGCTCTAGAATTCCCTCCTTAAACCCCTGTGACTCTCTCTCTCCTCCTATAAGACACTCCTTAAAACCTATCGCTTCTGTCCTAATATCTCATGTGGCTCGGTGTCAAATTTTGTTTGATAAAGCTCCTGTGAAGCGCCTTGGGACGTTTTACTATGTTAAAGGCTCTATATATAAATGCAAGTTGTTACCAAATAAAATAGCCATGGTCGACATAAGAGGTGAGAGATAACATAAAACTAAAGGAAAGAGCATATAAAATTGCAAAGTTTACTCTAAATCCAGGGGACTGAGATATATAAAGAACAGCAAAGGAAGACAAAAAAAAGATAGTAAGAGCTGCAAAAAGGGAATACGAAAAGAAACTTGCGAGGGATATCAAGATTAACACAAAGTTTTTACAATTATATTAGAAGAAAAAGGGTAGTCAAGGGTAATGTGGGCTCTTTAAAAACAGATGGGGGTAATATTGCTAAGGAAATGGCAGACTTGTTGAATAATTGCTTTGTGTCAGTCTTCACAGTAGAGGAAGAGGATAATATACTTGATATTCCAGGGAAATTAATAATGAATCACAGACTAGAACTCACTAAAGTTAAAGCAAGCAAGAAAACAGTATTAGAAAAAATAATGGCACCAAAGACTGACAAATCCTCAGGACCTGATGGTTTCCATCCCAGGGTGTTAAAGGAAGTAGATGAGGAAATTGCAGATCCTTTAGCCATAATCTTCCAAAGCTCTCTCGATTCAGGAATTGTCCCTTTATATTGGAAAATTGCAAATGTAACTCCATTATTTAAGAATGGTGAGAGAGAGAAACCAGGAAATTATAGACCTGTTAGTCTAACATCTGTTGTGGGGCAGCTTTTGGAATCTATAATTAAGGAAAGAGTGACTGAGCACTTGGAGAAATTTGAGCTGATTAGAGAGAGCCAACATGGATTTGTAAAGGGTAGTTCATGTCTAACGAATCTAATTTAATTTTTTGAGGAAGTAACTGAAGTAGTAGACAGGGGAATGTCTATGGATGTAGTTTACATGCACTTCCAGAAGGCGCTCGATAGGGCTCCACATAAGAGCACTGTTAACTAAAATTATAGCACATGGAATTGAAGACGAATTATTGACCTTGTTAGGAGATTTGTTAGGCAGTAGAAGTCAGAGAGTAGGGATAATGGGTATGTACTCAAATTGGAAGGAAGTGACTAGTGGTGCCCACAAAGATCTGTGCTGGGGCCTCAACTATTCACTATATTTATTAATGACCTAGATAACACAATATATCCATATATCCAAGCTTGCCATGACACAAAGATTGGTGGCATATTAAGTAGTGTGGACATGAGCATAAAATTACAAAAAGACATTGATAGATTAAGTGAGTGGGCGAAACTGCGGCAGATGGATTTCAACGCCGTTAAGTGTGAAGTCATCCATTATTTAAATGGTGAAAAGCTAGGAACAGTAGAGATCCAAAGCGATTTAGGGGTCCATGTACACAGATCACTAAAATGTAGTAGTTGTAGTGTATGTACCTTTAAGAGGAACTATGTTTTTGAAGCCCCTGTATACTGTAGTACCAGTAGTGACCACTCGGGTATATAAGCCTGTGTAGCGTCTTGTGTTGTTAGTTCACCTCCAGACTTTGTTCAGTAAACACTTGTTAAATCAACTCATGCATTCCGTGTCTCCATTAACACACGGATCTAACAGTGGCGACGAGTTAGAAACGAACTTACCTGCAATTCGGCAGCACCTCAATGGGATCGATTCCTCAGACGAAGGTCGAAGCCAGAAGCAAGAAAAAATAAATAAAATAACTCAAAAAAACTCGAAAACGAGGGCCAGGCTTGGTCTCCAGTCTGTGGTTTCCCCAGCTAAACGAGCTGGTGGCAGGTAGTGCACTGATCCTTCCTGGGCTGCGGCGGGCTACAGCTCGATCGGGTGGCTCTGCAACGGGGCCGGGCAGCGAGTCGGGAAGTAGAAGCAAAGAGAGAGAGAGGGTGGAGCACTCAGGGCGCGGCCGGCGTTCGGACTGAGCAGAGGGAGGGGAAAGTCCCAGAGGGTCCGCTCCACGACGGGAACGGTTCTTCAATTACGGAGAGAATATTGAAGTGATATATAAAAAAAAAAATAGAAATACCGCGAAAAGCTGCAGGTCGCAACGGGAACCGCGGAGAACAGCATTGGCAGCAGCGGCAGCGGCGAGAAAGCGCGGGAGGCGCCATCTTAACTTGGCGGGGAAGAAAGAAAAGCGCGGAAGCGCCATTTTAGATTTTCAAGATGCCGAAGACTGGCAATATTACTGCTTTCGATAGTGATATAGAAGATTGGACCACATATGTGGAAAGAGTGGAGGTATATTGCAAGGCGAATGAGGTAGCGGATGATAAAAAGGCATCGGTACTTCTAAATCTGATGGGCGCAAGGACATACGGGCTGTTACGAAACTTGATCACTCCAGCCAAACCGATGGACAAGAATTTTAATGAGATTGTTGATACCTTACAGGAGCACTTAAACCCAACACCGCTGCTGATAGCGGAACGATTCAAATTCTTCAGGAGGAATCAGCACAAGAATGAAAGTAACGCTGATTACCTCACCGAATTACGAAAGCTGTCAAAGCACTGCCAATTCGGGGCAGGACTGGCAGATTCTCTACGAGACAAATTCGTCTGCGGTCTCCTAAGCGAAGAAACACAGAAAAGACTACTTTCTGAGAAAGATTTGACACTGGACAAGGCTTTCAGTGTGGCTGTATCATACGAAGCAGCAGCAAGAGGAGCTGCAGAGATACAGCAAAAGCCACAGGACTTTGGCACCCATGAAATGACACAGGATTGAGAGAGATGTTATCGCTGCGGCAGACCCACCCATGACCAGAAGGACTGCTGGTTCAAGGACAAAGCATGCAGGCAATGCGGAAAGATGGGACACATTGCACGTGTATGCAGATCTGGAAAGAAATCCGCTGACAGTAAAAAGGTCAATAAGGAAAAGTACAGAAAGGTACAAATGATGACGGACAGTAGCTCCGAAGACCAGAAGAGCGATAGCGACTCCGGAAACAAGAGACTAAGCTGTCTCAAATTACATAATGTAATTGCCAAAGAAGATTACCAGACCATTTGGGTTACCCTCACGATAGCGGGGTCCCCAGTCAAAATGGAGCTAGATACAGGATCAGCTCTGACCGTCATGAGACGACGGGATTATGAGTGGCTATTTCCGCATATACCTTTGAAAGACACATCCATTGTCTTGAAGACATATACGGGGCAGAAAGTATACACCAGAGGGAAAATAAGGGTGCCTGTTGTATACAACGGCAAGGAAATACAGAAGTTGTATTTATACGTTCTGCAAGATGGTGGTCCACTGTTGTTGGGACGTGAATGGATCAGAAAGATAAGTTTAGACTGGCACTCCATTCAGGCACTGACGGTGACCAGTAAGAAAAAAAACGATGATGACGTCATACCTGGACGATTAAAAGAAATCTTGGCTAACGCCAAAGAAGTGTTTCAACAGGAACTAGGAACCCAGAAAGGCGCCACCGCCTCAATAAAAGTGGAAGATGCGGCAATTCCCAAGTTTTTTAAGGCAAGGCCGGTGCCATACGCAATTCGTCCAGCCGTCGAGGCAGAGCTGGAGAATTTGGAAAAAGCAGGCGTGTTATCCAAGGTAGATTGGAGCGAGTGGGCAACACCCATCGTCCCGGTCATGAAGAAAACGTTGAATAATGATAAATATGAAGAACAGAGAAAAGTTCGCATCTGTGGGGACTTCAAGGTGACTGTAAACCCGGTTCTTCACACGGTACAGAAGATATTTTTGCCTCACTATCCGGAGGGAAACGTTTCACCAAAATTGACTTTGCACAGGCATATCTACAGATGGAGGTTGAGGAGGCCTCTAAAAAGTATCTCACGATAAACACACACAAAGGCCTGTACCAGTACAATCGACTGGTTTTCGGAGTGGCATCAGCTCTGGCTATCTGGCAAAGAGCTATGGAGCAAGTCCTGCAAGGGATTCTGGGGACTCAATGCTACCTAGACGACATCCTTGTAACAGGAGAAAACGACAACGAGCACCTTGCCAACTTGGAGCAGGTGCTCACGAGGCTGAGAGAACGGGGCCTACGAGCAAATCGCCCCAAGTGTGAATTTTTCCAGAAACAAATATCATATTGTGGCCATGTCATTAACGAAGAAGGGTTGCATAAGTCACCTGAAAAAATTGAAGCAGTCATAAAGGCCCCAGCGCCTGAAAATGTCTCACAATTAAGGTCGTTCCTGGGATTAGTAAATTACTATCATAAATTTTTACCAAACTTGTCGACGGTTCTGCACCCGCTTAACGCACTGGTACAAACGGGAGTAGTTTGGAAATGGAGCGAAGACTGTAAACGTGCCTTCCATAAATGCAAAGGCTTGATCACGTCCAGGGAAGTGTTGGCTCATTACAACCCATCACTGCCAATCAGACTGGCGTGTGATGCATCCCCTTACGGCGTGGGAGCAGTATTATTGCATAGATTCTCTGATGGCTCGGAGTGGCCGATAGCTTTTGCGTCACGCACATTAAACTCAGCTGAGCGTAACTATGCCCAGATCGACAGGGAGGCACTCAGCCTGGTGTGGGGGGTGAAGAAATTCAACCATTACCTACACGGACAAAAATTTGCCTTGTTGACTGACCATCAACCCCTCGTCTCCATATTCAACCCTAAAAAGGGCGTTCCCATTATGACAGCGCAAAGGCTACAGAGGTGGTCCCTTTTCCTAGGAGCACACCAATATAACATAGAGTACAAAGGAACAAAACAGCATGGGAATGCTGACGGGTTATCGCGCCTACCGTTACCAACGGTGGAAGAGGCGCCTACAGTGGACCCAGTGGAGATATTCCACTCGACCATAGTGGAATGTCTACTGGTGACAAATTCTACCATTGAAAAGGAAACGCGAAATGGCCTGACTCTCTCACGAGTCTACGATTTAACAGTGAAGGGATGGCCATCACATGGCGAACCACTGTTGCCAGCATTCTCGCAAAGAAGAGAACAGCTGTCAGTGTGCCGAGGAACCTTGATGTGTGGATCCAGAGTGGTGATTCCACCCAAACTCCAGGATAAAGTGCTAAAGGAGCTTCACGAGGGGCATCTGGGTGGAGTGAAAATGAAGAACTTAGCCAGAGCGTTTGTGTGGTGGCCAGGTATCGATGGAGACATCGAAGAAATGACCAAGAGCTGTCTAGGATGCCAGAAGGTCCAAAACGCCCCACCACAAGCCCCTCTACATCCATGGGAGTGGCCCTCATCTCCATGGCAAAGGGTACATATCGACTTTGCTGGTCCATTTATGGACTCAATGTTCTTAATCGCGGTGGATGCACACTCCAAGTGGCCGGAGGTAATAAAGATGTCCTCCACCACCACGGAAAAAACCATCACAGTATTAAGGACCATATTCGCCAGGAGTGGGCTGCCTGAACAGATCTGTTCTGATAATGGACCGCAATTTGTATCCGAAGAATTCAGGAAGTTCTTAAAAAACAATGGGGTTAAGCACTACACGTCCGCCCCATACCATCCCGCCACCAATGGATTGGCTGAAAGGTTTGTCCAGACCTTCAAGAAGGCCATAAAGGCCATGGGTAATGAAGACATAAATCTACAACATAAGGTGGATAACTTCTTGTTTGCGTACAGGAATGCAACACATGTGGTTACAAACCAAACCCCCGCCATGATGTTTTTCAATAGAAGACTAAGATGCCGGCTGGATTTGGTCAAGCCAAATGTCAGAAGGGACGTAGAGAACCGGCAATTTCAAAGCATGAATGAAAGGCCAACTAGAACCTTCCAGATAGTCCCGGGCCAAAACTGGTTGACCTACCGTTCTGAGAAATGGCAGCCTGGAACTATTTGCACACGACTAGGACCGCTGATGTATACCGTGGACATTGGAGAAAGCATAATAAGGCGCCATGCTGACCAGATCATAGAGTCATCCGAAAAAGGACAACCTACACCACAACTCTATACGCCTAGTGATGAAGCAGAGATACCCATAGTATCTACCTCCGATCCGGTGATACTGGAACCAGATGAACCCGACACTGGCCTTGAAGCCGAATCGACCTTGCCAAAAGAACCTACTACACCACCGAGGCGTTATCCGGACCGAGTCAGGAAGCCTCCAGAGAGACTGAATTTGTAATTGATTAACTTCAGCAAATGTGTATATTATTGTTCTTGTAAAAATGTTATGTACTATTTATCTAAAAGGGGAGGAATTGTAGTGTATGTACCTTTAAGAGGAACTATGTTTTTGAAGCCCCTGTATACTGTAGTACCAGTAGTGACCACTCGGGTATATAAGCCTGTGTAGCGTCTTGTGTTGTTAGTTCACCTCCAGACTTTGTTCAGTAAACACTTGTTAAATCAACTCATGCATTCCGTGTCTCCATTAACACACGGATCTAACAGTAGTCAGGTACAAAAATTAGTCAAATAGGCTAATAGAATGTTAGCCTGTAAAACTAGAGGGCTGGAATATAAAGGGGAGAAAGTTTTGCCACAGCTATACAAAGCCCTGGTTAGACCACATCTGGAATAGTGTGTACAGTTCTGGCACCTCACCTTAGAAAAGATATATTGACCTTGGAAGGAGTGCAGCGCAGATTCACCAGAATGTTACCAGGGTTCCAAGTGTTAAATTCTGAGGAGAGATTGCATAAACTAGGCTTTTATTCCCTGGCATATAGAAGGTTAAGGGGGGTTTGATAGAGGCTTTTAGGATTTTGAAATAAATTGATAGGGTCGAGAGAGAGAAACTTTTTCCACTGGTGTGGGAGTCTAGACAAGGGAACATCACCCTAAAATCAGAGTCAGGCCATTCAGCAGAGATGTTAGGAACACTTTTTCACGCAAAGGGTGGTGGAAGTGTGGAACTGTCCCCCACAAAAAGCAATAGATGCTAGTTCAATTAATATTTTTAAATCAGAGATTGATAGATTTTTGCTAGTCAAGGGCATAAAAGAATATGGAACCAAGGCAGATGGAGTTGAGATACAGATTAGCCATGATCTCACAGAATGGCAGAACAGGCTTGAGGGGCTGAATGACCTACTCCTGTTCCTATGTTTATGTTTTCCCATCAAGTATTCCCAGGTCATGTATAGCACAGGTTAGGTACTGAATGAAGCTCCTTCAACTTTGCCCCCACAATATGTCTTAGTACAAACTCTGAAAATTTTCCTTGTCCCTCAATGTATCGGAGTGGCATTTTCATTTTCCATGCAAGTTTCTCCGAGTAAGACTGCAGTTTGTGCCAAATTATGGATTGTAGCCTCATGTTCATTAGTAACTAATTTCCTATAGGACTTTTACAACAAACTTTTGGAAAACAACTTTTATTTCAGCAGTCTGTGCCAGATTCAAACAGAATTCCAAGGGATGCAAAGACAGTGTGCAAACCCATCATGCAGTATGCAAAGTGGCAATATGTTCAACCCCAAAACAGCTTTTGAAATCTTGTTCACACTGGATATTTTATGCCAGAGAGTCACAACGCAGCCAAACAGCTTTTACTGTAGCAAATGCCAGCACCTCAAACCTTAGCTCACACAGGCCAATTGATCCTATTAGAGACAAGGAAAAGGGCATTATGTAATGTAACAAATTTTTCATGCACAGTGACATTTTGCAAAGTGGTAATGTCATTGCATTCATGTTAAGAAACCTCATTGGGAAATTATCCTAATGACTTTCCAATAACAACAGTGCCCCATAAAAAGTAGAACTACTAAAAGCTGCTTCTAAAGCATAAAGCTGAAACAGCAAAAAATTAATTTGTTTTTTTACTAAAATCAAATTCCTTTGAGAGTTACTTCAAATAATGCTCGAGAATATATGGAACAACATATTACTTTAGATTAAAGATATCTGAAAATAGAAGCAGGTACAGGTGTCGGTATAAACCAGGCTACAAATGCTGGTCTCAAATTTCTATTTGTTTTTTCAGTTTTCTTCTTTCCGCTCCTAAAAGTACCAACTCATGCTGGGGTATGCCGGCAATGGTGTCAGCAGCCCTATGGTACCTCATTCAAGTAGCCATTTTTCATATGTAAACCTTGACAATCAGCAGCAGCAAGCTATTGAACCATGGAGAGCATCAGAGACAATTCCAACCCTTTCTTCAATTGAAATTCACACATAAGAATTTTCCAGCTGGCATAACTTTACAGTAATTGGTAGCATGAACCCTGACTGATTTTTCCTATCCCTAATCAAAGGGCTCTGGGGCGAATTGTAGTGGCCTGATCACTACCTACCTGGATTAGTTCAGCTTACTCAGCAAAAACTGGGGATCAAATCTCTGACATTACGGAACTGTATGGTTTAGTACCACTCTAGGTGGCACGTTTCTATCTAAATCAGTGTATCCCACAGCAGCACCAGGAGCAATACCTGGTATCAGTGCGGAATCTGCCTAAAGTTCAGGATTCATATTTAATCATGCAGGAAGAAGCAAGTAACAGTGTGTACACAATAATGATGTGTACATGAAGTACTAATTAGACTTTACTCAAATCAACCAAGGTGGTGAAATCTGAAGAATACACTCACCGTTTTCTCATTGTCCTCAAACACCTCCTTTGCTTCTTCATACACACAGATCTCCTCCATACATTCCCGCTCAATGCTGCCCTGCCAGAACTCGTCTAGAAAACCTTTTGCTCTTGGAAATCGCTTCAGAATGGAGTTGGCATCTTTAGATGTGAGAAACACTACAGGGGCAATGGAAATATTTAAACCTTACTAGTACATTTCTGAATAAGCCTAAGAGAGGTTTTCAATGCCTGCAGAAACCTTACAGGATACCTATATGTGAGATACAACATTTATACAAATGAATGGACTCAAATACCATAACACAACAGTGATACAGTCACAACTGTGTTACATCTGGTTTGAGCTGCTAAAAGATATGTATACCTCATGGAGCTTGCCATTCATGAATAAAGACCGAAGGATACACTACAAAGGTCGAGTCTGCGCTGGCCAGGATTGGAAAACATTGCAAGGGTCTAGTACTGACCAGGGCTGAAGCGCACTGCAGTAATCTGGGGCTGACCAGGGTGTGGGACATTGCAGTGGCCTGATACCAACCACAGATTAGACAATGCCTTGTTACTGGTCAATCATGTTGGCAGATTGAGAGAAAGTGGCTTTTTAAAAGACGCCAATGAGGTCCTTTAACTTGAACAAAGGTAAAAGTTCAATTTCTGAAAGCAAAATCTAGCTAAACACACAAAATAGTGTGAAAGTGAAGAGTAGGTCAACCACTTTCTGAAACAGAAAGACAGGTCAACATTTTGGCCATGAGCCTTCAAGATATTAGCACGACAGTTAAGGGAATAAAAACCAGATCATTAAATACAATACACTTGATACAGTGCTTTTAAATTATAGTAGGCTACAGGTCTAGGAAGACCAACCAAGATGTAGATTCAGAAATCCACTAGTTCTGCACAAATGACCTTTGCCATTTTGATGAATTCACGAACGAATGAGCAAAGTAATGACATCTGAGGAATTCCAACTGCAGCCATGGTTGTGCGTTTACCAGTGGAACTGCAAGCTGATCAGGAGACCACGGAAGAACTGGGTCTCTGTTACTACTGAATTTGTGACAAGTAATAAAGTCATCTTTAGTAATGTATCAATAAAGTAAGACCTGGAGTTGACAGCATTACTGCAATATAAAATTTTATTTACTTGCTTCTGTATATGCATTGAAAATTATCAAGGAGGCATCAAACTATTAAATGGTGCAGCTCAAACCTCTCTCTTTCACTGAGGAGATTCTATATCTGATATTCTGCTGTGACAGGACAGATCATACTTCATTTTAATGTGATGATAGTTACATTGTACTGTCACTTAAAAGAAACAAATAGCACGCTGTGACAACCTTAACCCTGAATAGCATAAGCTTCATTACTGTTCTTGATTTACTGCATTCTCCAATTTGGGACTAAGCACAAATCAGACATTCAGCAATGGAACTTATGATGTAAATGAACTCTTAAAGTCTTAACACTTTATGTTCTGGCCCAAAACTGTGCTCTAAAGTCTCAAATCAAATTCTGTTGTGCATAATCAAATTACATACAGTGTACATACAGTACACATCTTCCTAGCTTGTGATTTTTAAAAATTCATTCATGGGATGAGGGCATCACTGGCAAGGCCAGCATTTATTGCCCATCCCTAATTGCCCTTGCGAAGTTGGTGGTGAGCCGCCATTTCAGAGGGCAGTTAAGAGTCAACTACATTGCTGTGGGTCTGGAGTCACATATAGGCCAGACCGGGTAAGGACAGCAGATTTCCTTCCCTAAAGGACATTAGTGAGCCAGGTGGGTTTTTACAACAATCCGATAGTTTCATGGATTTAAAAAAATAAAAACTGGAGTGTATAAATGTGACACTAAAGGTGCTCCAGCTTGTTCTGGTTACATTTCTTGCCAGAATAAAATACTTTTTTTCCAATAACTGGAAAAGAAGAGCTGATCCCAGTTAGACCAAACAGTAAGAAGTTCCTCCATTCTCTACATCTGTAAAACAAAGAGTCAGGCTCCAAAATATCTTGTATACAGAGCGAAAGTGTTCAGTTCTTAATCCACATAAGCATTTTACAAACCCTCATTGAGTTTCAATACAGAGCCATTCCTCAAAACTTCCAGGATTATGGGAGGTAATATCCTTCCCTACAACCAACATCCTAAACCAATTAACTCCTTTGGAACTGCTTTCAGGGAGTATACTGATGGTGTTTGTACCTTTCTTCAATTCTAATCTAGACTATTCAGAAGAAATTTTAGGGAAAGCATTCTTAGAATAGAATCATAGAATGGTTACAGCATGGAAGGCGGCCATTCGGCCCGTCCCAGCTCTCAGCTAGTCCCACTCCCCCGCCCTTTCCCCGTAGCCCTGCAATTTTTTTTCCTTCAGATACTTATCCAACTCCCTTTTGAAAGATAAGATTGAATCTGCCTCCACCACCCTTTCAGGCAGTGCATTCCAGATCTTAACCACTCGCCGCGTAAAAAAGTTTTTTCTTATGCCACCTTTGGTTCTTTTGCCAATCACCTTAAATCTGTGTCCGCTGGTTCTCGACCCTTCTGCCAATAGGAACAGTTTCTCTCTATCTACTCTGTCCAGACCCCTCATGATTTTGAACACCTCTATCAAATCTCCTCTCAATCTTCTCTGCCCCAAGGAGAACAACCCCAGCTTCTCCAGTCTATCAACACAACTGAAGTCCCTCATTCCTGGAATAATTCTCGTAAATCTTTTCTGCACCTTCTCTAGGGCCTTCACATCCTTCCTAAAATGTGGTGCCCAGAATTGGACACAGTACTCCAGTTGGGGCCGAACCAGTGTTTTATACAGGTTCATCATAATTTCCACACTTTTGTACTCTATACCTCTATTTATGAAGCCCAGGATCCCGTAAGCCTTTTTAACTGCTTTCTCAACCTGCCCTGGCACCTTTAACAATTTGTGCACACATACCCCCAGGTCTCTCTGTTCATGCACCCACTTTAGGATTGTACCATTTAGTTTATATGTCCTCTCCTCATTCTTTCTACCAAAATGTGTCACTTTGCACTTCTCTGCATTGAAAAAATTTCATCTGCCACATGTCCGCCCATTTCACCAGCCTGTCTATGTCTTCCTGAAGTCTATCACTCTCCTCCTCACTGTTCGCTATACTTCCAAGTTTTGTGTCATCTGCAAATTTTGAAATTGTGCCCTGTACACCCATGTCATTAATATATATCAAGAAAAGCAGTGGTTCTAGAACCGATCCCTGGGGAACACCACTGTATACCTTCCTCCAGTCCGAAAAACAACCATTCCCCACTACTCTCTGTTTCCTGTCACTTAGCCAATTTCGTATCCATGCTGCCACTTGGTGGTCATTAGAAGGAAATGCAGGCTCATTCAGTGAAATCAGACAACAAATTGTGACGGGCACATTTTCATTTAAAGGGTATACAAACAGAACACGCATTTGTCTTCAGTTTTCCTGTGTAAATGACCCTGAAGGTGCTGGCACTGTCTTTCTGGCCAGGCTCATGCTCGCATAGCTTGGAATCAACATGGTGACTCAGAGGTTTCAGAAGTGAGAATTCCAAATTCAGTATGTACACACTCTACCAAACATAGTGAGGTGGAGGTGCCAGTGCGGAGGAGGGGTTTCTCCATGGGAAGGAGGAGAAAAAAAAATATCAATTGAATGCACACCTTCTGACAGCTAGTTACACAGTAGTATTGGAAGAGCCTGGGGCAAGAGGGCACACTTCATAATGGAATGGTAATGTCATGGCAAGGATACAAGTTCAGAATGTACTGGATTTTTAATTTCATCTTCCCTCCTAGAAATTAAAAATGAATTCTGATATCAAGTCCATACTGTACTTAGTTTAGACAATCCTAATGTGTTAAACTTGTAAACAGACTGATGATAGTGTGTGCATTGTAGGTTGAAATCTGCAGGAAGGCAACAAAAAGGAAAGCAAGAAAGATGAACAGACAACATATCCCAGCTGTTTCAGATTGAGAGAAATAGTGAAGATAGTTCTGGATGAAGTTATTTGTTTGAGAAAAAAGCTGTAAGCAAAATCAGCACCAGTGACAAGGAGTGACTCAAACAGGCCCATGTCATTTACAAACATACAAAAATCATAGACAGTAAAAGACCAGCTGCTCCACTGAGCTGATCCACAACACCTCACTCCCCCGCCCCACCCACCCACCATCAGCCATGTAATCTCCTGGGAAAGGCAAAAAAAATATTTCTAAACCCAGGGTGAATTTAGGAGGAAAATATCGGGAAAAATTCTGAGCCCTTTAGATGATTAAAACTACTCCAGGAGATCACATTGACCATGATTTATATTATTTAGTATTCCACCTGTCATTCGTATACCCACCATAGGCAGGATCTGGACAAGCTCTGTTTTGGAGGTCTGCAGCGAATCAACATGAGCCGGCAACTTGTTCCGTAGGTATACTATCCTCTGGGAAAAGAAGAACCTCCCGACACCTAACCTAGTTCTGCCCTTGCGTAACTTGTACGCATGACCTCGGTCCTCCCTAACCTATCTAATTGAAATAATCTGTGAATATGAATATAGTCTAGTCCTTTAATTATCTTAAATACCTCTATCAGATTGCCCCGGAGCCTTTCGAGTAAGTAGACCTAGCTTTTTAGGCTTATCTGGGTAGCTAAGGTGTTTTAAGCTGGGTACCATTTTTGTGGTCCTCCTCTGAACCTTTTTCAAGGCATCTATATCACCCACCATGTAAGGGGACCAGAACTGGACATGGTAATCTAAGTGAGGGCTAACCAAAGACTTATTCAAGGATAAAATGGTTGGTTTGTTTTATATTGCCCCAGATTTTATGGGGCCTATGACAGTGTACACACAGCATACGCCGTTGTAAGTGCCCCACAAGTTCCGAGTCTCCACATGCGATGCGCTTGCGCGAAAACCCGGAACTTGCGATCTATCAAGTTTCTCCTTGACAGATCGTACCCATCTGCTACAAATTCACTTTCGCTGGCGCAGCACTGCCCAGCAAATACCCACCAAACCCTTATGACTGGTAAAAGCAGGCATAAGGCTGTCTTTTAACAGCGTATGGCTTAAAATAAATATTAAAATAAAATTTTATTAATAATTTAAACATTCACTTACGTTTAAAATTAGTTCAGGTTATTTTTGTCCTGTTTAAAATTGTTTAAATTTATTGTTCAAAAAATTAAATTTTTATTTTAAATGTTTAATTAAATGGCATTTAAATTAATTTTGAACCTGTGATTATTTATTTTCATTTCAGTGTTGTGAAATTGTATTTATCAGGTGAATCCTATTATGCTTATGGGGACTCTGTATGAAAATTGAATCCCCATAAGCATAAAAGGAATCCCCCTTTGTCATTGTTTGGCCAGGCCCACGTGGTCCCAGGGACACTTGCGAACCGCATGCGCCCTAGGGATGTGTGGGCCTTTACGCAGCTGTACGCCTGCAGGCCCAGGACCGCAAGAGTCGGAAGCTCTGGAGAGACAAGGGAAGTATGGAGTTTTCTTGCGGTTCGGAGGCGAGCGCGGGTTGGCAAGTCTCCAACCGCAATGTTCAGGCCATTGAATTGTCCTGGCAATTTCTAACTTGATAACAGTACAGTCCTACTAACAGAGTTATAAACATTGTATGGTTTTCTAAGTTTACAAAAGACCCCAGATTATCAATCTCACAAAGTAAGGCACTTGGTACCACCCATTTTGGGAATTTTTGAGACAATGCTGTTAATAACTGAAGAAAGGGTTTTTAAATCTTTTAATTTAAGTTCTGAAATAAAATCATTAACAAAAATGATTCTACTCACTTCTTGCTAGCCTGCAGAAGTTCTTCCCTGGGTAGAACACATATACCTGTCAACAAGACAAAAGTTATTATTAGTAACAACAATAACATATATTTATATAACGCCTTTATATCATAATAAAACGTCCCATGGTGTTCAAGTGTTATCAAAAAAACATTTGACAGAGCCATATAATGAGATGTTAGGGCAGACGACCAAAAGCTTGGTTGAAGAGTTAGGTTTTAAGGAGCGTCTTAAAGGAGAAAAGAGAAGTGGAGAGGTGGAGAGATTTAGGGAGGGAACTCCAGAGCTTAGGACCTAAGCAGCTGAAGGCACAACCGCCAATGGTGGAGCATTTAAAATCGGGGATGTTCAAAAGGCCAGAATAGGCGGAGTACAGAGGTCTAGGGGGATTATAGGGCTGGAGGAGATTACAGAGATAAGGAGGGGCGAGGCCATGGAGGGATTTGAAAAACAGAATGAGAATTTTAAAATCAAAGCGTTGCTCAATTGGGAGCCAATATAGGTCAGCAACACTGGCGAGATGGGTGAGTGGAACTTGGTGCGAGTTAGCACACGGGTGGCAGAGTTTTGGATGACCTCAAGTTTATGCAGGATAGAACTAGGGATACCAGCCGGGAGTGCGTTAGAATAGTCAAGTCTAGAAGTGATAAAGGCATGGTTGAGGGTTTCGGCAGCAGAGAAGTTGAAGCAAGGGCAGGACGGGCGATATTACAAAGGTGGAAATGGGCGGTCTTAGTGATAGAACGGATGTGAAGTAGGAAGCTCAATTCGTGATCAAATATGACACCAAGGTTGCGAACAGACATGGTCAGCCTTAGACAGTTGCTGGGGAGAGAGATCGAATCAGTGGAAAGGGAACAGAGTTTGTGGCGTGAACCGAAGACAATGGCTTCAGTCTTCCCGATATTTAATTGGAGGAAATTTCTGCTCATCCAGTGCTGGATGTCTGACAAGCTGTCTGATAGTACAGAGACAGTGGAGGGTTCAAGAGAGGTGGAGGAGAGGTAGAGCTGGGTATCATCAGCGTACATGTGAAAACCCATGTTGTGTTGCCGGATGATGTCACCGAGGGGCGGCATGTAGATGAGAAATAGGAGAGGCCAAGGATAGATCCTTGGGAGGCATCAGAGGTGACAGTACAGGATCGGGAAGAGAAGCCATTGCAGGTGATTCTATGGTTATGGCTGGAAAGATAGGGATGAAACCAGGCGAGTGCAGTCCCATCCAGCTGAATGACGGTGGAGAGGCGTTGGGGCAGTTTTGTGGTCAACCGTGTCAAAGGCTGCAGACAGGTCCAGAAAGACGAGAAGAGATAGATTACCTTTGTCGCAGTCAATTAGGATGTCATTTGTGACCTTGGTAAGAGCAATTTCAATACTGTGGCAGGGGCGGAAGCCTGATTGGAGGGATTCAAACAAGGAGTTTTGGGAAAGATGGGCACATATTTGGGAGGCGACAACACACGTTCAAGAACTTTGGAGAGGAAAGGGAGTTTGGAGATGGGGCGCTAGTTTGCAAGGGCGGAGGGGTCAAGGGTTGGTTTTTTGAAGAGAGGGTGATGACGGCAGATTTGAAGGAAAAGGGGACAATACCTGAGGAGAGAGAACTGTTAACAATATCCATTAACATGGGAGCCAGGAAGGGAAGTTGGGTGGTTAGCAGCAATTTAGTAGGGATAGGGTCGAGCGAGCAGGAGGTCGGTCTCATTGACAAGGTGAGCTTTGAAAGGGCAAGGGGGAGACATTAGAGAAATATGCAAATTTAGGGTTAGGGCAGGGGGAAAAAGGAGAGAAAGTAAGGTCCAGTGGGCTAGGGGGGAGAGAGGGAATTGAAAGTAGAAGCAGTTGAACGGATGTTGTCGATCTTTTTATCAAAGAAGTCCATGAGCTCCTCACATTTATTGTTGGAGGTGAGGGAGGAGGCGGCAGGGGAGGGCGGTCTGAGAAGACGGTTAGTGGTAAAGAGAAGTCTGGTGTTACTCCTGCCGTCCTGGATGATCTTGGAATATTGGGTGGTTTTAGTGATGGAGAGCAGGACCCAGTAGTGCTTTATACGATCTAGCCAAATGAGTAGACCAGTTATCCACCAAAGACATTCAAGTCTGCAACCCTTGGACTAAAGGAGCGAAGATGAGGGGTATACCGGGAGTTCGACTATGGTGAGAGAGTGTAATGATTTTAGTGGGGACAAGGGCATCAATGGTGGTAGAGAGGGTGTGATTTAGTAAGTCGGTAGCTGCAGAAATGTCATGAAGAATTGTAGGCCAAAGGCTAGGTAGTTGGGAATTAGATTTTAGAATATTAAGGGAATCAAGGGATATGGGGATAGTGCAGGAAAGTGGAGATGAGGTAGAAGATCAGCCGTGATCTTACTGAATGGCAGAGCAGGCTCGAAGGGCCAAATGGCCTGCTCCTATTTCTTATGTTCTTAAAAAGTGCAGTGGTAAGGGACTTGAGGAGTTTTTTCCAGGGGCGGATACGAAAAGTGGGTTTAGGAGGGAGAAAGGGAATATGGGTAGAGAGTGATATAAGGAAACAAAGTGATTGTCTGCACCAACATTTTTGTTTCCTACTACGCATGCGTGTGGCCGACCCCACCTCTTTTTGCACATACGCACCCAAACCCCTTCATCGCAGTCACAAGGCCCGTCACTGGAGCCGTGCGAGTCGGGGGGGAGGAGAGGGCGCGCGCACGCGCGGGGGGGGAGAGAGAGACGGAGTGCGCGATGGGGGGAGGGCGGGCGAGTGGAAGGGAATCTGAGGGGGAGGGGGAGAGTGATGGAATCGGAGGGTGAGAGGGAACTGGAGGGAAAATCGAGAGGGGGGGGGAGAGGGATTCTGGAGAGAGAGGGGGGGAGGGAGAGAGGGAATCGGAGAGAGGGAGAGAGGGAATCGGAGAGGGGGAGAGAGAGATTAGGAACTGGGGGGGAGGGTAAAGAATTCGGAGAGCACGGTGGGGATGAAGAACATGATCCAGGTCAAAAGGAGAGGGGGGGCGGAATGAGAGCGAGAACGTGATCGAGATGGTAAGATTGGGGGGGGGAAGAATGTCAGAAACCTAGGGTGGGGGGGAAGTAGGTCAAGAATATGGGTGGGGGAGGAGGTCAGGAACTTGGGCAGTGGGGGTAGGAACTTGTTGCGGGTGGGAGAAGGTCTTAACCCACAAGGATGAGCCCTGTCTGTTCCAAGTGAGATTTGATCTGTCTGGAGTAGGCAGTCAGAATGCCTCGAATTACACTTTGCAAAGTAACTGATTATGCAGGCAGGGAGGATCTAATTACACATTCCAGAGAAACTGCTGGGTGTGTCAAATGCTCCAAGTGGACCAATCAGCAATGTGGACTTGTCATCCAAGGGGACCAATCAGAGCTTCTGGTGTTGTGAATAATCACATCCATAAGGAAATGGTCAGAGATTGCCTAATCGGTGATGGTTACGGATGGGATAGCGAGGCCACGTGAGATGATAAGATTGAGGGGGTGGCTGTGTATAAGGGTGGAGGGAGTTGACTTGAAGGGAGAGATTAAGGGAGGAAAGGAGGGCAGTGAATTCGGGGGAGAGGTAGCAAGAAGAGTTGAGGTGGAGGTTGAAATCACCGAAGATGATAAGTCGCTCGGTGCAGAGGCAGGAAAGCAGAGAAGATAACTCATTGAAAAAATTGATGTGGTATTTGGGTGGGCGGTACAGAATAAGGATTTTAAAAGAGACGCGAGGGGTGGAACAAGGTGAGATGCTCAAAGGAGGAGTAGTTACCGGAGGAGTAGGGTGACAGACCAAGGTGTGATTTAGATATAAGGGCTACACCGTGGTGGTTTGGGCGTGGAATATGGTGGAAAGTATAGCCAGGTAGGGAAGCTTCATTAAGAGGAAAGGTGTCATCACTCCTCAACCAAGTCTCCGTCAATGCCATGATGTCAATTTGATTGTCCACAATAAGGTCATGGATGACAAAGCCCTTACAAGAAAATGTGCATTTTGAAGGGAAAGGGGCGATAATGCCTAATTTACTGGCCGAGTCCAGAGGGGCAGCGCAGGGAGGGACAGGGAGGAGGTTGCCGAGATTCGCTCACAGCAGACGCTTAGGGCGGGGAGAGAGTAAGATAGGGCAATTTGGGTTGCTGCTAGCTAGGTATGATTAAATGATAGATTATAATGCATGATTTGAGTTAGTCTGAAAAAGTTAATAAAGTCAATTTCCTATAGATGTCATAGTAGTAATAGATGCATAGCTAAATCGAACCAGAAAGCTATAAACACGAGGTTTAGAGTTGCTGATCACGGGAACTAATCTAAATAGGTTCATTAATGTCAGCCAATTGTTCGGTCAAGCACAACAGCCACATATTGCACCTTAATTCAGAGACTGACTCTAATCAAATGCTCTTGTTTATGAGCGTCCAATTGGACATCAGATTGTCATTGAAAGCAGTTGTAGAGATTCCAACCCAGAGCAAATTTTTAAAAAGATTACATTAGGAGATTACATCAAAATGCTACCTCAGTTTTTGAAATGTATTTTACATGACTGGGTAAAGGAGAAATACAATACTCAGCAAATGTGGCCTTCACAAAAACATCTTAAACACTGCACATCTATCAGGAGGTTTACACTGCTGCCAGTCAGAAATCAATACTTTCACAATTAACATGCACAAATTAACCTAAATCAACCATGGCAATTTGCAGGTCTACAAATTGCAGTTTTTAATGGTACAACACTGATTTTCTTTAAATATTTCTACTCCTTCCCTTTGTTTCCCTAACCCACTTTCCTGAGCTGAAATGAAAGACTGGAGATATGCTCCAAGACTTATCTATATATATACTAGCTGGAGTGCCCGGCGGTGCCGAGGCTTTTTCGAGGGCACGTTGTTGTTGGAAGAGAGAGAGAGAGCGCGACTGGGGGGGGGGGGGGGGGGGGGAGAGAGAGCGCGACTGGGGGGGGGGGGGGGGGGAAGAGAGAGCGCGACTGGGGGGGGGGGGGGAGAGAGAGCGCGACTGGGGGGGGGGGGGGGAGAGAGAGCGCGACTGCGGGGGGGGGGGGGGAGAGAGAGCGCGACTGGGGGGGGGGAGAGAGAGCGCGACTGGGGGGGTGGGGGGAGAGAGAGCGCGACTGGGGGGGGGGGAGAGAGAGCGCGACTGGGGGGGGGGGGGAGAGAGAGCGCGACTGGGGGGGGGGGAGAGAGAGCGCGACTGGGGGGGGGGGGAGAGAGAGCGCGACTGGGGGGGGGAGAGAGAGCGCGACTGGGGGGGGGGAGAGAGAGCGCGACTGGGGGGGGGGGGAGAGAGAGCGCGACTGGGGGGGGGGGAGAGAGAGCGCGACTGGGGGGGGGGAGAGAGAGCGCGACTGGGGGGGGGGGGGAGAGAGAGCGCGACTGGGGGGGGGGGAGAGAGAGCGCGACTGGGGGGGGGAGAGAGAGCGCGACTGGGGGGGGGGGGAGAGAGAGCGCGACTGGGGGGGGGGGGAGAGAGAGCGCGACTGGGGGGGGGGAGAGAGAGCGCGACTGGGGGGGGGGAGAGAGAGCGCGACGGGGGGGGGGGAAGAGAGAGCGCGACTGGGGGGGGGGAGAAGAGAGAGCGCGACTGGGGGGGGGAAGAGAGAGCGCGACTGGGGGGGGGGGAAAGAGAGAGCGCGACTGGGGGGGGGAAAGAGAGAGCGCGACTGGGGGGGGGAAAGAGAGAGCGCGACTGGGGGGGGGGAAGAGAGAGCGCGACTGGGGGGGGGGAAGAGAGAGCGCGACTGGGGGGGGGGAAGAGAGAGCGCGACTGGGGGGGGAAGGGAGAGCGCGACTGGGGGGGGGGGAAGGGAGAGCGCGACTGGGGGGGGGGAAGGGAGAGCGCGACTGGGGGGGGGAAGGGAGAGCGCGACTGGGGGGGGGGAAGGGAGAGCGCGACTGGGGGGGGGGAAGGGAGAGCGCGACTGGGGGGGGGGAAGGGAGAGCGCCACTGGGGGGGGGGAAGGGAGAGCGCGACTGGGGGGGGGAAGGGAGAGCGCGACTGGGGGGGGAAGGGAGCGCGCGACTGGGGGGAAGGGAGCGCGCGACTGGGGGGAAGGGAGCGCGCGACTGGGGGGGAAGGGAGCGCGCGACTGGGGGGGAAGGGAGCGC